>NC_045434.1:158930176-159058086 GCF_002776525.5 Piliocolobus tephrosceles
GTCGCCCAGGCTGGAGTGCAGTGGCCGGATCTCAGCTCACTACAAGCTCTGCCTCCTGGGTTTACGCCATTCTCCTGCCTCAGCCTCCCGAGTAGCTGGGACTACAGGTGCTCGCCACCTCGCCCAGCTAGTTTTTTGTATATATTTTTTTTAGTAGAGACGGGGTTTCACCATGTTAGCCAGGATGGTCTTGATCTCCTGACCTCGTGATCCGCCCGTCTCGGTCTCCCAAAGTGCTGGGATTACAGGCTTGAGCCACCGCGCCCGGCCCTTTTCAGAAATCTTTACAAAAAATCAGTATATTCAGAGATCTGATAGAGACTCTATTTTAGTTCTAGTTTTTTTTGGGGGAAAAGTCTGCTATGGTTTTGGAGGCTCCTTAAAGTATTAAATCTTGAGCTCTTCTTATCAAAGTCAAGGGAACCTACTGAATAAAACTATTTTTAAAAGGGAGAAATTTTTATGCTTTCCTTTTAAGAGGTTAATCAATAAGCCTAAGTAAATAAGAACCTCTCAAGAGGAATGAATAATTAAATGTGTGTGAATAACACATACTCTCTTCAATAGTGAATAACATTATGAAATCCAGAATTACGAAAATGAGAGCACACCTGGTCCCCTAGGCCTGTCTTATGTCATCACATAAGGGCATCCCAGCAAACAGACTACCTCTACGTGGAAAACATTGAATACATAGTTCCTTGCATCAACAGGCTATCTGGAGGACTTTGCTTTGGACCCCAAAGAGGAGTGCAATTATGAATAGAGAGGGAAAAGGGATGATGGATACTTGCATGGGGATTGTGATGACAGGGTAAGAACAGGACTTCTATATTTCTAGCCAAACATGAAATATTATGATTGCTTTCAGCATGCTGGACATACCCCTATTATGATCCCAAAATGTTTTGTAGCTGTAGTACTACCATCCACTATCTTCCCCCTGTTCTTTTCTGCCAACCAATTCATATCTCCTAGGTAATTGTATTCAGGAAAGAATACTGTTTATCAAACTTACAATACTTATTTTTGACCCCAGACATCCAGTGGCACCCCTCCTCAACCATTTTTGCCCTCAGTCATTCAGCCTGGGAATAGTCTTAGATACCCCATCGCACACCTTTCCTCTATGTTTAGACTTTTGCCAAATCTCTTGTTCAGAGTCTAAGTTCTCCTTTGTCCTGCTGTGGCCACTTCTTTCTTGCTGTGTAGTTCCCAGTATTTCTGTATTTCAAAGTACAAGAGAGCATACGAATAATCTTAATTAATGATCATTAGTAGAGAAGTGGGAAAAGGATGAAGAGGAAAAAGCATAAACTTCTAGGGATTTCTGTGGTGACTGTTACAGAGGGACTCACTAGCCTATCTCTTTTTAAGCACAATATTTAGCCTAGTGCCCAGCATACAGTAGGTGTTCAAAAATACCAGCTTGAGTCTTGAGTCTACTCAACTATAGGGTCCTTTATAGCTTACATAATCTCTTTTGATTTTTTTAAACTGACACACGATGATTGTACATATTTATGGGGCATATAGTGATGTTTTGATACACAAAATGTAGAGTGATCAGATAAGGGTAATTAGCATATCCATATTCTCAAATGTTTATCATTTCTTTGTGTTGGGAACATTCAATGTCCTCTCTTTTAGCTATTTGAAAATATATATTATTGTCAGCCATAGTCATCCTACAGTGGTACAGAACCCTATAACTTTTTCCTCCCACGTAGGTATAATTTTGTATCTTTTAACAAGTCTCTCCCAATCATCTCCTTTGCCCTACCCTTCCTAGCCTCTTGTAACGTCTATGGTACATTTTACTTGTATGAAAGCAACTTTCTTCAGCTTCCTCATATGAGAGAGAACATGAAGTGTTTAAACCTATTCCTGGTGTATTTCACTTAACATAATGTCCTCCACTTCCATCCATATTGCTGAGAATGGCAGGCTTTCATTCTTATTTATTTATTTAGAGACAGAATCTCTCTGTCGCCCAGGCTGGAGTGCAATCTTGGCTCGCGCAACCTCTGCCTCCCAGATCAAGCGATTCTCATGCCTCAGCCTCCTGAGTAGCTGGGATTACAGGCATGCACCCCCATGCCTGGCTATTTTTAGTAGAGGTGGGGTTTTGCTATGTTGGCCAGGCTGGTCTTGAACTTTTGGCCTCAAGTGATCTGCCTGCCTCAGCCTCCCAAGTACTGGGATTACAGGTGTGAGCCACAATGCCTGGCCTCATTCCTTTTTATAGCTGAATAATATTCCATTGTGTATATATACTATATTTTCTTTATTCATCTGTTGTTGGACACCTAGGTTGATTCCACATCTTGGCTATTGTGAATAGTGCTGCAATAAACATGGGAGTGCAGGTAGCTCTTCAATATACTGATTTTTTTTTAAGAGATCGCCATACTGGCTATACTAATTTACATTCCCACCAACAGTGTATAAGAGTCTCCTTTTCTCTACATTCTTGCCAGCACTTGTTTTGTTGTTGTTGTTGTTGATTTATTTATTTATTTATTTTTGTTTTTTTGATAGCTATCTAACTGGGTGAGATGATATCTCATTGTGGTTGAAATTGGAATGAGGCTCTAAATATCTCATTGTGGTTTTGATTTACATTTCCCTGATGATTAGTGATATTGACTATTTTTTCATATATTTGTTGGATTTCTTTTGATAAATGTCTGTCAGATCGTTTGCCCATTTTGTGATTGGATTGTTTGTTTTTTCTTGCTGTTGAGATGTTTGGTTGTCATACTAATCCAATGAGGAAACCAAGACACATGTTATTCTCTTCACTTTTGGAATGAGGAAACAGAATACCAGAATCTCAGAATTTTCAGATTTATGGAATCTCAGAGATTATGTAACTTCCCAATATCACCCAGCAAGGAAGTGGTTGTGTTTAGGACTTTAGAGGACTCTCCTAATCAAGGTGATTGAGAGGGCTGGGCTCCGTGCCTCACGCCTGTAAACCCAACACTTCGGGAGGCCAAGATGGGTGGATCACTTGAGCCCAGGAGTTTGAGACCAGCCTGGGCAACATGGCAAAACCATGTCTCTACCAAAAATACACAAATTAGCTGGGTGTGATGGCACATGCCTGTAGTCCCAGCTACTAGAGAGGCTGAGGTAGGAGGATTGCTTGAGCCCAGAAGGTTGAGGCTGCTGTGAGTTGTGAGTATGCCACTGCACTCTAGCCTGGGTGACAGACTCTGTCTCCAAAAAAAAGGGTGAGGGGACGCGAGCGAGGGAAGGATAGAGAAGAGAGGATTATGAAAAAGACTTGGGGATTCAGTTGTTTTTCAGTAAAAGAGGCCATTTTCAAAGATTTTTGGGGGGGGGATAACTATGTATATATCTATATATAGAGTTACATACTATATATTATATATAGTGTATATATACTAAATATATTACATACTGTAATCATATATGCATTTAGCATATATATACATCTAAAAAAAATTACTGAGCACAGAAGCTGATGTTGGTATTTTCAAATGCTTTCATGTAAATTTCTTTTTTCTTTTTTTTTTTTGAGACCGAGTCCTGCCCTGTTGCCCAGGCTGGAGTGCAGTCCGCGATCTCGGCTCACTGCAAGCTCCACCTCCCGGGTTCAAGCCATTTTCCTGCCTCAGCCTCCCGAGTAGCTGGGACTACAGGCACCCGTCACCACGCCCGGCTAATTTTCTGTATTTTTTTTAGTAGAGACGGGGTTTCACTGTGTTACCCAGGATGGTCTCAATCTCCTGACCTCGTGATCCACCCGACTCGGCTTCCCAAAGTGTTGAGATTACAGGCGTGAGCCACCGCGCCCGGCCCATGCAAATTTCTAATAACCCTAAGAGATAAGTAGGTTAAGGATTATCACCTCTTTTTTTTTTTTTTTTTTTTGGGGCCGGGGCTCCCCCTCTCGCCCGGGCTGGAGTGCAGTGGCCGGATCTCAGCTCACTGCAAGCTCCGCCTCCCGGGTTTACTCCATTCTCCTGCCTCAGCCTCCCGAGTAGCTGGGATTACAGGCGCCAGCCACCTCGCCCGGCTAGTTTTTTGTATTTTTTAGTAGAGACAGGGTTTCACCGTGTTAGCCAGGATGGTCTCGAACTCCTGACCTCGTGATCCACCCGTCTCGGCCTCCCAAAGTGCTGGGATTACAGGCTTGAGCCACCACGCCTGGCTGGATTATCACCTCTTATTTTCCAGTAGAGAAAATTGTGGCTCAGAGAGATTTTGTGTCCAGTGAAACTTGAATCTTTACCTTTGAATTTCAAATTCAATATGATTTTCACTAGGCTACATTCAATATAGTATCTTTCTGCTTTTGGTGGGATTAAACTTGGAAGTAAATTTATGACAAGAATAACTTGTTGAAATTGGAATGAGTTTGTAAAGACCTAGTGATTATGATCGTATATTATGCCAAGTCATGTATTCATATTCCCTTTAGAGGAGATTCAGATTTTCAGAAATACTAGTTGACTTTCTCAAGCATAACATTTCTATGGAATGTTGTGGGTAGTAAATCAGCTTTCCAAATAGCCTCTTACGGAGCAGATTATGTGGCTTTCATTCAAAGTTTTTAGATTCATGAATCCTCTTCTAAGTAGATGTAACTGTCAAGTAAAAGGACCAAGGTGGTAGAGCAGGAGACAAAAGGATCTTTGGCAAGTTTTCTACTTCCCCAGACAGTTTTCTCCTTTCATTTTTATTTTTTTTTATTTTTATTTTTTTTTTTTGAGACGGAGTCTTGCTGTGTCTCCTGGGCTGGAGTGCAGTGGCCAGATCTCAGCTCACTGCAAGCTCCGCCTCCCGGGTTTTACGCCATTCTCCTGCCTCAGCCTCCGGAGTCGCTGGGACTACAGGCGCCCGCCACCTCGCCCGGCTAGTTTTTTGTATTTTTTTTTTTAGTAGAGACGGGGTTTCACCTTGTTAGCCAGGATGGTCTCGATCTCCTGACCTCATGATCCGCCCGTCTCGGCCTCCCAAAGTGCTGGGATTACAGGCTTGAGCCACCGCGCCCGGCCACAGTTTTCTCCTTTCTACCCTACTGCCTTTTCCTTCTCCCAACAGGGTTCCATAGCTGACCTTTCTCCCGGACAAGCCAGTCTGCAGTTCACTGGCATCTGTTGCCTTCCAGGACTGTTAGAGGCTGGAAGGCTATAGACATATTGTGATGAATTGGGCCTGTAAGTGTGTTAGCAACTCAATCTGCTGCCACTGAGAGATCCACACGTTTTAATTATGGGCTTAGTTTCTTAGGCTTTGGAATTATAGCATCTGCATGTATCCCTGGCTTGCACGTTTAGGGATGTGTTCTCATCTCAGTTTGTGAAAATTTATGTGCACAATTCCCATTAGCATTAATGGGAGTTGAATATATAAATCGTTGAACGTCAAAATGAGAATATACCCTTTAGTCTCAAGGATGCATGAGCCACATCTCTCTTTCTAGCTCTTCTTACTAGGTGATCTTCAGAATTTCTTTGGCAAAATTTTAACCATCTGATAGTTAGATTGTGGGGAAGCCCTAAACATAGCACAAAATCATTTTATTTTACCAGTTTTATAAACATGGTTTTTGGTATATGCAAAGACTATGTGCTTATTTTAAGAGATTCTCCAAATACCCTATTAAAACTGATTGCTGTATTATTAAAAATATTTTTAAAACATCATAAAATATATTAAAACCATTAATTACCATCACTGAATGTGCTTTCATTTATTCATCTAGCATTATGGAATTGCTGCTCTGTGGCAGGTAGTGTACTAAGCTCCAGGGCTACTAAGAGACACAATTTTTTTTGGTGAGGACAAATATAAAAACAAACTTTACACTGCAAAATGGTGAAAAAGAAAGTGCAAGAGTCATGAGAACAATGAGGAGAGAAAGAATGGCTGGAAGAAATTAAAAAGGCTTCACATAGAATGTACTATTTGAACAGAATCTTGAAAGTTAAGTAATAATTCTCTAGGCTGAGAAGTTGGGGCAGGTCATGGAAGGATAAGGCGTTCTAAGCAGAAGAAACCGAATGTCTAAAGACTAAGTGAGAAATGTATTGTAGCAGGAGTACGAAAGAACCTGAAGCGGACCAGAAACAGATGAGCTTAGAAGGTAGGATGAGACTATATTAAGAAAAGTGTCCTTTAGAACTATACTCAGTGGGAAACAATGGAAGTTTTTAAGAGGAGGAGTTATGGGAATGCCAAATGTTTTAAAAAGTTAACCATAGGGACAGAGTGAAGACTGAATTGGCATGGGAAGAGGTGATTTAGCTAAAGTAATTGGGAGGCCATTAACTCAATATCAGAATTATTTGTTCTTTGGAATAGATAGAAGTATTTACAGTTTTCAGAATGATTTGTTCTTTGGAATAGATAGAAGTATTTACAGTCTTCTTTAGGTAAAATTGATATAAAATAAGTAGCATATATTTAAGGTGTACAATTTGGGTCTGTTTGTTTGCTTGTGTGAGACAGTCTCACTCTGTCGCCCAGGTTGGAGTGCAGTGGTGCAATCTCAGCTCACTGCAATCTCTGCCTCCTGGGTTCAGGCGATTCTTGTGCCTCAGCCTCCCGAGAGCTGGGATTACAGGTGTGCAACACCACGCCTGGCCAATTTTTGTATTTTTAGTAGAGATGGGGTTTCGCCATTTTGACCAGGCTGGTCTTGAACTCCTGACCTCAAGTGATCTGCCAACCTCAGCCTCTTAAAATGTTAGGATTACAGGTGTGAGCCACCGTACTCAGCCTATTTAAGGTGTATTAATACAATCTGATAAATTTTGACATACATATATACTTGTGAAACCATCACTACCATCACTACCAATATTATGAATATTTTCATCATCCCCAAAAGTTTCCTTGTGTCCCTTTGTAAATACATAAACCAATAACATAGTCATTTATTATTGTTACCCAGTAGTAGGTACTGTACTTAATTTTGTGTGCTATACTTTTATACAATTGGGAGAGCAGATTCGTTTACACAAGCATGGCTACAGATACATGAGTAATGTGATGCACTATGATATTATATTGACTATGACATCAACAGGAATTTCTCAGCTCCATTATAATTTCATGGGACCAATGTCGTATGTGGTCAGTCATTGACTGAAATGTCATAATGTGGCACATGACTTTAACATACTATAAAACACATCCTTTTAAAGTGTACAAGTCTGTGATTTTTAAAATCAGTGTATTTTATAGTATGTTTTCTAGTGATTTTAAAAATTAGCAGAGTGGCTGGGCACGGTGGCTCAAGCCTGTAATCCCAGCACTTTGGGAGGCTGAGGTGGGCGGATCACGAAGTCAAGAAATCGAGACCATCCTGGCCAACTTGATGAAACCCTGTCTCTACTAAAAATACAAAAATTAGCTGGGCATGGTGGTGCGCACCTGTAGTCCCAGCTGCTTGGGAGGCTGAGCCAGGAGAAATGCTTGAACCCAGGCGGTGGAGGTTGCAGTGAGCCAAGATACTGCCACTACACTCCAGTCTAGTGACATAGCAAGACTCGGTCTCAAAAAAAAAAAAAAAAAAAAATTACCAGAGTTGTGCAACCTTCACCACTGTCTAATTCCAGAACATTTTAATACTTATATATATTTTTATTTTTAGAGATAGGGGTCTCACTATGTTACCCAGGCTGGTCTCAAACTCCTGGGCTCAAGCAATTCTCCTGTCTCAGCCTCCCAATGTGCTGGGATTACAGGTGTGAACCACTGCACCCGGCCCAAATTCCAGAACATTTTAACACCTCATAATGAAACCCCATACCTATTAACAGTCATTCCCCATTAACTCCTCCCTTCAGTCTCTGGCAACCACTCATCTACTTTCTGTCTCTAAGGATTTGCCTATTCTGGACATTTCATATGAGTGGAATAATACATTGTCTTTTGTGTCTGCCTTCTTTCACTTAGCAATAATGTTTTTGAGGTTCATCCATGTTGCAGCATGTATCAGAATTTCATTCCTTTATCTCCAAATACAATTGCATTATATGTATATATACCACATTTTTACATATCTTCATTGGTTGATGAACATTTAAGTTGTTTCTATTTTTTGGCTATTATGAACAATGTTGCTATAAACATTTTTGTTCAAATTTTTGTGTGTAACATATGTTTGTGTTTCTCTTGAATATATACTTTGTGGTAGAATTAATGGTTTATATAATAACTCTGTTTAATCTTCTGAGGAACTCCCAGGCTATTTTCTTTCTTTTTTTTTTTTTTAATTATAATTTAAGTTCTGGGTTACATGTGCAGAACATACAGTTTTGTTACATAGGTATGCCCTGGTGCTTTGCTGCACCCATCAACCCATCACCTACATTAGGTATTTCTCCTAATGTTATCTCTCCCCTACTCCCCGCCCAACCCACTGACAGGCCCCAGTGTGTGATGTTCCCCTCCTTGTGTCCATGTATTCTCATTGTTCAACCCCCACTTATGAGTGAGAACATTCAGTGTTCTGATAGTTTGCTGAGAATGATGGTTTCCAGCTTCATCCGTGTCCCTGCAAAGGACATGAACTCATCCTTTTATATGGCTGCATAGTATTCCATGGTGTATATGTGCCACATTTTCTTAATCCAGTCTATCATTGATGGACATTTGGGTTAGTTCCAAGTCTTTGCTACTGTGAATAGTGCCACAATAAACATATGTGTGCATGTGTCTTTATCGTAGTATGATTTATAATCCTTTGAGTATATGCCCAGTAATGGGATTGTTGGGTCAAATAGTATTTCTAGTTCTAGATCCTTGAGGAACACCACACTGTCTTCCACAATCATTGAATGAATTTACACTCCCACCAATAGTGTAAAAGTGTTCCTATTTCTCCACATCCTCTCCAGCATCTGTTTTTTCCTTACTTTTTAATGATCATCATTCTAACTAGCATGGGATAGATAGTATCTCATTGTGGTTTTGATTTGCATTTCTCTAATGACCAGTGATGGTGAACATGTTTTTCATGTCTGTTGGCTGCATAAATGTCTTCTTTTGAGAAGTGTCTGTTCATATCCTGTGCCCATTTTTTTATTAGGTTGTTTTTTTTTTTTTTTTTTTTTGTAAATTTGTTTTTTTGTAGATTCTGGATATTAGCCCTTTGTCAGATGTATATGTTGCAAAAATGGTCTCCCATTTCGTAGACCCTAGCCTATTTTCTAAAGTGGCTGCACCATTTTACATTTCCACCAACAATATATGAGTGTTCCAATTTCTCCATATCCTCACCAATACTTGTTATTATCTGTCTTTTTAATTATAGCCATCCTAGTGGTAGTGAAGTGGTGTTTCATTGTGATTTTGATTTGCATTTCCCTAATAACTAAGAATATTGAGCATCTTTTTATGTGCTCATTGGCCCTTTGTTTGTTTTCTTTTTTAAAAAAAATCTATTCAAATTATTTGCTCATTTTAAAATTGGGTTATTGAAGTTTTATGGTTGAATCACACAAATCCCTTATATATATTGGTTACAAATCTTTTATCATATGTAATTTATAAATACTTTTTTCCCATTCTGTGGGTTGTCTTTTCTTTATTTTATTTTATGTTACCCAGGATAATCTCTGTAGGTTGTCTTTTCTTAATGGCATCCACTAAAGAACAAAAGTTTTTCATTTTGAAAATGTCCAAAATTATCTATTTTTTCTTTTGTCACTAGTGTTTTTGGCATTGTAGCTAGGAACCTGCTGCTTAAACTGAGGTCATAAAATTCATGCTTATGTTTTTGTCTAAGAGTTTTATATTACTTGTTTTTATAATTATTTCTATAATCCATTTTGAGTTAATTTTTGTATATGGTGCGAGATAGGAGTCCAACTTCATTCTTTTGCATGCAAATAACCTGTTGAAAAGAATTTAATGGGAAAGATAATTCAACAGGAAAGAATATGTTTTCCAAGCATTGATGTTTTCCAAGCATCGTTTACTGAATAAGTAAATACTATTGAATAAGCATTTGGTATATGAATGTAGGAATTCAGGATAGAAGTCCAAGTAGTGTATATAGATGGTATTTAAAGTTCAGAGACTGTATGCAATTATCTATGAAAGAAGTCTAGATGGAGATGAGGTCTCAGGTCTGAACTTTGGGAGACCTCACTATTAGAGCTTAGGTATGTGAGATAGTCCAGCAAAAGAGAATAGAAGGAGCTGTCATTGTAGTAGGAGGAAAATCAAGAGAACATGCTGTCTTAGAGTCAAGTAAAGCAAGTGTTTCAAGAGGCAGGACCAATCAAGTGTGTCAAACACTGATGATAGGTTGAGTAAGATAAGGTCTGAGAATTGATCATTGGATTTGACTGTATGAAGGTCATCAGTGACTTTGCCAACATCTGTTTTTGTGAAGAGGTGAGGAGTTAGGCTATTTCAAGTAGATTTAAAAGAGAATGGGAAGAGAGGAAGTAAAAGAGCATAGACAAGTCTTTCAAAAAAAATTTCCAAAGGAAGCAGAGAAATGGAGCATTAATTGCCTTGACAGGGATACGCTGTCAACAGGAGCATTAGAAAAAATCTTCTTACTTTGGAAAATTTCAAACCTACAGAAAATTGGAAAGAAAAATGTAACGTACACCCATATATCCTTCACCTGGATTTAACAATTTTTAATGTCTTGCCATATTTGCTTGCTCTCTTTCTCTTCAAGTTGTTTGTTGAGTTTTAAAAGTAAGTTACAGATATTGTGACACTTTACCCATAAATACTTCAATCTGCATATCACAAGAATAAAGACATTCTTCTATATATCCACAATACCACTATCACATCTGAGAAAATTAATGATAATTCCATATCACCTAATATCCAGTCATATTCACATTCTCCCAATTAGCTAAAAAAAATTTTTTTTTGAGACTGGGTCTCACTCTGTCAGCCAGGCTGGAGTGTAGTGGCATGATCATGGCTCACTGCAGCCTCAACCTCCTGGGCTCAAGTGATCCTTCCATCTCAGTCTCCCGAATAGCTGGAACCACAGTTGTGCACCATCATGCCCAGATAATTTTTACAATTTTTTGTAGAGATGGGGTCTTCCTATGTTGCCCAGACTGGTCTTGAACTGCTGGGCCCAAGCGATTCTTATGCCTTGTTCTCCCAAAGTGCTGGGATTACAGGTGTGAGCCACCACACCTGGCCCAAAAATCTTTTATATATTTTAAAACCCAGAAACCAAAGTTTATACATTGTATATTACTATGTCTCATTAATATTTATTAATACAAAAAAGTCCTCTTGCTTTTTTTTCTTAGTGACTTTTTTCTTAATTATGTTTATTTTGTAAAGCATTTATGCTAGTTTTCCTATGGACAACTGTTTCTAATTATTTGTTTCTAATTATTTGTCCTTTTTCTAATGATTTGTTCATTGTATTAACTTTTTTCATCTAAACAGCCTATAAACTGGAAATTAACTCTACAGGTTTAACTAAATTCAGGTTAAACATTTTTGGCAAGAATATTCCTTTAAGTTATGTTGTGTACTTTATATTACATTCCATCAGGAGGCACGTAACATTCGGTTGTCCACTGTTATTGATGCTAAATATGATCTCTTAGTTAAAATAGTGAGTGCCAGATTTCTCCGTTATAAAGTACCTTGTCCATTTTGTAATTAAGTAAAAAAGAAATCTATGGGGCAATATTCTAGTGCTGTGTAAATATCTTATTCATCAAGGAAGGGCTTTTTTTTTTTTTTTTTTAAAGATGGAAGTAAGTATAGCATGTTTATTTGCTGATGGGAACAATCTAGAAAAGAAGGAAAAACTGATGGTATAAGAGAGAGAAGAGACAATTGCTGAAGCATACCTCTTGAGTAGATTAGAGAGGTTAGGATCCAGTGCGCAACTGGAGAACTAGAATTTAGATATAATCATAGACATTCTCCGTAGTAATTGGATGGAAGTAGATTATATGGATATGAATGCAGGTAGGGTGGTGTATATAGTGGGGAGAGCTTTTGAAATTCTTTTCTAGTTCTTTCTATTGCCAATATAATTACTGAGTATTTCAAGTAAACTCAGCCCAACTTAGGATTCCAGTCTTCCCTCTCTTTCTCCCTACAGTGGCATTTAAGTTCCTTGGGATTTAATTTGCCATGGTCTCAGGAGAAGGAAAAATCTGTTCTATAATCTCCGCTAATCATTAGTCACTCTCATATCTGCTTCAGTGTCTGTTTTCTTACAATGACTTCCAGTTCGTATAGTCCATGCCTTAGGCCAAGGTGTCTCCTTGTCTTTCAGGATACTTCTGGTACAGGGGTTTTCTTTATGAATCTTGCTGTATTTCTGGGCTTTAGCCAGGAAGCAAAGCACAGATGTCTTCTTGGAATCTCCCAAACCTATCTGAGGTTTCTTTTTTTCTGTTTTTGAGACAGCCTTGCTCTGTTGCCCAGGCTGGAGTGCAGCGGCGCGATCTCAGCTCACTGCAACCTTTGCCTCCTGAGTTCCAGCGATTCTGGTGCTTCAGCCTCCCCAGTAGCTGGGACGACAGGCGCCTGCTACCACACCCAGCTAATTTTTGTATTTTTAGTAGAGATGGCATTTCGCCATGTTGGCCAGGCTGGTCTTGAACTCGTGGCCACAAGCGATCCAGTAGCCTTGGCCTCCCAAAGTGCTGGGATTACAGTCATGAGCCACCGTGCCTGGCTGCCCCTTTCTGAGGTTTCTATTGTGATTCCACCCAGGCTTGGGCCTGGAGAAACCAGAGCACAGGCTCCCTTCTTTGAGACTCACATCAGTGGCAAATTTTATTCCTCTCCTTTCCATTCTCACATCTTTCTTCAGCCTAACTTTCAAATACGGATTTTCTATCTTTGTGCCTTATTTCCAATTTTGTTTTTTAGCTACAGACTTTATGTTCTGAGAAGTTTACCCTCCTCTCTTTTAAAAGAAAACCTTTTCTCTCTCTCAAAAAACAAGCAACCAGCCATACCAACAAAACAAAGCAGAGCACTTGTAGGTTTTTAAGATGACTTTTGTCAGGAATTTAAGAACTTTGTTTTTGTTTTTCAAACAAAGAGAAAATCTCTTCTCTAGATTTTACCTTCCCTTGAGTACATGAGCTTTAGCACCAAGCTTTCATTTTAATGGTAGAAGAATAAAGGACTTCTTGAGAACAAAAATTATTGAGTAATATTTAAAATGTTCTCCAGATGTATTTTTAAAATATGTATTTCCCTATGATTATTCTCTGTCATTGGTGTATTAATCACAATATTGAGTATTTATTTTTAAAAGACCAAAAGAAGCATTTCAGAGTGTTCCAGGGAATGAATGAGAATGGAAAAAGAAAGATTCCAAAAAGAATGCAGACTTAAATTTAAGGTGGAAAGGAACGTGCTCTGTCTTTGTGCACATTACTGATATTCAATCACTATTGGTCCATGGAGTGGAAAATATGAAAGGAATGACTTGAAATGGCATGAACTCATCAAGCAATGTACTGGGTTCCTTTGAAACCACATCTTATTTTTGTTCTCCTAAAGCAGACAGAGAAAGCAGTGTCATCACCTTTCTGATATTTCAAAGGAAGCTTGGTAATTGCCACTTGGTTCTGCTGGTCCTTTTAATAGGTACCCAAGTGGCACAACTCAACATCACATTAATTTAAAAAATATGTGCCATTCTATTTATACATTTTTTTGTAGGTAAGAAGAAATAACTTCTGGGCTTAAATTCAATTTAGTGACATTCCATTAAAAAAGAAATAATGTCAGAGATTTGGAAGCTTGTTTTAGAGAATGTACTGAGAAGTGACGATTCACTTTTAAATTTAGGGTAAAATTTCTGTATCATTTCTCTTTATACATAAATATTAGCTTTATCAACATATTTATAAATGCATATGATGTTACTGGTTATATTATACTTGTACAGTAGTATATATTTGTCATAAGACATATTTATGTAGATACCCTAAAGTTATGGAATCTTGAAGGACACTGCAAGTGTAAATCAATTCAGTGCTTCAAGATATGTTGCTGAATAGTAGAGACGGTAGTCTCTCCTAGAGAGTTCACTTGAATATTCTGTCCTAGAGGCAGCTTTTGTTTCTTAGGTACATGACTGATTTTAAGGCTGATTCTTTCACTGCAAAATCACTTGGAATACTACCTGCTTGGAAATGGACAAAGCAACTTTCCCAAGGTTTATAAAACTGCTTATGCGAGGATCCTTTATAATGTATGTAAACTGAAAGACACATTTGAGAGTGCCTACTATTTGTCCTATGTGCATTCTTTTAAAATGAATGTCTCCCAAATCATGTGCATATGCTGACTGTAAATACAACCTTTTACTAGGTGATACACAGTTGTGGATCACAGCCTGTCCCTGAAATGCCACCCCCCTTTTCTATATCCATATCAATCCTTCCCATTCATTAAGGCCCAGCTGCTGCTTCTCCATGAAACCTTGCTTGATTCCATTAGCCCATAGTGATTTCTCTCTCTCTCATCCCTGGGAACATTTACTGTCTGCCTCATCCATTTGGTTTTTCTCACTTTGGCTTGGAACCAGTACAGTTTGCAAGGTTATTTAAATTTTTCTGTTTTTCTGTCATATCTGTTCACCTGGATTGCAGACTCTTGGAGATCATGGACCTGGTGCAGCAAGTCTTCACATCGCCTTACTTTGCTCAGCATAGGGTGAATGCTTAGTACCTTATTTGTTAAGTGAATGAATGAAACAAGTGTCAGTTTCATGAACCACCGCAAAAGACCATTTGCAAATGTGGTCTGTGAACTAGAATTAGCATAAGATATATGTCTTCAAAGGATAATAGAGTCTCAGGAGGAGAAGACACTTTATGGGCTACCTAGTTTATCCAGCACCCTGATGTGTACATTTCCTCTGCAGGGCAGAGTTGACCCCCTCAGACTGAATATCTCCCATGATTCAGAATGAACACCTAAGTAACATGGAATTTTCAGGTACTATAGTAAAATGGATAAGCATGATAAATTTTCAACCAGATTATCTGGGTTTAAATCTACTCTTCCCTAATATCTCTCTAATCTTGGACAAGCTCTTAAGTTTCTTCACTGTTAAACTGAAATGATCAAACAAACTCGCAGTTTATTATTTGCAATTCTAAAATCCAAAATCTCTGAAAAACAAAAGTTTTTGTAACTTATTTGTCAGGAAAAACCTGCCCTGGTCTGAACTTCTAAATCTAACTTAAATAGATATGAGGTGTTTATTTACAGTCTTTATGTTCCCACTGGTGGGCACTTCTCTGTAAAAATATTAATGTATTTGACTATGGGGCATTGCCCCAGATCCTGCTAGAGGTGTTACGTATCGTATATGTGCTCTATTAATTTTCTGAAGAGTTTGAATACCAAAACATATCTGGCTTCCGAGTGGTTCAGATAAGAGATCATGGACTTCTATTACCTATTCATAGCATTGTTATGAAGATTAAATGAGATAATAGATGGGAGCCATTTAGCACAGGGCCTGGAATATAATAAGTCCTTAATAACTACAATCAGATATCATCTCACCGCAGTTAAAATGGTTTATATCCAAAAGACAGGCAATAACAAATGCTGACGATAAAGTGGAGAAAAGGAAACCCTCTGTTGGTGGGAATATAAATTACTACAAGCGCTATGAAGAACAGTTTGGAGGTACCTCAAGAAACTGAAAATAGGGCTACCATATAATCCAGCAATCCCATTGTTGTGTATATATCCCTGTCTCCCAAAAAGGAAATCAGTGTATCAAAGAGATATCTGCAATCCCACATTTGTTGCAGCACTGTCCACAATAGCCAAACTTTGGAACAACCTAAGTGTCCATCAACAGATGAATGGATAAAAAAAATGTGGTATTTATACACAATGGAGTACTATTTGGCCATGAAAAAGAAGATCTTGTCATTTGCAACAACATGGATGGAACTGGAAGTCATTATGCTAAGTGAAATAAGCCAAGCACAGAAAGACAGACATCGCATATTTTTACTTATTTGTGGGATCTAAAAATCAAAACAGTCGAACTCTTGGAGATATAGAGCAGAAGGAGGATTACTAGAGGATGGGAAGGGTAGTGGGGGGTGGGAGGGAGGTGGGGATGGTAAATGGGTACAAAAAAATAATTGGAAAGAATGAATAAGACCTAGTATGTGATAGTACAACAGGGGGACCATAGTCAACAATAATTTAATTGTACATTTCAAAATAACTAAAAGAATATAATTGGATTGTTTGTAAGACAAAAGATTAATGCTTGAGGAGACGGATACCTATTTTACATGGTGTGATTTTTATGTATTGCATGCCTATATCAAAATGTCTTACGTACCCTGTAAATACATATGCCTACTATGTAGCCACAAAAATTAAAATAAAAACTAAAGAAAAAACTTAATAAATATCAGCTAATGTTATTGGTACTTATATTTTAAATTAATCACATTAGGCTTTTTGTGAACATTAAGTTTCTTTCTTGGAACACTTTATGTTTAGTATGTATAGGAGTACTGCTATTTTTCTTATTCCTTAACGAACAAATGACTATCCCAGGAAGCTAAAGTGTCCTTAAAAATAAAATTATACTTATGATTGAACTTTTATTATTGACTTTTATTTTAGAAGAGCCTGCTGAAATGTACTCATTCTTATTCATTTGTTTATCACTTCATTCATTTTACAAAGGTGTATTGGGTGATTTGCTAGTTTCTGTTGGCCTAACAATAAATAAACAGACATTGTCCCTACCTTCCTACAGCTTATAGTCTAGTGGACACAAATTTTTTTTTCCTGTTGATTCATTCTTTCATTTATTCAACAAATAATTATTGAGTACTTATTATATACTAGACACTATTCTAGTATATAATGGCAATAGGGATACAGCAGTTATTGAGGCAGACAAGGTTTCTCTATAAAATTCATTTTTTAGTGGCAAGAGACAGATAGTAAACAAAGAAGCAAACAAATAAACACAATATTTTCAAGTGAGAATAAATTCAATGGAGGAAATAAAATAGTCTTATGTGCTAGAGCAGTGATCCCCAACCTTTTTTGGCGCCAGAGACCAGTTCTGTGGAAGACAGTATTTCCACAGACTGGAGTTGGAGAGATGGTTTTGGGATGATTCAAGTGCATTACATTTGTCGTGCACTTTATTTCTATTAGTATGTTGTAATATGTAATGAAATAATTACACAACTTGCCATAATGTAGAATCAGTGGGAGCCCTGAGCTTGTTTTTCCACAACTAGATGGTCCCATCTGGGGGTGACAGGAGACAGTGACAGATCATCAGGCATTAGATTCTCATAAGGAGCATGCAACCTAGATCCCTCGCAGGTGCAGTTCACAATAGAGTTCGCACTCTTATGAGAATCTAACGCTGCCACTGATCTGATGGGAGGCAGAGCTCAGGTGATAATGCAAGTAATGTGGAGCAGCTATAAATATGGATGAAGCTTTGCCCACTCTCCCACTGCTCACCTTCACCTCCTGCTGTGCAGACTAGTTTTTTTTGTTGTTGTTGTTTGTTTTTGTTTTTGTTTTGAGATGGAGTCTCGCTCTGTCGCCCAGGCTGGAGTGCAGTGGCGGGATCTCGGCTCACTGCAAGCTCCGCCTCCCGGGTTCAAGCCATTCTCCTGCCTCAGCCTCCCGAGTTGCTGGGACTGCAGGTGCCCGCCATCACGCCCGGCTAATTCTTTTTGTATTTTAGTAGAGACAGGGTTTCACTGTGTTAGCCAGGATGGTCTCAATCTCCTGACCTCATGATCCGCCCGTCTTGGCCTCCCAAAGTTCTGGGATTACAGATGTGAGCCACCACGCCCAGCCGCAGACTGGTTCTTAACAGGCCACAGACTGGTACTGGTTTGTGGCCCATTGGTTGGGGACTCCTGCGCTAGAGAGTGACATGGTACATGTGAGGATGGAGCTACTTTAGATAGGGTAATCAGGGAAGGCTTGGTGAAGAAATGATACTTGAACTGAGGCCATAGATTGGATACAGATTGACTGAATGTGACAGACTTAAAAATAATAGAGGCGACCGGGTGTGGTGGCTCACGCCTGTAATCCCAGCACTTTGGAAGGTCGGGGCGGGTGGATCACAAGGTCAGGAGATCGAGACCATGGTGAAACCCCGTCTCTACTAAAAAAAATACAAAAAATTAGCCAGGCACGATAGCGGGCACTTGTAGTCCCAGCTACTCGGGAGACTGAGGCAGGAGAATGGCATGAACCCGGGAGGCGGAGCTTGCAGTGAGCCGAGATCGCGCCACTGCACTCCAGCCTGGGCGACAGAGCGAGACTCTGCCTCAAAAAAAAAAAAAAATAATAATAATAATAATAATAATAATAATAATAATAGAGGCTTAAAACCAGACAGACATTAATTTTTTTCTCACAAAGTTTTTCACCAAGTTCTGCTTCACCAAGTTATCTGGGGCCTAGAGTCCTTCCATCTGTTGCTCTATTGTTCTTTGAGCGTCACACACATGGTTCAATACCGTTAACCACCAGGGTTACACTCCAGCCAATGGGAAATCCAAAAGGGGAGAAAGAAGGTATCCTTTTATAAAAATGTACTCCCTTTTAGGGAATAACCCTCAAACTAGACACATTTTTTCTCATCCCATTGGCCAGGACATAATAATAGGGCTATATCTAGTTGCCTGCTAGGAAATGTAATTTTTTCTTGAGTAATCATGTACTCAGCTAAATATTCTATTAGTATGGCAGAAGGGGTGAATAGATATTGGAGGACTATAAGTCTCTGCTAAGACCTGAATAATGACACGGAGCCAGGGGAAGAACAACTTGGGCAATAGCATTCCAAGCAGAAAGAATAGAATTTCAATGACCCTGAGCAGAGGTGGGTTTTCCATGAAGATAAATGAAGCTTAAGCATCAGGGCATCTCGCTTGCATTGGCACCATCCAACACCCCACGCTTAATTTTATATAATTGTACCTAAACTGAATAAGCTTCAAACCCTACAAAACCTTTATCAGACCCTGGCTCTGAGGAAGGAAAGTGGTAGGCGTGAAAGGAGATCACTATGTATGGAGCAGAATGAGCGACAGAGAGAGCAGAACTAAGTGAAATTGGGCAGGTAAGTAGGGAATGGCTCATAGAGAATGTTATATGAAAAGTTAGATTTTATTTTAATGTAATGGGAAACCTCTGGAGAACTTTAAGAAGAAAAAAATGAAATTTGATTTATATTTACTCTGAAGGAGACATACAAGAAAATGTTCACTGGGAAATTTAAAACAACCCACTATACATAAACAGGATGGATTAATAAATTGATAAGTTGTGGTATATTCATAAGGGGCATATTTTGAAGTAGTGAAATGAATAAATTAGTTTTACGTATATCAATATAGCTAAATCTCAAAATATAATGTTGATCAAAAGGAGAAAATTTTGACACTAAAGTACAGTATAATTTAATTTATGCATGATTTTATTTATATAAAGTTTAAAGTCATTCAAATCAATATCTTAAGGGTACATACTGTAGAAAAGACTGTGAGTTGCCTACCAAATATCTAGTCTCTTATTCCATAATGGCAGAAATTTACTTTTATTGTGGTAGGGATATGTCCAAGTGGAAAACTATTTTTCAGCTTCTCTTGCAGATATAGGTTATGTAATGGTTCTGAAAAAAGAATGTAAGCAGAGGTTAGGAGGCTGAGCGTGGTGGCTCATGCCTGTAATCTCAGCACTTTAGAAGGCTCAGGCAGGCAGATCACTTGAGCCTAGGAGTTTGAGACCAGCCTGGGCACCATGGGGAAACCCCACCCCCATAAAAAAATACAAAAATTAGCCAGCCATGGTGGTGTGTGCCTGTAGTCCCAGCTACTTGGGAGGCTGGGAGGGAGTGAAGTGGGAGGATCACTTGAGCTGGGGAGATAGAGGTCACAGTGAACTGAGATTGCACCACTGCACTTCAGCCTGGGCAACAGAGTGAGAGTCTGTCTCAAATAAATAAATAAATAAATAAATAAATAAATAAATAAATAAGAAAGAAAGAAAGAAGTCGTTGTTAGGTAGGAGATACTCAGCTAATATAATTTTTTGCTATCAGCCCTTCTTTCTGTCTCTTGCCCAGAAATGGGTCACAAATGATTGAAGATGGAGCAACCATTAGGGGAAAACCAAGAAAATCCCAAATGATTTAGCCCTAGTCTTTGAGACATGAAGCCAGCCTCATTGCTTCAACTGCCTTCCCCAAGTCTCTCAATTACGTAAAAACGTTAAACTCCCATTTCTTTATAAACCCCTATTGTTTGGGTTTTCTGTTACATGCAGATTAACTCAATCCCAAATGATATTCAGATTAACTCAATCCCAAATGATATTCATGAATTTTTATTAAAAGTAAAATCCCATCTATAGAAATAAAAATTACTAAATTAACTAAATTTAGGACAATTATTATTTCTAAAGTGAGAATAATGTGAATGGAACTGGGAATGATACATAGATCCTTCAGTTATATTTTATGTCTTAAAGAAAAAGACCTGAAGCAAATATGATAATATTTTTAAAAGTTAGGTGATGGACCCATGGGTATTCACACTTTTTTGTTTTTTTTATATGTGTGAATTATTTCATTTTTAAAAAGATCTGACAGCTGTGTGGAGAAAGAGTGGAGATACAGAAGTCGGAGGCTCTTGTAGCGATGCAGGTGAGAGACGATGGCTTGCATTAGAGTAGGAAAGAATGTATTTGTAATCGAGTTGGGAGTAGAGCCTACAGGATTTCATAATAAATTGTACGGAGTTGTGAGAGAAGGAGGAAAATCAAGCATGACTCTTGCTTTTTTGGTATGAGCAACTGGGTAGATGGTGGTACCACTGAGACGTGGATGACTGAGGAAGGAGCAAGCTTAGGCAGGGTGGCAATCAAGAGTTTGATTTTGGACAGTTGAGGTCAACATGTCTAAGTGGAAATGTCAAGCAGGCAACTTGATGTAGGAGATTGTGAAGCTAGGACTTGTTTAAGGACTTCCAGAATATGCAATCAGATTGGTTTTCCCTCTGTGTATCCCTATGGAGTCTTGTTTATTATCCTTGTTTAAGGACTTCCAGAATATGCAATCAGATTGGTTTTCCCTCTGTGTATCCCTATGGAGTCTTGTTTATTATCTTCCCTTTGACCTTCTTTGATAGGGATTTGGAACTTCGAAAAAGGAAAGTGACAGAGTTGGGATAATTCTCTGTGAAACCTCCCTTACTTGTCTTCAAGTGGCTCCTTGGAAGTAAGCACAAGATAATAGTGCCGGGTTTAATAATCAGTGATTATTAATATGAATTTCATGCATTTTTGGTCATTTAGTCAAGGATTTGGGCTTTTGATCTTGGAAGTGTGCAGGAAAGAGTATCAGCTTAATATCAATTCCGTTGTGCCTAATGTTGGCCTTAGCTAGTATCCTTCCTAAATCCAAGGGAGCACAGTCTAGTATTTAATAAATACTGTGGTAAAAGTTGTGAATAATTATTTACATATGTTAAAGTAAAAAATTCACTAAATTAATCCCAAATATGTTAGGAGAGCTTTTTTTTTCAACACATAAAAACAAACGCAACCATTAATAGAAAGTCTGGTATATACCATACACTTTCCATACATTAATATTCATCCTTGCAAACCTTTTATGAGGCAGATACTTTTATTATTCTGTATTACTTAACCTTTTGGAGACTCACTTTTTGTTTCAAAAACAAGAATTATAATAGTATATATGTGAAAGATTTTTGCTATAAGTAAACTTTGATTAAACTGATACCTGTGGAATCTTTTAATGCCATAAGTAGAAGTCAACAAAGAAATGAATTGAATATTGTCTGAGAAAAGTGATAGATGTGAAAAACTTCAGGCTTGAGTGAAGGGCTCTAATTCTTATCGATAAAGAGCACTTTTATTGAAATATAGACATATACAGTGGCACATTCTTAAATAAATGACTTTAATGTTTAAAAATCCAGTGTAGGGAAACCAAACTGTGATTAAAATTTAAAAGGTTTGATAAATAGCTTTTAAATTAATTGTGTGTGCGTGCGTGTGTGTGTGTGTGTGTGTGTTATTTCTGGGTAGAAGTTTTCTGGCTTGCTGTAGAATCTTTTGTCCAAATAGTCATCGATTTTCATGGTCTTTTGAATATTTTCCAATTTCAGATTATTTCAGGTTTTAGCTATAGAAAAACAAATTACACAGAAATGTCCACATAAAAGACTGCAGCTAAATGTAAAAATTTAAGAGCTTAGGACCAAAAATAATAAGATCACTGCTATGAAATTAAAAGAGACTAATCGAAGTAAAAGTAGCTGTGACTAAGGACTATGAAAATATAAAGGGATTAACATATGTGATAACAGGCTAATTAAACCTTAGTTTTTCACTGTGATGATTTTATAGCATCTTCTTGTTGTTGCCAGTTTGGAAGCTGCCAGCAAATATTTTCTTAATTGCAAAAGGAGACAATATGTGTTCCACCATCTCATTCATAACATTTAACGCAGACACTATTAGAACACTGTATGGAGGCTGAAAAGAACCATGTTATTTGGAGAGCCTGGGGGATGATAGAGAAGGGGGAAAGAGGATGTGTTTTAAAACAAAAACCGACACAAATCCTCAGAAGAAATATTTAACTAGAATTTGTACAGAAAAAGTCTACTTGTCTTGATAGACTAGCCTGCCCCTGTAATAAAACCTCCCAAAGTCAACAGTTCATAAAGTCTTTTGTTCTAGTAAAAGGGTCTTTAATTTTTAACACAAACTCATACTTTGGTATGCATGGGCTTAAGTAAAATTAGAAGACATGTATATAATAGGATTTAATGGATTATCATCTGCATTTTCCAAAGATGTCAGCTTCTCTCAGCTCTGATGGAGTAGCACTTAATGTAAATTTAATTTGAAGTGATGTATGGAAGGCTTGAGGTGGTACTCCGTGATTCCCTAACTGCCTGGAGAGCCTCTGTGGGTAGCATCTGGATTTGGCGGCTCCACATGCCCGGCAGCATCTACTAACTAGGATTAATGAGGTAGCCTGTTCACCAGTGATCCAAAGGAGGTATGCTACATTTACTCCCAACAATATGAATAGGAGGACTAGTTTCCTTTGGGGGCACACTGTATGATGAAACTTAATGATGGACTTGATATTAGGTATAATAAATATACTGTATTGGAAGCACTTTTGCTTTGTCAAATTTAAATATTATTTAATCATAAAATTGTGTTTGGTGGCTAGGGTTGAAATGAAGATTTTCATGTGTGAGAGAGTGTAAGTATATGTGTTATATGTGTGTTGACACTTTTACAGCTAATACATGTTTTTTTAATGAGACTAAAATAGTAAATCTTCCCTTCATTACATTAAAACTTCAGGATTTTCAAAAATAAAACTTATTTTAGAAGTTATTGAACATTTTAAACAGTTTCGTGTGTATATATGTGTGTGAGAGAGATTGTGGATGTTGTGTGTGTATTAAGTATGAGTAAATCAGAGACTGCTGAGTTAGGCAAAACTTCTTAATTCATTCTCAACTCATTTAGGCATCAAAATTTTATTTTGTCTTTGTGTCTAACTGAGCATTGAATAAAATCGCAGCTAATTTCAAATTCCCTTTGTCATCATGGTTTTCAGCCAAAAGTCTATAATAAATGGTCAGAAGATGAGCTGAGACTGAATGAATAGTGAGTGGTATTCATCAGCCAAACATAGAGTCCAGATCCAATTATATGTATTCATTAAGTGATAATGATATCATGGTCTTTAACTAGGAAGAAAAGAGTGTAATTGAATAATAACAGTTGTACAATCCCAACGGAACACACTTTCCATCCCAGCCCAGCGACCCTCGGGGATGATGCAGGATTGATGGAATTCTATTACTCTTTGATAGATTTATTATGAAAGGCTGAGTGGACTTGCAGCACCACTTTGTCACTCACACTAATCAGTATCGTAAGGGCCCCGAGCGGGCAGGCTTTTGTATCCCTTTGACAAAGACAAGGTTAGGGGAGGATGACAGACACCCAGACCTTTACAAACCCATACTGCAAGATAAAATGGGCCAGCTGAGCTCTGAGCTGGGACAGAATTTTAATTTGTTTATCAATGGCTCTCACATGTGCAAGACCATAAGGATATTTGTCAGAGGAGTAACACTGAGGCTAAACTCTTTTGTTTGGCAAGTGGAGCTTGGAAAAATACGTATTGAACTGTAAAAAAACAGGCTAAATGGGGGGAAAAAGGTAAACGTCTTAGGAGAAGGGAAATAACTCACATTACTATACATGTGATCTGAGCCTAACAGTTTATTGTGATTTTGACTTTTAAAAAATGCCTTTAGTTATTGCTTTTTTAAAAAGGTGTTCTAGGAGCAACAGAACAGTAATGGGATTTTTTTTTTTTTTTCATTTCAAATTCTCTGATTTCTAAAGGAAATCTAAAAACTATGAAGGGATCTGTGGGGTCATTTGTTAATGGGAAGATGGGTGTTAATTTGTTGCTTTTTGTGGTCTGTTACAACGTTGTGTAACTTAGCAGCGAAAACAGCGGAATTTGCCAAACATGCTTTTTATATGTAAAAAGTACTTTTTGTAACTGCCAGTAGGGCTCTATCAGTAACAGCTTTTCACATTTAAATGCAGCTTGCTCTCCTGTGTCTGCAGCCAGAGCCCACTGGATTTAGGAAACTAGATAATTTGTTGTGCTACCGATCAGAGCAGGAACTGAGAAGGCAAGACCGGCAGGGCCGCTTAGCACAGTGGCTGCCAGGGTTTATTTTTTGGTTATTGTTGTTGAATGATCCTTATTTGTAATCTCTTTTTCTGCTTGAGATCCCCTTTTATTTTTCAGAATTGTGGCTTGCATTGTAAGAGGAGCCTGTGAATTCAGAGGCAAGGCCGCTGAGGACCGAATGTTCCTGTCCATAAAAACAGAAGTCTGGCCTGGGCTCCTCTCTTGGGTGAATTTGCGATGCCAGATCCTCTCTATCAGTTTGGTTTTGTTTCTTGTGTCTCTGGGAAGGCAGGCAGACAGCACCGTCACCTGTGAATGCAGCCACAATTGGCTTAGCTGCCTCTCTGATAAATGTGCCCCCAGTAAGCTACAAAGGGATTACCAGCGTTCTCAGCAGCTAAAGGTGACTTTCAAGAACAGGAAGGATTGCTTCAAACTGTTCTCCTAGCGTTTCATTTTAATATTTTGCGTGACAGAGCACGGAGCCGATGGATATGAACACATTTAACTCCAATGACCAATGTGGTGCAGTCTCTGAAAACATGGAGCCTGATTCTGTGTCTTCTTTTGGATTCCATTTTCTCAATGTTGGACATTCTCCAAAAGGTTAGCCAGGAAAAGTCTCTGGATGCCAGACACCAGGCAGTCCAGGCAGGCCAGCAGACTACTGGTGTTCATTCACTCCTCCTAGAGATGCGCACAACGTAAAGGTTAATTCAGACCACTTGGCAAGTGCTTGCTTGTCCACTGAAGTTTACAAACCAATTCATGCAGGTTGACTGCAAAACTGTAGGTACCTTATTTGGTCTTTCACAATGTAATCCATCCAAACAAAATCAGACCTTGATTGAAGAATAACTACGGTTTATAGGAAATTACACTGAAGACAACAGAGGGTTGGAATTTAAATTATTAACATACTTTTAGGGCATTGTCTAATACACATCATGAAGACATTTAATTTTTTTTTAATTGCGAGGAACTAGAAAGCTCAGGTACTAGAAGGCACTGTGAAACCTATCTTCAGTAGCTTCTTTTAAATTCATTTTTGGCTCTTCCTGTGTTAAAATGTAAGCTGATCTAAAGTATGATCTTAGATGGTCTCATCTGAGAGAGATGTTATAGAAAGGAGGTGGTATTTATAATAATAATAGCTACTGTTTATTGATTGCTCTGTGCCAAGTACTTTCTTTACTAACATTATCTTATTTAATCCTCATAAAACCTGTGAGGCAGGCACTATTATTAGTCACATTTTATAGGTAAGGGAAATGAAATTTAGAGAAATGATATAACTTGGTCGAAGTCACATAGTGAGTAAAGGGCAGAATTAATATTTGGACTCTGATCAGCTTCCAAAGCCTTTTGTGCTTACGGGGATAAGTAGAAACTTACCCCAGGCACAACACTGCCTCCTCAAATTATCTAGCTCTGTTCTGTCAAGTGTAGGGTAGGTATATAAAATCTTCTGTAAAAAGTCACTCAACTGCTCTGAGCTCAGTTTCCTCATCTTTAAAACAGAGATAATAATATCTCCTAGATAGGTTTATATGTGAAACTTTTATAAAAATAAAACCCTATATACAACCAGTTATTATTATCATGTTAAAAAAAGATGGCTTCAATTGAAGCAAATAACAACACAGTTGCCAAATAAATCTTTTAAAAACATCATTTCCTTAGTGACTTGATCCTTCTTAACACTCTATGGTGGCTGTCTGTTGTCTATTAGGACAGATCCAGATGCCTACGCCTGGAAAGAAGCCTGGCCCACGTTCTATCCATTTACCCTGTGGCCTCATAGACACAGAACCTTTGCAGAGCCTGCCCTGTGCTTTTATTGTTCCCTTTTATGGTTGGCTGAATAATGGCCTTCCAAAGATGTCTACATCTTAATCCCCAGAGCCTAGGGAACCTGTGAATGCATTACCTAACAGGAAAAGGAACGTTGAGGATGGGGTTAAGGATCCTGAGATGGTAAGGTTATCCTAGGTTGTCTGAGTGGGCCCAATACTAATAGTAAAAACAAGGGTCCTTTGAAGAGGGAGGCTGGAGAGTCAGAGGCAGTCGTAGGAGATGAGACTATGGAAGCAAGGAGTTGGAGTGATGGGAGGAAGGGGCCACGAGTCTAGGGATGCAAGTGGCCTCAGAAGCTGAAAAAGGCGAGGAAACAGATTATCCACTAAAGCCTGCAGAATGAACACAGCCCTGCTGATACTTTGATTTTAGACTTCTAACCTCGAGAACAATCAGAGAATAAATGTATGTTGTTTTAAACCACTCATTTGGTGGTAGTTCATTACAGAAGCAGTGGGAAACAAATGCATTTTTCATGGCATGATCGTTCCTGTTGCTGTTCTTGTGCTCAGGCTGTTTCCATCCCCTGGAATATTTTCCTTTCCCTTGCACTTTTCTAATCTTACTCTCATGCTCAAGTCTCATCTAAAACCTACAGCAAATAAATTATTTATCATAGAACCAACAGACCACTTGACCATACCCTAACATGTGTTGCTCATTTATTCATTGATTTCTCAAATATTTGTTGATTACCTACCAGGTTCTTGGAACATAGCGTTCAAGACGCCTATGGTCTAAGAAAGGAGGCAACAGGGAATTATTAATACAGTTGTGAGAGAGGAGAATGTGGAAAGCTATGTGGAGAAAAACCTGACCCATCTGGGGCGGACAGGGAAGGCTTCATGAAGGAGATGGTGCTTGGTAGCAGTTTTGAAGCTTCAGATCTCGAATTGTTTCATGTTTCCAAAACAATTGGAGAAGAGTAGTACAATGGTTAAGAATATGGCTCGAGAAAGAGCACATTTGAATTCAGATCCAAGCTTTGCCACTCCTTGATCTGTTCCTCCATCTGTAAAATAAGGATGATGGTAATATTAATATCTAACTCATGAATTACAGTCTGCTTATAGGAATGCCATTTACATAGTAAACATTAAGTACTTGTTTATTATTTCAATTTCTCAAGGCAGCTACTGTTGTATTAGTCTCATTTTGCATGCTAGATAAATAAACTAGCTCTTTGAGAGTCTATCTACAGATACGTATTTTTTTTTTTTTTTTTTTTTTGAGATGGAGTCTCGCTCTGTTGCCCAGGCTGGAGTGAAGTGGTGCGATCTTGGCTCACTGCAACCTCTGCCTCCTGGGTTCAAGCAATTCTCCTGTCTCAGCCTCCCGAGTAGCTGGAAGTACAGGTGTACACCAGCACGCCCAGCTAATTTTTTTTTTTTTTTGTATTTTTAGTAGAGATGGGGTTTCACCATATTAGTCAGGCTGGTCTCAATCTCCTGACCTCAGGTGATCCACCGGCCTCGGCCTGCCAAGGTGCTGGGATTACGGACTTTTGTATTTTCTGCAGGTTAGCATATTAGTATAATGCTCAGCACATAGCTGGTGCTTCATGAATGCTCACTGACTTAGCGTGGAGCACCAGAAAGTCCTATCTACAGTTTCACATTTGGAAAATGGTAATGCTTATTTTCTTTCTTTTCTTTTTTTTTTTTTTTTTGAGGCGGAGTCTTGCTCTGTCCCCCGGACTGGAGTGCAGTGGCTGGATCTCAGCTCACTGCAAGCTCTGCCTCCCGGGTTCACGCCATTCTCCTGCCTCAGCCTCCCGAGTAGCTGGGACTACAGGCGCCCGCCACCTCGCCCAGCTAGTTTTTTTGTATTTTTAGTAGAGACGGGGTTTCACCGTGTTAGCCAGGATGGTCTCGATCTCCTGACCTCGTGATCCACCCGTCTCCGCCTCCCAAAGTGCTGGGATTACAGGCTTGAGCCACCGCGCCCAGCCGGTAATGCTTATTTTCTTGCTCTCTTCACTCAACCACCTTCTAGGTATTTGGGTTAGGGCAGTCTTTATTGTAACAACAGAGCTCATGCTTAGGGTATTGCATAGAGGCACAGATGGGTTTACCGTGAAGCCAAAGGCAGATTTACTGTGAATCTTATAAAATGTACATCTTTCATGGGCCCCTTCCAAGTCCCTGTACCTAATTTTGTGTTTGTAGTGTTGTATTCTTTTCTCTCAAAGAGAGCTCCTAGAATTATGTAAGCTTCATGTCCCACAAGACCTGGATATCCTCCCACATATTGGCTAAGCATGTGAGTTTTGTAGACAGACTGCCTGGGTACAAAGCCAGTTCTACTACTTATTAGCTGTGTGATCTTCTCTGTGCCTTAGTTTTCTTAGCTGGAAAATGGGGTTGACAATAATACTACCTTCTTCATAGGGTTGTTGAGAAGATCAAACACACTAATCTTAGTAAGCATCCTGTAAGTGATAGCAGTTACTATTAATTATGGAGAACCTTAGAAAGTGTCCAAGGCTTTTCAGTTAAGAGTAGCAGTTATGAGAGAAGGCCAGAGTAGAAGTTTCATGACAGCAGGAATCATTTTGTCTTCTTCACTTCTATCCCCAAACCTTAAAAAGGTGAACGCTATTAACCACTAGGCCAGAGTGCTGCACTTATTACATATTATTTTATGGTCTTATAAGACCTTTTTTCTCCAACTGGATTTTGATAATAGCAGCTCACTCTTTTTTTTTTTTTTTTTTTTTTTTGATGAAGTCTTGCTCTGTCCCCAGGCTGGAGTGCAATGGTGTGATCTCGGCTCACTGCAACCTCTGCCTCCCAGGTTCAAGTGATTCCTCTGCCTCAGCCTCCAGAGTAGTGGGGACCACAGGTGCACACCACCATGCCCAGCTGATTTTTTGTATTCTAGTAGAGACAGGGTTTCCATATTGGCCAGGGTGGTCTTGATCTCCTCACCTCGTGATCTGCCCGCCTCGGCCTCCCAAAGTACTGGGATTACAGCCATGAGCCACCACTCTTGGCCAGCAGATTACTTTTATATAATTCTAAATAGGATTATTATCAGGATTATTCTATACAAGATTATTATTTTATATAATTCTACATAAGATTATTCATTCTTCCGGTAAATATTTCTGGCACATGGTAGGTACTCAGCAAGATAGCTTTTAATTAAATCTTGACTAACCTGTCCAAATGCAAAAAAATTGAGCCCTAGTCTTTCTTAACTTTTAATTTCTTGGTAAAATCTACATAGGATAACTCTAAGGTAAATTTTGGCATGGTGAGAAATACATTAACCACACAAATAGACAAACCAGCACATTGAAGGCAGAGAGATACTATCGTCGTCCTCATCTTTACAGTTATTGAATCTACTTTGCATAGCACTTGCTATCTATGGTACAATGCCGTGGGCTCAAAGCAGGGAAGACACAGGATACATGGTAGTATGGTAGAAAGACATGGATTTAGGGGTCAGAGAACCTTGGCTCTGCTCTAGCTTTGTCCACTGACTACCCTTATGGCTTTGGGCAAATTGTTCAACCTCTCTGAGCCTCACTTTGCTTATCTGTAAAAAAACATTAATAGCCTTGGTGCGGTGGCTCACCCCTGTAATCCCAGCACTTTGGGAGGCTGAGGCAGGCAGATTGCCTGAGGTCAGGAGTTCGAGATCAGCCTGGCTAACATGGTGAAACCCCATCTCAACTGAAAATACAAACAATAGCCAGGCATGATGGCGCACGCCTGTAGTCCCAGCTACTCGGGAGGCTGAGGCAGAAGAATCGCTTGAACCCAGGAGGCGGAGGTTGCAGTGAGCCGAGATTGTGCCACTACACTCCAGCCTGGGTGACAGCAAGACTCTGTCTTTAAAAAAAAGCATTAATATTATCCTCATTAGCTACCTTATAAGATTGTTGTATTAAATGATGTATGTTGTGAAAAAGTGTTTTGTAATTTTTGTCTACCTAAGAACTACCGTAGCATGTGGGGTATAATAGGTACACATAAATGCTAACTAAATGAATTAATCATAATACATAGAATTTTATAAATAAGTTATGATTATCACAATCTAAGGAGATCAGGCCCAAAAAGCATGATAGAGAGTATAAAATAATGTGTAATAAGTAAAAAATGTGGCATGGTAGTTAAGGATACAAAAAATGTTTCTTCATACATAATATATTCTAAATCTGACCATCTCTCACCACCATCCACCAGCCTTTGCCTGGACTGTTGCAATACCTTTCTAATAGGTCTCTTTGATTCTACTGTTGCCTTCCTACAGTTTATTTTGCGTGTTACAGACAGCATAATCTTTCAAAAATGCACATCCTATCACATTATTCCCTTACTTAAAATCCTCCAGTGGCTTTCCATTTTACTGGTAATGAAATCCAAGCTTCTCTCTATGGCCTGCCCAGCCCTCTGTGACCTAGCCCCTGTCTACCTCGCTCCATCTTTGCCTTTTGCCACATCTTCCTTATTCACTGTGCTCCAGCTACAATGGCCTTGCTGTTCTCTGAACAGACCAAGTTTTTTCCTGCCTCAGGGCCTTTGCACTTTCTCTTCTTTCTGCCTGTTCTGCTCTTTCCCTATGTATTTGCATGGCTGTCCCATCATTCAGATCTCAGCTCAAATGTCACCTCAACAGATAGGGACTCCCTGGCCATCTGCCTAAGATTGCCTCCCCATACTCCAATTTTTCCACCTTCTGAAAATTATACAATTCGTTTGTTAATTTACTTATTTATTGTAATTGTTGCTTGTCTCCCTTTGATGAATAAAAGCATATGAAAGTGGGGGCACTATTTTCTTTTTATCTCAGCTTCTGTTTTTCTAGTCTTCGTCATAACATTCTCCCTTTTCCTGCTCCTTTATGATTTTTATTTTACACTTCCTTCATTGCCATTTTCATTTACCACCTTATGGTTTAATTCATTGTGGAGTTTACAGGGCCCTGCTGTCTTGGTCATTCTAAAAGGGCTGTGTGTTTTTATACACAGGATTTCACATTCTAAAGGCCCCTGGCTCATTCAAAAACCCCATTGAAATAACAATTTTTTTTTGGCCAAAATTATACATGCCATACTAATTGGCTCATTCCCCTCTTAGAATTCTATGAACATTGCCCATGGCAGACAGTGCTGCTTTGCCATGTAGGGGTTGTGTGTGTGCACTCATCTGGGAATGTGTGTAGGTATTGACATTATTCTTGGAAGCAGTCATGCCTACTCAGAACACTTCACCTCTCCTCATACCCACATTGCCACATTTCTTTTATCCCAGATAACTAGAATGAAAATGTTTATTTTTATCTTAAATGAAAGAGGCTGCATCTCCTTGGCATAGCTCTTACTAAGTCCTGCCCAGTTGCCTGCTTGCCACTGATTGGCATGGCTACATCTTGGGTTCTGGGTTCAGCTGTTTTCTCTCTGTCATAGTTCATTTTTCTCCTCTGCTGCCTAATGGAACACAACACACAGAAAACTCAGTTTTCTGTTTATATATATTAAGTTTTTCCAGTGACTATTTAGGTATATCAAGCATCCTCATCCCTTCTCTGTGTTTGCTATATGCCACATTGCTCTTTCCTGGTTTGTAAGTCATATACCCCTAGCATCTACCCACACTGCCCAGCCCAGAATAGGCTGTCACTCGTGTTTGTCAAATGAATGTTTTGTGTTTATTTTTTATTTTCCTTTAGTTTTGATCTTCTTCTGGTTTGGGCATCTACATGTCTATAGGTATAATCAAGTATTAAGAGGCCTGTGTCACCTGGGCTTTCAGATAAAAGACCCTCCCCATAAGACAGATGTCTCTGACTATGCAGAGGAGCTTGCCCATGTAAACCTCTTGCATTGTTTGGAGTCTCTATCCCTTGCCAAGGATCTAACCACCCACAAGCAGACACATTGCTGTCCAAACAGATGGACAAGGGAGATAGGCAGGCCAAAGCCCATGGATGAACATGAAATGAATTGGTGCAGAGAAGCCAAGGGTGTTGGAAATGAATGCTAGTCCCTGCTGTGCAGCTTTCAGCATAAGGATGAACCAGCACGGTTGAGGTTTTGACACTGAGCTACTTGCTAACAAAGGAATAGGAAAAGTGACAATGAGTATGCAATTGAGTGGATGCTTTAACAGGTGGATGAAAGGCCCCAAGAACATGAGTTAGCTCTAAAATTTTCAAGTCAGTTTAGCAGGTGAAGTTTGTATCTTCAGCTGGGTTTGTTCTGAGAATCCACATCTGGTCCAATCATCCATCAACATTCATTCATTCACTCAACAAATATTTATTGAGCATCTAACCATGCCAGACACTGGTAGGCACCATGTGGGATAAAAAAACTCACATGGTCTCTGCCCCATAAAAACTTACATTCCATTATTAATTTCATAGTTATTTAATTAAAGTTACATGCACTATGAAAGAGTATACGGGAGCTAAGGCAATATGTCATGGGGGGTTCTTAGTGTGAAGGGTCTGAAAGGATGTCTCTGAGGAAGTGATATTTAGGTTGAAATCTGAAGTCAAAGCAGAAATGGGATGTTTAGCAAAGAACAAGACAACATTCTTGGCATATGGGAATAATACCGATAATGTCTCTTTGAAGTGGCAATTAGCCTACGTTTACACATCTCCTAAGAAGGAAAATTCTCTTCCTCCAGAGGCAACACTTGGACCACTCTGTTCTTAAGATCTTCTTTATTTCCAACCAAAATCTGTCTCTCTGAAGCTTCTGACAATTGGTCTCAAATATATACTTCTTGGGGTCTTGTAGAACAAGCCAAGATCCTCTTCTTGTGACAGTAGTGGGTTTCTTCATTAATTAATGCTCAATTAATGTATTTTCTTTATCCATTAGGGTCTCACAGAGATTTGCTCAGTATATAGTTGCTTACTTGTTCATTTATAATTCAACATCCATCTATGTCCAAAAAGTATTAGGTCTGTTGAGTAGTAGCTGTTAAATATTTGTGAATTAATGGAATCGACACATGAATGAAATTTACCTTCTTTTAACAATCTTTCTTATGTAGGAACTGGTGCAGATTTCCCCAGCAAAAAAGTAGAAGCTCAGTGTTTCATAGATGAAGACTGGGGAGATTGCAAAAGACCCATCCAGCTACCGATGTGGGCTTCTGGGACCAGGAACCCTACTCATGCCTCAAGCTACCTGTAATGAAAATCCATTGTCTGCCACCTGTCTCATAGATCTGTCCTGAGGATTAATGAGGTAATGTATGGAGAGCCATGAGAAGCCTTTGGAAGGAGATTGCAGGTAAAAGTCTAGTTTCAGTGAATTTGGCTACTGAGAAGAGTTCTGAATAACAAAGCTGTGATCAGACTTTTAAAACATTATTTCATTGATATTTGGTTACAGCTGCTTTTAGAAACTGAACTAGCCAGTGGAACAAGTTCTTTCTCAGGTCCCTGAACTTTAAACAGTCACTCTAGAACAGTCTCTCTCAAAGTCTCAAGCCCAGGAGAATTGTCTGTGTCACTGGTGTGTTTGTTAAAAATATAATTTCCTGGCCTTCAACTTCAGAACTACAAATTTGCAAAACTTCAGGAAGCACCATTTATATGTAATACCATGTGAATGATGCCCCCTGGTGTTGTTCAATGTGGCAGCAGTGCTTACCTCTGACTGAATGGGGAATTCTGACTGTGAGGCCTGGGAATTTACATTTTTAGCAAGCACTTCAGGTACATTAGCATTGAGAGCCAATGTCAACATTGAAAAAAGTGTGACTGTCATTTCCTTTGTGAGATGGAAGGATAGGAGGTTGCTGGGGGAGAAGGGAGCAGAGCTGAATGATAATGAGCTCTTCACACTTTCACCCTCTCACTGAGTAATAATAAACTAATTAGGAAAATAATAGCTAACATTTATTTTGTAAATTTATTAACATCAGGCAAGGTGCAAGGCACTTTACAAGCATTATCTCATTTCATCCTTACAATAACTTCATGAGATCAGTGTTAACATTATTATCTCCACTTTGTAGATGAGCAAAATGAAGTTTGGAGAACGTAGTTTTGGTATAGGGTAAATATTCAATAAATGTTAACTATTAAAAGCTTATCTGTGAAAGTACTTTTAAAAATACAAATACTCTACTTTAACATTCAGATAAGAATGGCAGCATTTTTTTCTCCACTCCCACTGCTTCACTTGACTAGCCTTAAAAAAACAAAAAACAAAAAACAAACAAACAACAAGGATGGCAACATTGATGAGAGTAATGATTGGGAAATGGAAACTCGGATAAGCTTGCATGAGATGTTTGGCAGAGTCTGGAGGGGACAGGCACCTCTGGAAAGGAGAGTAACAAAGTACAAAGGTGTTGAATTAAAATATTTGCTTTTTAAGGTCAACCTTTTTGTTTTCCCCATCAGTAGGGGAGGAAATTTCATTCTTCTCCTATACTGTGTCCACAACTCAGCAGGTTTCACAGTGTTTGTCTACATAAGATAAATTACATAGTATAAATAATTGATCCTATGTACTGAGTTGGTCTATTATTATTCTTCTATCAGAAAATATAATTTAGTAAACCCACAAGTGAACTTGCGCAACACAATCACTTCATAAATTGTGAACTATGAGGCCGTGTTCTGTAAGAGTCTTCTCCAGTATGCACATTTACCTGGAGACTGACTACTGGCAAATATTCTAGGGAGAAGAATATTTTAGAGAATTAAGGTTTAATTTACAATTCTATTATGTCAGAGATAACCTATAGTCTATAAAATACAGTCTTCTCTTCCTGGATCCAGAGCTTGACTATATTTTCTGGCTCCTCTTGAAGTTAGACGTGGCTTTGTGATGTGGAATGTGAGGGGAGGTGCTCTGTAACACTTTCAAGTCTGGCCCTTAAAACCTTCCAGTTATGATCCCCATACCCTTTCCTCTTCCTGGCTGACTGGAGTAGTGATGCCCAGGGTAACCTTGGAAGCTGTGTGTTGAAGACGGCAGAGCTATTATCAGCTGAGTTGTTGAATGACCATGTAGAGCAGAGCTACCCATGACCTGAATCCCTTCACTGGACCGTTAGGTGAGAAAAGATAAACTTTCTTTAAAAAGTCCCCTCATTCTAGCAAATACATCCATGGTGAGCATTAATTTTTTTCCCCATGGGTATGTGGTCTGTTTACTCTTTGAATATTAATATTCAATTGGTTAACTCTATGCTGTTGTTTGTAGATACTATTACTTAAAAGATCTCCAGTTTAGCCAATGGAGACTTCTACTAAGAACACATGACTAACCTTAAAAAAAGGAATATATGAGCAAATAAGGATTGATATTCCTTTTGTCAATTTCTTTTTTTTTTTTTTGAGACGGAGTCTCGCTCTCTCACCCAGGCTGGAGTGCAGTGGCCAGATCTCAGCTCACTGCAAGCTCCACCTCCCGGGTTTACGCCATTCTCCTGCCTCAGCCTCCCGAGTAGCTGGGACTACAGGCGCCCGCCACCTCGCCCAGATAGTTTTTTTTTTTGTATTTTTTAGTAGAGACGGGGTTTCACCGTGTTAGCCAGGATGGTCTTGATCTCCTGACCTCGTGATCCGCCCATCTCGGCCTCCCAAAGTGCTGGGATTACAGGCTTGAGCCACCGCGCCCGGCCCCCTTTTGGCAATTTCAATACATGCAATATTCAACTTGAAATCAGTGCCATTGCCTCAGGATCATGTTTAATGTAAAAAAAAAAAAAAAAAAAAAAGAACCAAATTAATTGTAAATACGTTTTCAATTTGTCACTGTTGTTTGTGGTTATGCCTTACTCACTTTTCTATTAACAACATAATTAACTACTAAATGCCAGGTTAGGGGCTGAAGAAATACCAGAGAATATGGAGTTTATTCAAGATAATGTATTTGTCAACAATTAGTAAAGATCTTTATACCAGATAATGGAGATTAAATATGAATAAGGAAGTCTCCTAAGAAGTAGAGGAACACATGAATGACTTTATCAATTGCTCACTTTTAAAGAAGGGGGATTTCTGGGTGTTTTGTTTTTTTTTTTTGAGCCGGAATCTGGCTCTGTCGCCCAGGCTGGAGTGCAGTGGCTGGATCTCAGCTCACTGCACGCTCCGCCTCTCAGGTTCATGCCTTTCTCCTGCCTCAGCCTCCTGAGTAGCTGGGACTACAGGCGCCCGCCACCTCGCCCGGCTGGTTTTTTGTATTTTTTTAGTAGAGACGGGGTTTCACCATGTTAGCCAGGATGGTCTCGATCTCCTGACCTAGTGATCCGCCCGTCTCGGCCTCCCAAAGTGCTGGGATTACAGGCTTGAGCCACCGCGCCTGGCGATTTCTGGGTTTTTAATTAGCATTGACTATTTGGCAATCTAGTAGGTTTGTAGTAGCTATTCAGGTGCTGACAAGATTGTGAATTCAGAAGAGCAGTGATTTTGGTCTTGTTTACTCAATAATACTTGTTGAATATTAAATGATGTAAGGGACTATAATAGGTCATCTACTTTACTCACCATCTGACACTTGTACTACCTTTAGAGCATCTTTGCCCTCTGGTAGTTCAGTGTGTTTGAATATTTCTGGAGAAGGAAACATGTTTGCCTCCTGAGGCAAATGCAACTTTGAACAGATCTAATGTTAAAAAGTTCTTCTTTATAAAGAAATGGGCTAATTTTTTTAAAATTTTTATTTTTAGTAGACACAGGGTTTCACCGTATTGGTCAGGCTGGTCTTGAACTCCTGACCTCGTGATCCACCTGCCTCGGCCTCCCAAAGTGCTGGGATTACAGGCGTGAGCCACCGCGCCCCGCCCTGATTTTTTACAGTTTTTTGTAGAGATGAGGGATATCACTATGTTGCTCAGGCTGGTCTTGAGCTCCTAGGCTCAAGCAATCCTCCCGCCTCAGTCTTCCAAAGTTCTGGGATTACAGGAATGAGCCACTACACCTGGCTCTTTTGCTTTTATTAAACATGTTTTTATATCACTGAAGAGTGCATACACATTATAGATCATTTGGAAAATGGAAAGTTTCAGAGAAGAAGGTATACATGATCTATAACTCCAATGTTTAGAAACAACTCCACCTAACATTTTGATATAGTTCCTTCTATTCTTAAAAAAAAAAAAATTTTTTTAAATTGGCCCCTGAAAATCCATCTTGTCTTTTTTCTTGGAAATGTTTTTTACTTTAATGAAACATGAATCATATTGTATGTGTTTTGTTGTATCTCACTTAAAAAAAATCTTTAGTATGTTACTAAAGATACTGTGTTATCTATTACGTGAAAGTTTCATAATTTATTATACCTTTCTACTGTTTTTGGATGTTTGGGTTCGTTCTAACAATTATTTGCTAGTATAAATAATGCTGTCATAAAGGTCTTTCTTTCTTTTTGCAACTGAATCTCACTCTATTGCCCAGGCTGGAGTGCAGTGGCACGGTCTCAGCTCACTGCAACCCCTGCCGCCCAGGTTCAAGCAATTCTCCTGCTTCAGCCTCCCGAGTAGCTGGAATTACAGGTGCGCATCACACCGGGCTAATTTTTGTATACTTAGTAGAGACAGGGTTTCACCATGTTGGCCAGGCTGGTCTTGAACTCCTGACCTCAAGTGATCTGCCCTCCTTGGCCTACCAAAGTGCTGGGATTACAGGCGTGAGCCACCGCGTCAGGCCCGTAAAGATCTTTGTAAGTAAGTCTTTTATCTTGATCTCATCTGATCTTGGAGGTGAGGCAGAGTTAAGCCTGGTTAGTACTTGGATGGGAGACCACCTGGGAATATCAGGTGCTACAGGCCTTAATATATATAAAATAAAATAAAATAAAATAAAATAAAATAAAAATGAAATAAAATATTTTCTGAGACTGAATATTTTCTTAAGGTAAATTTCTAAAATTGAAATTATTGGCTAAACAATCTGAAGTTTTTGTTTGTTTCTATTTTTTGCTATGAAAATTTTTAAAAGAACAGAAAAGTAGAAAGAACTCAACTTCCAATTTTTAATAACCTAGGTTTTATAGTTTTTAATATTTTGCCATATTTACTTCATCTATTTTTAAAACTAGTTTTAAAATTTAGAAAACTAGTTTAAGAAAACTAGTTTTGAAATCTCAAACTGGTAAGGACTTTAAAAGGGCTGTTTAAAAGTCTAATCATATTATAATGTTCACACACAATAAAACAAATAATAATTCTTTAAAATCATGCTTGATTTTTCCTAATTGTCTCAAAACATCTTTCTAAAAAAATTGAAACAGGAGTAAATAAGACCCACATATTGATTTGGTTGTTATATCTCTTAAGCTTCCTTTAACCTTTAATACTTTCCCCTTCTTTTTTTTCCTCTCTCAAGTCATTTATTTGTTGAATAAAAAGGGGGGGGTGGAATTGATTGCATAGAATTTCCCACTCTCTAGTTTTGTTTGGTTGCATTCTCATAGAATTATTTAATACATTATCCTATCCATTGTATTTTTTGTAACTTTACAGCAGTGGTTCTCAGACCTCATTGTGTATCAGAATCATCTGGAGGGCTTGTGAAAACACATATTGCTGGGCCACACCGCCAGAATTTCTATATCAGTAAAGCTGAGTGAGTGTGAGAATTTGCATTTCTAACATATTTCCAGGGGATGCTTTTGCTGACAGTCCAAAGACCACACTTTGAGAATTACCACTTTAGAGAAAAAATTAGATCCCTTTAAAAGAATGGTTAGATTTATAATTTTTAAAATTACATACATATGACATATAAAACAGGATTCAAAGCATGCTGCCCCCAAATAAGGCACCCTGGCATTTGAAGAAACATCAGAAACAGGAAGGTCACTCTGACCTTATGCCACCCTTCTCCCCTGAAGCAGGTTGTAAAACTCTTATTGGAGAAGTACCCTCCCATACCTGGAGGAGAGGGGCATCTTTATCTCTGAAGACACAAGGACACAGAGAAGAATCTGAATAAATAGGCCTTTCTAAGTTCCCCCTAGTTTATCACCATTAGGTCATACCTGCTTTGTGCAATCATACTCCTCCACAGCTATACACTTCTTCATCATACTTAGCACAAAATCACACAGATTTCCTTGTGTCTTTGGGTCTTCATTTTTGAAGGCTCTTGTGTCATGTAAAACTTATATATGTATGCTGTTCTGTCGTTAATCTGTCATTTGTTACAGGTGCCTCAGCCATAACTAGCAATCTGTAAGATATCTTTTCTCCCGTACAATATGATTGAAGTATTTTCTTAAGAAAATATGGGCCAGGCATGGTGGCTCAGGCCTGTAATCCCAGCACTTTGAGAGGCCAAAGCAGGCAGATGAGGAGGTCAAGAGATCGAGACCACCTGGCCAACATGGTGAAACTCCGTCTCTACTAAAAATACAAAAATTAGCCGGGTGTGGTGGCGTGCTTATACGTAGTCCCAGCTACTCGGGAGGCTGAGACAGGAGAATCACTTGAACTCGGGAGGTGGAGGTTGCAGTGAGCCGAGATCATGCCAGTAACAGAGCAAGACTCCATCTCAAAAAAAAGAAAATAAAAGAAAAGAAAATATGTATTGGTTTTGCTATGAGGATTCTTTCTTCTTTTTATCTTTTAATTTTTTATTTTGAAAAATTTCAGTTTTACAGGAAAGTTGAAAGATGTTAGAAATTTTTAAAGGCTTTGCTTTGCAGAAAGGTACTAATGTAGCAGTGAGTGAGTTTGTTCATTTTACCATATCCTGTCCCAAAGTGAGTATTAACATTTAGACTAAACTTTATCTATCTGATGGGTGAAAAAAAAAGATTTCTTAATTCAAAATTATTTGGTTACTGACAAGGTTTAGAGTACTTCTAGTACTTTATTAGCCATTTCTTAGCCTTGATTCTATTAATTGTTCATTTTCTTTATTCATTTTTCTTTTTTGGGGGGGGATGAAGTCTCACTATGTCGCCCAGGCTGAAGTACAGTGATGTAATCTCGGCTCACTGCAACCTCTGCTTCCTGGGTTCAAGTGATTCTCCTGTCTCAGCCTCCTGAGTAGCTGGGACTACAGTTGCGCAACACCACGCCCAGCCAATTTTTGCATTTTTTACTAGAGATGGGATTTCACCATATTGGACAGGCTGGTCTCGAACTCATGACCTCGTGATCTGCCCACCTTGGCCTCCCAAAGTGTTGGGATTACAGGTATGAGCCACCGTGTCCAGTCTGTTCATTTTTCTAATAGATCTTTAGTTTTTTCATTATCAGTATCTATGGGTTCATCACATGTGAAAGATAATTATTCTTTCTCATATTTGTAACATATTTTTCCAGTGTATTCATTTATTTTTTCCAAATTCCTATTTAAGCCTTAAAAAATTAAATTACAACATGTTTGTGTCATCAAATATTTTGACCTATTATTTGGATTTTTTACTATTACTTTGGAGAGTCCTGCCCAATCTGAGACAGGTAACTAATAACTTATATTTTCTTCTAGTTTTTATCTGTTTGTTTATTGTTATAGTTAACTAAATTACTCAAATGAAATTCATTTGTGTGTTCTACAAGGATTCTTACTTTGAGTAGCCAACTTGCAGAATACAATAGAATTTGGGGAGGAGCCCCTCGATGCCTGGATTTACTGTTGGAGAGACAGTACAGTATACACCAGATGACTTATCTGTGAACCATGGAAACGTTTGGAAAAGGTAAAGCAGACAATACACTGAAGAATCATTTGTCACAAGTACTTGCGGGCAGTCAAAAAGAGCTGGGAGAGTATATGAATCATGACATAAGAACTGTGAAGGGCAGGCATTTGAGTCCAGTCAGTGGCTATTATTGAACAGGATGGTCCTCAAATGAGATACAAATTTTATGCCAACAGGGGCAAGTCTACAGAACAAATCATTCTGGTTTGTGGCTCAGCTTCTGTAAAACAGGAAATTTTTTCATCAGTTTTTACTCTCTCATTTAAAAAAATTAACTATAGTTCATAGTTCATTTGAGTTTAATTTTTTAAATTTGTTTTTAAATTGACAAACATTGTATATATTTATTGCATACACGTTGCTTTGAAATATGTATACTGTAAGTGAAATGTCTAAGTTGAACTAATTAATGTGCATTACTTCATATTTATCCTTTTTGTAATGAGGACATTAGAGTCTAATATTTTAGCGATTCTCAAAAATATAATACATTGTTATTAACTATGGTCACCATGTTGCACAATAGATCTCTTTATTTCTCCCATCTAACTGAAATTTTGTATCCTTTGCCTACATTTCCCCAGTCCTTGATGCCCTGAGCCCCTCTAACCACCATTTTACTCTCTATTTTTATGAATTCAACTTTTTTATACTCCACTTATAAAGAGATCATGCAGTGTTCATCTTTCCATGCCTAGTTTATTTCACTTACCATTATGTCCTCCATGTTCATCCATGTTATTCCAAATGACAGGAGTTTCTTCTTTTTAAAGGGTGGTTAGTATTCCATTGTGTGTGTATATACTATTGTATTCCATTCCAATATGCTCTTCTCTCATTCTCTCTCTTCCTCTCCCTCTCTCTCTCTCTATATATGTGTATATAAACATGTATAGAAACTATCATAGGAGAGTTACATATATGCATACATATATGCTTGTATATGTATACACATAATACTGCAATAGATACACATACATATACATGTATACACATAATACTGCAATATATACACATATATAACATGTGTATATATGCGGTACATATGCACATGTGTATATGTAGCATATATACACACATAATACCACAATATATACACACATACACACGTGTATAAATACACGTGTATATATGTTTGTATATACATATTGGACGCTTAGGTTGATTCTTAGCTATTGTGAATAATACCACAATGAACATGAGAGTGCAGCTATCTCTTTGACATACTGATTTCACATTCTTTGGATGTATACCTAGTAGTGGGATTGCTGAATCATGATATTCTTTTTTTAATGTTTGGAACAGCCTCCATATTGTTTTTCACAGTGGCTGTACTAGTTTCTGTTTCCACCAACAAAGTGCAAGGATTCCTTCTTTTCCACATTTTCTCCAATACTTGTCTTTTGCCTTTTTGATAATAGCTGCTGTAACAGGTATGTGGTGATATCTCATTGTGGTTTTATTTTGCATTTCTCTGATGATTAGTGATGCGGAGCATTTTTTAATATACCTTTTGGTCATTGCATTTTTTTTTTTACAGAAATGTCTGTTCAGATCCTTGGCCCATTTTAAAATTAGATTATTTGTTTTCTTACTGTTGAGTTGTTTGAGTTTCTTATATATTTTGGATATTAACCCCTTATCAGATGCCTGGCTCTCTAATCTTTTGCATCCTTTTCATTTTGTTTTTTCTCCTTGTCTTTTGGTCATAGTAAATCATAGTATCTATAGGTATGAAAAGTTTGGCTTGTGCAATTTACGTGTGCTACTGGGGATGTGAAACAAAGCCGAACCATGGCACCCCAAACCTGCCCTTATTGGGGTTCAGTGTGACTTGATAAACTGCATTGATGTCAAGCATCCAAAGTCTTCATCTATAAATGAGAAATAAAAATTCATCTTCAGTTAATAAGAGCATTTTAACTATGTGTGGCTCCTGAGAAAAATGTTAAAAGGTCTCCTTTCTCCCAAGATCTTTGCCTTGCACTCTAGGGAAATACCATCGACACTTTTGTTGGTACTTGGCGTTGTAAAAACCACTTAGGATCTTGCTGCACCTGACTGCATCAACACCCCCAGCCCCCCAAAAAATATCGAGTCAGCCAAAGGAGAGAAATAATAATTCATTAAACAACTACTGTGAGGCAACTCCCAAATATATTTTACTTTATTTAATTGTTAGTAATTTCCACAATGTAGCTATTATTATTCCCATTTTACTGATGAGGAAATCAATCGAGTACCTTGTTCAAAGTCACAGGGCCATTTGCATGGTTGAACTGGAATTCAATCAGATATCCGTACAAGGCCGAAAAATGCACTTTCCCCTTCACTTTACTCACGTTTAAAGCCCCTTTCACTACAGCCAAACATCAAAATTCCACAAGAACCTGACAGAAAAGGGGAATAGGCCAGGGTGAACTGCAAATCTCATGTCTTGCTCAAAGAGGACAGTTACTAATCAGTTTCAGTCATTGCTCCTTCTGTTGCCATTCAGAAATGTAGGTCTGTTTCTTGACCTGACTTTTCAAAGGAAGGTGAGAGCCTGCATTTTGATGTGAAATCTGTCAATGTTTAAATGCTGCCAATCAATTACAAATTGTTTTAATTGTGTGGGCCAAATAAAACTTATTTGTTGGTTGTATTTAATCCTTGCCTTATACTTCACTTTAACTACAGACTTTCAGATGTGACAGGGAATTAATTAGAACATTACTGTTCAATAGAAAGATAATGCCATCCATATATATAATTTAAAATTTTCTAGTAACCATATTAAAAAGTTTTTAAAAGGGTAAAATTAATTTTAATAATGTGTTGTATTTATCCCAATATGTCCAAAATATTATTTTAACATATGATAAATACAAAGATTATTAAAGAACTAGAACATCTCATCACTTATAGAACATCTCAATTTGTCCTAGCCATATTTCTAGTGCTCCATGGTCACTTTTGGCTAGTAGCTACCATACTGAGCAGCATAGGTTTGGAAGCTATAAATATCTCCCAGGTGGGACCTGTTTATTCAGAAATTTCATCTTCACCAGGAAAGCATGCCCTACTCTAGCTGGTCTTAGAATTTGTCAAAAGCCTCATTTTTATTTTGGTAAGTGAAAGGGAATTCCCCATTCTTTTAGCTATGACAGAATTCAATTTGTTAGGATAAATTGATGAGTAAATTTACTTTAGTATCTTAGAGACTTTGCATTGAATACTTCTTTAAACTTCTTTAACAAACATGAATTTGTTCAATAAATGTGAAGTACACAAAAGAGTAAAGAATGTCAGCTTTACAAAAATGATAATTAATGCTCTGAAGTGTAGTACCTAAGTGTTTGTAAATTCAACTCAATGAGTAGTTGATTAGAATTTCCTATCTGTTGTTGTGAGGCAGTAATTTCATGTAAGGAACAGCTGGATATAAAACTTACAGGGGTTTGGAATGAGGGGCAATGTGGAGATGAAAAATGATATTCTTAGAGAACTCTGAATATAGAGTTAGATATTTCTAATGTCTTAGCTTGGGCCACCATAACAAAACATCATAGATTGGGCAGCTTAAACAACGGGAATTTGTTTTCTTACAGTTGTGGAGCCTGGGAAATCCAAGATCAAGGTACCAGCAGATTTGGTGTCTGGCTAGGGGCTTGTTTCCTGGCTTGCAGTTGGCCACCTCTTCATTGTGTCCTCACATGGCGGAGGGAGTGTAACCTCTTTGGTCTCTCTCTCTCTCCCTTTTTTTTTTTCTCAGAGATGGGGTCTTGCTTTGTCTCCCAGGCTGGACTGAAGTGGCATGATCATAGGTCACTGCAGCCTTGAACTGCTGGGCTCAAGGGATCCTTCCTGCCTCATGCTCCTGAGTAGTTGAGGCTATAGGTGCTCGTGTCTCTTCTCCTTCTTCTTCTTCTTTTTTTTTTTTTTAAAGAAAGCGTGTACACTGTACCCAGTGTGTACCTAACTGTGTACACTGTTCCCAATGTGTAGTCTTTCATCCCTCACCCCTCCCACCTTTTCCCCCAAATCCCCGAAGTCCATTGTATCATTCTTATGCTTTTGCATCCTCTTAGCTTAGCTCCCACTTATGTATAAGAGCATATGATGTTTGGTTTTCTATTCCTGAGTCACTTCACTTAGAATGATAGTCTCCAATTCCATCCATGTTGCTGCAAACGCCATTATTTTGCTTCTTTTTATTACTAATAGTCCATGATGTGTGTGTGTGTGTGTTTGTGTGTGTGTGTTTGTGTGTGTGTATGTGTGTATGTGTGTGTGTGTATATATATATATGTAATTTTCTTTATCCACTCGTTGATTAATGGACATTTGGGCTGGTTCCGTATTTTTGCATTTGTAAGTCACTAATTTTATTGGATCAGAGACATATCCTTATGACCTAATTTAACTGTAATAATTTCCATAAGAGCCCAATTTCCCAATATAGCCACATTGGAGGTTGGGGCTTCAACATATGGATATTAAGGAGACAAAATTCAGTCCATAGGAACAGGTGTCAGGGACAGAATAAGAGTTTTATTTTCTTTTCTCATGTTTATTTTGGACCTTTTCAAATCACATCAGAATCAAGCAGTGTGAAAGACAAAAGGGACAATAGTGGGGATCTAAAATCCACAGGTCCTCAGTTATTTAATTAGTGGTTGAGGTAAGTCAAGTAGCTAGGACTCTTGAATTCCTTTGCAGTGTTCTTTCTATTATGTTGTTCATTCATTCATTGACTTACTCTATAAAAATTGAGTACCTCCCATGTACTGTATTCTCAGGGAAAGAAAGACTCAGACCTAGCTTTTGAGCAAAGTATCCCAAGTCTCTTTTATCCCAGCACTAGTCTTATTAGAAAATATATTAGGCCATATCTAGTATATATATTTTGTTTGTTTGTTTGCTTTGTTTTGTTTTGTTTTGTTTTTTTGAGATGGAGTCTTACTTTTGTTGCCCAGGCTGGAGTACAATGGCGTGATCTTGGCTCACCGCAACCTCCGCCTCCCAGGTTCAAGAGATTCTCCTGCCTCAGCCTCCAGAGTAGCTGGGATTACAAGCATGTGCCACCATGCCTGGATAATTTTGTATTTTTAGTAGAGACGGGGTTTCTCCATTTTGGTGAGGCAGGTCTTGAACCCCGACCTCAGGTGATCCGCCTGCCTCGGCCTCCCAAAGCACTGGGATTACAAGCATGAGCCCATCATGCCCTGCCCTAGTATTAATATTAATAGTAACCGTGATTAGTCTTTAAGCCCCCAAAATAAACTGAGCTGTGTCAAGCACTCTATGTACATTATCAGTTTTGATCCTTACAACAAGTTTGTGAATATTAATTATACACTTGTTTTATAGATGAGGAAAAGTATCTTAATGAAGATCATATCTTAGAAAGTAGCTGTGCTGACTAATTCACACCTGACTGCAATGCCCAGGTATTTCCAGGTGTAATAGAAATCTTTCTTTCTTTCTTTCTTTCTCTTTCTTTCTTTTCCTTCCTTCCTTCCTTTCTTTCTCTTTCTTTCTCTTTCTTTTTCTCTTTCTTTCTCTTTCTCTCTTTCTTTCTTTCTTTCTTTCTTTCTTTCTTTCTTTCTTTCTTTCTTTCTTTCTTTCTTTCTTTCTCTCTCTCTCTCTCTCTCTCTCTCCCTCTCTCTCTCTCTCTCTCTCTCTCTCGGCAGTCTCGCTATGTCATTCAGGCTGTTTTGAACTCCAGATCTCAAATGATCCTCTCACCTTGGCCTCCTAAAGTCCTGGGATTACAGGCATGAGCCACTGCACCTTGCCAAAACATTTTCTTTGGGACTTATAAACATATTTTATGAATATTGTAAGCTTTTTGAGACTACATGTTATATAGGACACAGAGTCAATGTTTTTAAGTTCAAGTTAAATTAGTCTGGCTTTAGAGATGGGAGAAAGGGGCCTGTGTGCATAGTAACCCAGAGAAGAAAGTTTGCCTGAGTAGTGGAGAAAAGATTTCTTTCCTCCCCCATTGCTAGGTTCATGGTTGAGACCCCTACAGCAAAAGACAGATTAACAAGAAAAAGGCAAACATACAGACTTCTTTAATACAGGCATACTTTATTATATTGTACTTCACAGATATTGCATTTTTTAAAAGTTGGTTTGTGGCAACCCTATTTTTTTTTTCTCCAATAACATGTGCTCACTTCGTGTCTCTATATCACATTTTGGTAATTCTCACAGTATTTCAAACATTTTCATCATGGTTATATCTATTATGGTGATCTGTGATCAGTAGTCTTTGATGTTACTATCGTAATTATTTTGGTCTCCATGAACACACCCATGTAAGATAGTGAAGTTATTCAAGAAATATTGTGTGTTCTGACTGCTCCACTAACCAGCTATTCTCCCATCTCTCTGTCTCCTTGGGTCTCCCTATTCCCTGAGACACAACAATATTGAAATTAGGCCAATTAATAACCCTACAATGGCCTGTAAGCATTCAAGATAAGTCAAGTTAAGTCAAAAGTTAGAAATGATTAAGCTTAGTGAGGAAGGCATGTTGAAAGCCAAGGCAGGCCAAAAACTAGGTCTCTTGAGCCAAACAGTTAGCCAAGTGGTGAATTTAAAGGAAAAATTCTTTAAGGAAATTAAAAGCGCTATTCCAGTGAACACAAGAATGATAAGAAAGCAGACTTATTGTTGATATGCAGAAAGATTGAGTGGTTTGGATAGAAGATCAAACCAGCCACAACCTTCCCTTGAGCCAAAGCCTCCTCCAAAGCAAAGCCCTAACTCTTTTCCATTCTATGAAGGCTAAGAGAGGTGAAGAAGCTATAGAAGAAAAGTTGGAAGTTAGCAGAGGTTGGTTAATGAGGCTTAAGGAAAGAAGCCATATCCATAATATAAAAACGCAAGATGAAGCAGCAAATGATGATGTAGAAGCTGCAGCAAGCTATCCAGAAGATCTAGCTAAGATAATTGATGAAGGTGGCTACACTAAACAATAGATTTTCAACGGAGATGAAACAGCCTTCTATTAGAAGATGTAATCTAGGACTTTCATAGAGAAAAATCAATACCTGGCTTTAGAGTTTCAAAGGACAGGCTGACTCTCTTGTTAGGGGCTAATGTAGCTGGTGACCTTAAGTTGAAGCCAATGCTCATTTACCATTCCAAAGATCCTAGGGCCCTTAAGAATTATGCTAAATCTACTCTGCCTGTGCTCTTAGAAATGGAACAATAAAACCTGGATAACAGCACATCAGTTTATGGCGTGGTTTACTGAATATTTTAAGCCCCCTGTTGAGACCTACTGCTCAGAAACAAAGATTCCTTTCAAAAGATTACTGCTCATTGACAATGCATCTGGTCACCAAAGAGCTCTGATGGAGATGTACTAGGAGTAAATATGTTCATGCCTGCTAACACAACATCCATTCTGCAGCCTATGAATCGTGTAGTGATTTCCAACCTTCAAGTCTTATGATTTCAGAAACACATTTAGTAAGGTTATAGTGACCATGGATAGTGAATCATGTGATGGATCTGGGCAAAGTAAACTGAAAACCTTCAGGAAAGAATTCACCATTCTAGATGCCATGAGAATATCTGTGATTCATGAAAGGAGGTCAAAATATCAACATTAAAACTAGTTTGGAAGAAGTTGATTCTAACCTTCATGGATGACTTAGAGGGGTTCAAGACTTCCATGGAGGAAGGAACTGAAGATGTGGTAGAAATAGCAAGAGAAGTAGAATTAGAAGTGGAGCCTGAAGGTGTGACTGAATTGCTGCAATCTCATGATAAAACTTGAAAGAACTAGGAGTTGCTTCTTATGGATGAGTAAAGAAAGTGGTTTCTGAGATGGAACGGAGTCTATTTCTTGTGAAGACGCTGTGAAAATTGTTGAAAGGGCAACAAAGGATTTAGAATATTCCATAAACTTAGTTGATAGAGCAGCAACAGGTCTTGAGAGGATTAACTGCAATTTTAAAAGAAGTTCTACTGCAGGTAAAATGCTGTCAACAGTATCACATGCTACAGAGAAATCTTTCATGAAAAGAGTTAAATGATGAGGCAAACTTCATTGCTGTCTTATTTTAAGAAATTGCCACAACCACCTCAGCCTTCAGCAACCACTACCCTGATCAGTCAGCAGCCATCAACATCAAGACCCTCCACAGCAGAAAGATGATGACTTGCTGAAGGCTCACGTGATCATTAGCCTTTTTTTTTTTTTAGCAATAACGTATTTTCAAATGAAGGTATGTTGTACATTTTTTAAGACATAATGTTATAGCATACTTAATAGATTGCAGTATAGTGTAAACATCACTTTTATATGCACCGGGAAACCAAAAATTTCTTGTGACTCACTTTATTGTGACACTTGCTTTGTTGCAGGGATCTGGAACCAAACCCACACTATTTCCAAGGCATGCCTATATAAGTTTTATGTGACATGGCTGCCTTCAGAAATGAAGACCAAAAGAAACTGGGAGAACTGTATTTTTATGGACAGCCATGCAGTATGATTGGAGGACAAAGACTATGATATAATTGTAATAAACTGGGGGAACTTAGCAAGGCTCATTTGTTCAGAGTCTTCTCTGTGTCTCCATATCTTCAAGGATAAGAGCATTCCTTTCCTCTGGGTATAGTGAGGATCCCTTTGGAGTGAGGTCCTTGTGTCCTACTTTATTTTTAGAAACGGAGTCTCACTCTGTCTCCCAGGCTGGAGTGCAGTGGCACTATCTTGGCTCACTGCAGCCTCCACCTCCCGGGTTCAAGCTATTCTCCTGCCTCAGCCTCCTAAGCAGCTGGGGTTACAGGTGCACACCATCAAGCCCTGCTAATTTTTTTGTTTTTAGTAGAGTTGGGGTTTCACCATGTTGGCTAGGCTGGTCGAGAACTTCTGACCTCAAGTAATCTGTCCGCCTTGGCCTCCCAAAGTGCTGGGATTACACACGTGAGCCACTGTATCCAGCCCTTGTATCTTACTTTAAAGGAAAGCCAGATAATTCTTTTATGGCCTGTTTCACAGGAGAAAGGTGGGAGAAGGGAAGAGCAACCCTCCTGCTTTTGCTGTTTTCTCAAATACCAAGGTGCTATATTTGGGGTAGTGTGTCCTGAATGCCATCACCTATTTTAAAGACTAGGAAACCTCGTGTCAGAAAGTCATGCACTTTTCATAGGTCAATCAAATAGAAGATGGTAGAACCAGTATTTGAATCCCTATCTGCTAACTTGACTGCTCTGGCTACCCTGAAAACAGTTACCGAGGTTGAGGCAACACTGTGTTTTTCATATTCTTTCTTCCTGAAATGTCTTTTAAAGATTTTATAAACTTCTCCCCTCAACAAACAAGGGACTGGAGTTGAGCCAGGGGGAAAGATAAACAATTAGTTTAGAATCAAATAGGCCTACTGAATCCAGGGCTTCATCCAAAGAGACAGGGCAGGGGATGACAACTGAGTTGGAAGCAGAGAGCCTATATCAAGTCAACCAGCTGGAGTGAGAGATTCTGGAGGGGAAATATGAGACTTGCCTGGAGAGATTTCTGGAGACAGCCAGGCCCTTTTGTAGGCACTTTGTGGCTTTCACTGTGAGTGAGGAGGGAGCATTTAAGGTCCCTAAGTCAGACTGGCCTCCTGTTACCCTTATCACCATTTCATTTGGTTAACACCTACCCCCTTAGGGGGCCTGTGTTGAAGTCCACACTTACCACATTCTCTGTAAAGTTCTGCTTGATTCTCTGTGACGTATGCTTTTCATGGCGTTTAATCTGGTTGGGGTCGAAATCATTCAGCTTTTAGATGGTTGATAATGCTGGTATGTGGCATTAATGAGGGAGTATTTTTCCATTGATCATTGTGACTCTGTTGTGGGCATTTGTGTAAATTCCAGAGCTTATATATGATGTTTTCAGAGAGTTTCTTCATTCAGTGAGAGTTTACCAGAGGCTGGAGGAAAACGTCAGTGAGGAAAACAGATGAAGATCCCTGCCACTACAGAGCTTGCTTCAAGTTGGAAGGGGTACAGAGATAATAATAAAATATAAATAATAAGTAAGTGAATGGTATAGTGTGTTAAAAGGTGATAAGTGTACAAAAGAAAAAGTAAGCAGGCTACGGGGGATGGGGGAGTTTGATTTCCATCTTAAATTGACTGATCATTACAATTAGATCTACTTATGTCAATGTGACTTTCACAAAGCAACTCCATGTCATTATTTTCATTTTATATATTAGAAAATAGAACTTCTCAGATTTATCTTTTGTTTCTCTACTTTCTTTTCTTGTCCCTTCTCCATTTTCCTTTTTTCTTTCTTTTCCCTTCCTTCCTTCTTTCTTTTTTCTATTTTCCATTGTCTTGAAAAAAAAATTATATGCCACAATACCTCCCCCCAGGAAATTTACAATCCAATCAAGGAATAAAAAAGGCCCAAATTAAACAGTTTGAAAGCAATATGCCATTGATAGTACGAATAAACTTTTCTAATTCTTTTTTTGTCCACACTTTCAGTGTTTTTTAAAACGAGTGGAATAAATGGATGATCAAAACAGAGGGGGATTATTTAAAGAACATTACAGGGTGGCAGGTGGATTTTCATCTGATTGAAGGAACAAATGGGAGAAAGAAGGAATTTCATAAGTTGGTACTTGGAGGAAGGCTTTTTTAGCAAGATATATTCAACGATTTGTAGTGAGATTGGCTTGGATGGAGTGGACATATTTCACTGGATGAATGATATTGAAGGAATAGCGAAGTTGAAGAGTATAAATTAAGTGTAAATTAAGGATATAGAATGCTGGTCTGAGGGGCTTAGGTTTTTTCCAATACTTTATTGAAAGAACTGAGACTAGAACTTGGAACTCTCTGAATCTTAGTTAAGCCACTGAACCATGTGGAGTAAAAATGACCTTTTCAACCTTACTAAAATTCAGAAATTACTTGCTCTTCCCAGACTCCTGATTTAGTGCATCCATTAGGTTATAGGAGATATTCCGAGAGGCAGGGGAGAGTGAGAGACTACATAGACTTTTCTTCGGGACCATCCAGTTCCACTTCATCTCCCACTTATGTGTAATCTCACTCTGTTACCTGTTGACTTCTTCTCTCTCTTTGGTAGTGTTCTTCTCAATTGGATGTTTCCTTTATATTCAACAGACTATACTATCTTTGAAGTTAAGAAGAAAGTTCAAAATAGATACACGACTTTCAAAGAACTGAAGCAGGGAATTTAGAATGAAGTGCTCTTAACCTCCACCTAAAAGTCCCTTTTAGCTAGGCGGTAGCAGAGTTCTTTATTCTTCAACTCTTACTTATTTTTTGCTTTATGTCTCTGCCCATTCATTTCCTGCAACTTCTGAGCTGACTTTCAATGGACCATCTGAACTGTTTACATACATCCCATCCTTGAGCACTTTTCCTGTGCAGCTTCCCAAGAGGGAAATTCTTTCTCCCTGGCTACATGATCTAGGTTTATTTATTTCTAGATACATCTTAAAATATCTTATTTGTGGGCATTCTAGATTTCTTTTTTTTTCTTTTTCTTTTCTTTTTTTTTGAGATGGAGTCTTGCTGTGTCATCCAGGCTGGAGTACAGTGGTGCCATCTCAGCTCAGTGCAACCTCTGCATCCCAGGCTCAAGGGATTCTCCTGCCTCAGCCTCTCGAGTAGCTGGGATTACAGGCACCTGCCACCATCCCTGGCTAGTTTTTGTATTTTTAGTGGAGATGGGGTTTCACCATCTTGGCTAGGCTGGTCTCAAACTCCTGACCTCAGATGATCCCCCTGCCTCAGCTTCCCAAAGTGCTGGGATTACAGGCGTGAGCCACCACTCCCAGCTGCATTCTAAGTTTCTATGCCTTTCTTGTTTTCAGGACTGTTTCTGCCATGTATGTTACTCATTGCCATGGTGCTTATGACAGTGAAGGAAAGGTAAAAATGCTTTGGTAGATCCTTTAAATTTACTTACTGTTTCCTTCTGCATTATTTCTGATCATAGTTTTTCTGGCTGATGATGAGATGGGACAGGAATAATGTGGATAAAAAATAATTTTTATTTTAAAACTCACTTTATTTCTGTGTACATTCAAATAATATATACATATTAAGAAATATGTTACAGCCTGGACGTGGTGGCTCATGGCTGTAATCCTAGCACTTTGGGAGGCCAAAGTGGGCAATTGCCTGAGCTCAGGAGTTCGAGACCAGCCTGGGCAACATAGTGAAACTCCGTCTCTATCAAAATACAAAAAATTAGCTGAGCGTGGCGGCATGCACCTGTAGTCCCAGCTACTCAGGAAGCTGGGGCTGAAAAATTGCTTGAACCCAGGAGGCGGAGGGTGCAGTGAACCAACATCCTACCACTGGACTCCAGACTGGGTGACAGCGCAAGATTCTGTCTCAAAAAAAAAAAAAAGAAAAAAAAGAAAAGAAATATTAGAGAAAGACATATAATAATTTAGAAGGACATTATTCATTATATGATATGAGATGAAAACAGGAGGCAACAAAACAGGAGGTAAAAAAAATTCACCTATATGCCTAGAAAAAAGATAATAAAATTTCAATAAATATTGTCTCTCTTTTTTCTTTTTGAAACAGAGTCTTACTTTGTCGCCCAGGTTAGAGTGCAGTGGTGCAATCTTGGCTCACTGTAGCCTCCGCCTCCCAGGTTCAAGTGATTCTCCTGCCTCAGCCTCCCGAGTAGCTGGGACTACAGGCACGCCTTTGTAGAGACAGGGTTCCCCCATGTTATCCAGGCTAGTCTGGAACTCCTGGGGTCAAGTAAGTGATCCACCTGCCTCGGCCTCCCAAAGTGCTGGGATTATAGGTGTGAGAGACCATGCCCTGGCAATAAAGATTATCTCCAGATGGTGGAATGACCAGTAATTTATTTTCTTCTTCTTCTTCTTTTTTTTTTTTTTTGTCTGCACTTTCTACCATAATCATATGTTATTTTTTTAGTAAGAAAAATGTCAATGTTATTTCCCTGAAAAAGTAACCTTGGTTGGTTATTAAACAAATTTAATTTTCTAAACAAGAGTGGGACAGGTAAAATGTCTGCCTTAAAAGCAAACAAACATAAATAAAGAAACTAACCATCTTCCACTTCAGTCTCTGTCCTTTCACCAGAGTTGCCGATCAGCCCAGAATAGAATGATTTGAATTTGCTTAGTTGTTCATTCATTCGTTTATTTAATAAGTATTTACTAAGCACTTGCTCTGTAGAAAGCACTGTGCTGGTATTGGTATACTGGCTTAGGTAAGTGTGAGTTAGGCCTGACTCCTGGATTCTGAGTTAGGCCTGACTCCTGGGCCTTAATGTTTGGATACTGTGTATACATCTAACTATAAAATGAGGTAAAATGAAAAAAGAGCAAAAATGATTTGAGGGAGGATGGTCTCCATTTCCTATTATCTATTTATATGTAGATCACGTTTGGTATTATAATTCATATTTTTATTAGGAAAGCATAGTCCTCATAGCTAATTGCAGTCACATGTTGCATAACAATGGGAATATGTTCTAAGAAATACATCGTTAGGCAATTTTGTTGTGTGAACATCATAGTGTGTACTTACACAAACCTAGATGGTGTAGCCGACTACACACCTAGGCTACATGCTATAGCCTATTGCTCCTAGACTACAAACCTGTATAGCATGTTATTGTACTGAATCCTGTATGCAGCTGAAACACAGTGGTAGGTGTTTGTATATTTAAACATATCTTAACAAAGAAAGAAAACGTAAAGTATTGTGATATGACATGATGACAGATGGCAGCTACGATGTCACTAGGTGATAGGAATTTTTCAGCTCCATTATAATCTCATGGAACCCCTGTTTTATATGCAATCAGTCCATCATTGATTAAGCACATACTACGCTGTAGACAAGCCGTTCTCAAATTGAAGTTCATGTGTCCCCTGGGTTACCCAAGACTTTTTCGGTAAGTCCACAATGTCAAAACAATTATCACAATAATACTAAGACGCTATTTGCATTTTTACTGTGTTAGCATTTGCTCCTATAGTGTAAAAGCAATGGTGAGCAAAACTGTTGTTGCCTTAACATGAATTGAAGCAGAATCTGCCACTAATTCATTGTTGTATTTATCACTGCCGTGCACACAAGGGGGGAAAAGCCAGTTTCACTTAAGAATGCTTTGATGAAGCAGTAAAAATTATTAATTTTTATAAATATAGACCCTTGAGTCCACACCCATTCAATATTCTACATGGCACCAAGGAAATATGCATAAAGCACTCTAATACACACCAAAGCATGAGGCTTGTCTTGAGGAAAACACTTGCATGAGTGAGTGGCCACTTTTTTTCATGGAACACATTTTCACTTGAAAAGAACAACTGACAGACAAACTACGTTTATTTAGACATGGATATTTTTGGCTGATGTTTTCTCAAAAATGAATGAAGGGGGTCTGTCACTTTGAGGAAAAATGACTGACAGTATTTGTTACCATGATAAAATTTGAACTTTCATATGAAAATTAGAATTCTGGAGGACTTTTATTCATCACTGTGAAACTGTCAGCTTCCCCAAATCTAAAGACTTTTCTGATGAGACGTGGTACTATTAAGGAAGCAATTTTTTTCCATGGCGCATAATGAAACATGTCAATGTTTTGTAGATCTGCATAACCCAGTGAACCAACACTATTCCAAATGACCAGTGCATGATGGTATAAAATTGTATGTGAATAAAAGACCCACTCTTTTATGCGAGATAGCCACTGTATTTTAATACAACAGAATATAAAAAGTTGATTGATATTGTTTCAGATTCCACATCTCAACTTACCTAACTAACCAGATACTACTTGTCAGATTGATAGACTATTCAAGAAAAATATCCACAGTTATCTGAAAAGACTATTAAAATACTCCTCTCTTTTTCATCTACATGTCTATGTGAGGCTCAATTTTCTTCTAATTCTTAAATAAAAACAACATACTGCAGTAGATATTAAAGCCAGACACTAAGGAGATGTACAAATATGGAAAACAATGTCAGTCTTTTTGCTTTTTTAAAAAATATAGTTTTTTCATGAAAATATGTTGTTTATGTTAATACATAATTTTGTATAACATAATATTTATTGTTATTTTTAAAATAAATTAGTAAAGAAATATTAAAAAGTGAATGTTATAAATATCTATAGCTACAACCCATGTAAAAGCTCTTTGAAGTTCTTACAAATTTTTAAGAGAATAAAAGGGTTCTGAAACTAAAACAGTTTGAGAATTTGCTACTCTAGACGTCCTAGTAATCATTTGATGTGTATAATCTTGTTTCATCCTCACAACCACTCTAAGTATTATATCTACTACTATTATTTTCATTTTACAATTGAGGAAAATTAGTTTGAGAAAGTTAAAAAACTTGTCCAAGATCATATAACTAGTAAAAGAGAGCTACAAACTCAGGAAGTAAGTATAATCAACAATTTCTTTAGAATGATGGAGAGGGAGAGAAATATTTCAGAAAGAAGGCAAAATTGTACAAGTTGTGAAGGGGGAATCAATGGGAAAAGGAGGGTAGGGCATTTGGAGCAGAGGGAGAGCATGAATCAAAGCTTTGTGAGTGAATGCTTAGGTCAGGGGTTCCTAACCTTTTTTGTGCTAGAACCCCTTCGGCCATCTAATGAAGCCCACTGAACCCTTCTCAACATAATGTTTTTAAATGAATAAAACAAAATGCATAAGACTATCAAGGGAACCGGCTATATATTTTATATACAGCTATCAAAAGATTAAAATTTCAAAAATATGATATAGTAATATATATCCTTCATGATTAATGCATTAAATAAGAAGATCTAGTGGTGAGAAGTATTGACGAACATAAATGCTATTTCTGTAACAACTATAAAGTGAGATGAATATATCTGTGATTTCTAAGAGTGACAAAGTCATAGATACTGTTAATGTCACAGTGATTACATTAGAGGACAGTAAAACTAAAGATGTAAACTTTCCCCATTCAAGTTCACATATCCAAGGGTCTTTGGATGCCAAGTTAAGAACCCTTAGGTTTAGGGTAAGCCTCATGTTCTTTTATTTATGTTGCCAATCCTCTGGTAAAGGAAGTACTAGTGAACAAAGGTAGAATAGTAGCAGCAGCAGTAATAGTAATAGTTGTAAGAGTAGAAATAGTAAGAGCAGTAGCAGATGCCACAGTAGTAGTAGTAGTAGTAGTAGTAGTAGTAGTAGTAGTCGTCGTCGTCGTCGTCGTCGTCGTCGTCGTCGTCATATTCATAGTCACAGCAGCAGTAGTGATGGTAGTAATAGGTACTGAGTACTTACTACATGCCAAGAACTCTTCTAAGTGCTTTACAAATAAAGGGCAGAAGTGAGGCAAGCTCTCTATAAAGAGGAATGAAGAGCCGGGCGCAATAGCTCACGCCTGTAATCCCAGCACTTTGGGAGGCTGAGATGGGTGGATCATTTGAGGTCAGGAGTTTGAGACCATCCTGGCCAACACGGTGAAACCCCATGTCTACTAAAAATACAAAAGTTAGCCAGGCATCATGGTGTAAGCCTGTAATCCCAGCTACTTGGGAGGCTGATGCAGGAGAATCGCTTGAACCGGGGAGGTGCAGATTGCGGTGAGCCAAGTTCATGCCACTGCACTCCAGTCTGGGCGTCAGAGTGAGACCCTGTCTCAAAGGAAAAAAAAAAAAAAAAAAAAGGAAAGAAGCCAAATAATCCACAGACTAGGTAGATAACCCAGAGAACTAAAAATTCATCATGTTTTTAATGTATTAGGTATTCTTAACTTTCTGGTAAAGGAAATAGAAGAGTTTGACTTTAATTGAGTTTGGAAATGATTAGAATCAGGTCTAAAATTCTAGAATTTTTTGAAAGTCATGAGTTACAGCTTTGTAGTTCATGTGAATATGCATTTTTTAATAGTATTCATAAGAATGTAGGGTATAGTATAGCATAGCTTAAGTATTCTACAGCCTGCATGAAAAATGTATAAAATTATAAATTTTGGGGGAAAGTTATTAATCTGGTTAAAGTGAATTTTACAGTATTTTTGTACTTTGAAAACTCCAACTTTTTATTATATTCTTTTTTCATTTTAGCTCCAACTAATCATTTTCTCAGAATTAAAGAGATGCTTTCTCAGTACCACCAGTTTAGCATTAAAATATTCTGAGCTCTCCCATGTATCTTTTCCTTCCACAACTGTATTTAAGTTCCTTGAGGGCAAAGAGCAGATCTATCATATATTTTGCGTTTGTCACAGCACCTGGGATTGTGGGCACTTTGGTGGGTAGATGAGTTACTTATAAAATAGTTTGAAAGGCCGGGCACATTGGCTCATGCCTGTAATCCCAGCACTTTGGGAGGCTGAGCTAGGCAGATCACCTGAGATCAGGAGTTTGAGACCAGTCTGGCCAACATGGCGAAACCCCAGCTCTACTAAAAATACAAAACTTAGCCAGGTGTAGTGGTGCATGCCTGTAATCCCAGCTACTCAGGAGGCTGTGGCAGGAGAATCACTTGAACCCAGGAGATGGCGGTCGCAATGAGCCAAGATTGCATCACTGCACTCTAGCCTGGGCAACAAAGCAAGACTCCATCTCAAAAATAAATTAATTAATTAATTAAATAAAATAGTTTGAAAAAGTCCATTTTCAATCAAGTCTACATGTTCAATATTATTCTAAGTATCTAGACAATTCTATGCCTTCTGCATCAATGTCATGAGGTTTGCTGCTTTTGTATCTGTTTATATGGTGATCTGGAACTATTTCTGCTGTCATATATTGAAAATTGTTTAAGACACATGCATTATTTTCCTCTAACTGAAGGCACAAGCAGAAATGTTTAAAGAGTAAATATTTGCGGTGAGCCCAGGTCTGAATGGCATACAGTTTCTTTGGTATGCAGATTCTTTTGCAGTTCAGTGTCCTTCAGTCAGTAAACTTGTACTGGATGCCTCCTGTGGTCTAGGACAGATCAATTCAGGTACAGAGAGAAGCCAAAGCAAAGTTGGTGAACCTGAGAGAAGGCATGGTGGTGGTCGGGGGCTCCACATGCTTGCTTTTGCTGAATCTTAGTGTGCACTGAGTGACAGGTAAAGAGCTGGAGAGGTGGGAGAGGGACAGAGAGGATGGGGCTGTGAGAAATGGAGAAGACACCTCCCTGGAGGACCTTAGGCACTGAGTGGGTGTTTTTGGGGGGTAAGTGGGGATGAGGGCAGAGAGGGACTTAAGGAACTGCTATCCTTGGAAATTCTGCCTAATGGCCTGATACTCAGAGCATTTATCCAACTCACTATAGGCTCCAAAAGAGATTTTGTATAAAGAGGCAAGAAATTTATCTTCTGATTTGATAATCTATAAAATAAAAGGAGAGTGGATGTTCATATATTTCTGCTTAGTATAGAGACAGCTCCTATAGAGAAGCAACTTAATGAAAGAGAATGCTTTTTTGTAAAAGAAATCATCTTTTACTTTTATTATCCGAGTAATAACAGGCAGCATTTATTAAGCAACTACTGTGTGCCACCATTGATGTTAAAGGCTTTAAAATATTGTCACTATGATTATCTTTATGATTGTTAACAACTAATGTTTATTCAATATTTACTATGTGCCAGGCTCTGTTCTAAGAATTTCATGTTTTAACTCATCTAATTCTAACAATCCTATGAGGTATGCACTATTATTTTCCTTATTTTACAAATGTTGAGACTAAGGCACAGAGAGGTCAAATAACTTGCCCAAAGTCACACAACTATCAAGGTGCAGAACTGAAGTTTGATGTCACAGAGGGGTCAAGATACGGTCATATTTATTAAGGAAATAATGTCGGCAGGGCACGGTGGCTCATGCCAGTAATCCCAGTACTGATCACCTGAGGTCAGGAGTTCGAGACCAGCCTGGCTAACATGGTGAACCCCATTTCTACTAAAAATACAAAAATTAGCTGGGCGTGGTGGTGGGTGCCTGTAATTCCAGCTATTTGGGAGGCTGAGGTGGGAGAATCGCTTGAACCTGGGAGGCAGAGGTCACAGTGAGCCAAGATCGCACCACTGCACTCCAGCCTGGCTGACAGAAGGAGACTCCATCTCAACAACAACAACAACAACAACAACAAAAAGGTAATGTTATATAACATGCCTACTAAGTTCCTATCACAAAATAGACATCCCTAAATTTTTGAATTTTTGTCTCCTCCATCTTCCTTCTTGTCCCTTCATCAACTTACTAGAAGAACGACTTTAATTTACAGAAAGAATCCACACAGATACTCACACTGCTTTTTGTTTTTCTCATCATCGTTCTCAGGCTTTTTGGTAAAGGTGCTTATATGAGGTGAAACACAACGAAAGAAAAAAATTCATTTTCTGAAAAAAAGTCAATGCTTCATTTACTTACCTTAAACAATTTAGTGGCTAACAAAAGTAACTTTTTTTTGAGACGGAGTTTTGCACTTCTTGCCAAAAACGTAGCTTTAAAACAGTATACTGGAAGTCCTAGAAGACGAGGGAAGGAGGGCAAGGAACAAACATTGATTGAAAACCTCTTAGCTCCGACGTAGAGTGCTAGAAACTTTATGCATGATTGCTTATTTATTGTTCACAACAACCCCTGTAAGGTATCGCTTATCAGCCCTATTTCATGGATAGGATGTCCAAGGCTAAAAGAATTCAGACAGTTTCTTTGTTAGGAAGGGTTGGAGCTCAGAACTCTCTGATGTCTCTAGTGCTGTTGCCTCCCCCTCAGACCCAGGAACCATGTCTTTAGAATATTGATCCCAGGAAGTTTCCAGTTTTGGACTTCCAACAAGAAAGAGATGATGCTAAAGAATTTACTAAGGCCAAATTTTACTGGCAAAAAAATTACTCTTTTATTACAAACAAATTCCTGAACAACGCGGCTGTTTCCTCTTTTGAATCCTTGTTGGCTATGTTAAGCAGCATTTGCTGAATGCTAATCCTTAGATTAAGCATCTCTTAATCAATTTGTCCATCATTACTTTGAGCTTACAAACTGTTGTTCCATAAATAGTGACTGTCTTTAGGAGGCAGTAAGAAAAGTATTGGCATCACTATTTGCTATTTCATACCCCTGTGACAGTACTCACTGCCTGTGATGGGTGGCAGAGGAAGAGGAGCAAAGGGGAATGGTTATGATTTCATTTCCACAGGCAGGTGACTGGTGGGCATATAGTAATATTGCTAAGGGCCTGTGCTTTGGCTTAAGGTTAGTTTCTGTTTTCATGCTTGCTTCTCCAACTTGACTCCCTGTTTGAGGCGAAGGAAAAACATTTATGTCATCTGCATCTTCGGCATAAAATTGTGTTGGCATAAAATTTTGCATTGAAGAATTCATCAACATAACAGTTTTTTTTTTTCATTTTTTTTTAGCCTACATCATGCTTTGAACAGAAGAGTTTTATCAGTTTTAAATGTTTCTTCATCTCTATAGCTTCTTTTATCTTAGGAGCTTAAGCCATTTTGTAGAGGCATTAAGTATTGCCTCAGTCTTAAATAATACGTGAGACAAGGTAAGTAATTCTTGCAGTTCTTGCCAATAGCACGTGAACCCAGTGATGGGGAACCGTGTTTGTGTCCTTCCACATAGGAGGATGGGTAAATACCTATTGTTGAGCCTTTTCTTCCCACTTTAACTGAGGGTATGAAATCAGATCTCATATTGGCCATAGTCAAGGCTCATTTTCTCCAGATTCATCCCTAATCTTCTGCCCTTTCCCAGCGCCTCTGGCAGTTTAAAAAGAAGCAGAGTAAAGAGAGTCAGTCCTAAACTCAGTTGCTATGGACTGCTAATTCTAACATTTGTGACATTTTGGGCTCAGCTTTCTAATTTGTAATCATGGTCTACAATTTCAAGCCCATCTGTCTGATAGACCCTGTCTTCTTCCCATTTCTCCTGCTCAGCTTTGCTGTGTTACCCACCCATGCCCCAGGATGCCAGGGAATCTGAAAGCATTTTTTTCTATTGATTTTATGGGTGTGGATACCGGAATCTATACAGCTTGAGAAAGATGCAGGTTGATCCCATGCTCAAAGAGCTGCTATGGAGTATCCTCTTCGATGGTCTCAGCGCAATTCACTCACATGGCAATCATTATATGCCTCTTTGTCCAGCATTTTCAAGGTGTGAGCAATATAGAGATTCATAAAATAATCACATCTTCAAGGAACTCACAGTCAGGAAGAACATAGCCTGCAACACAAATAATTGCAATATAGTAGAAGTGCCAATAAGAGCTCTATGAAGGGTGCGAAATAGGAAAAGCTACATAGAGGAGATGGCAGATGGGGAATAAAGAGTTACTATTCTACTGGGGCATCGTTTCGGTGTATGGGTGGGCATAACTGTGGCATTATTGCCCAGCCCCAATCTGTCTCCCCACAACCTGTGGGAACTTTCAAGGCTAACCGGTGTGTTTTATTTTGATGTTTGGTAGGCTGCTTTGATGAAGTAGTTTACCACTGAAATGTGAGCAACAGTTTGTAATGGACATCTATTGCCTTTTCCTTATCCAGCCTCTCTTTATCCCAGACTCCTCCCCTGCAATCTCACTGTTAGAGACCACGTCTCTGCCCTCTCAACCCAGAGGTAGACTAAAGCTTGGCTAATCAAAGTATCCAGTGCCTCAGACCACAGTAAGAGCTGGAAGACTGGAAACATGGCCTCTTCAGAGCCGCTGAGATGGAAGAGAATTTTTGCTGAAACTTCTGGGAAAGAAATGAACTTTCCTGCTGGACTTTATTCATGAGAAGATGTAAGTCTGAGGCTGCTTCAGCCATATTCCACGGGAGATCGGAACAAGTATGGTGGACAATAATGCTGAGAGAGTTTGGTCTTTCCTGGTGTCATTAATTTGGCCCCAGATCAAGCTGTGCCAGCAGCTAGGAAAATCCTTGGCTTTTTCTATTATATAAGCTGATGAAGCCCCTTTTTGCTTAGGCCAATTTGGATTGGGTTTTGAGTTTTTACTCACCCATGGTTAATAGATCTAGAAATGTTTATGCTGAAGGGGAAAATAGCCAGGAGGAACACTAATGCATTCCAAATATTTCAAGGATATTAGGTAGAAAAATTATTAGAATATTCTGTGTGTCCCAAGTGGTAGAACCAGAATTAGTGGATAGAAGTTTCAGGTGGTCAGATTTCAGGTCAAAGTAAGAAATAGCTTTTTAACTCTTAGGGTTCTTTCCCAACGATTCAATGTGAAGAAATGAACACTTTTCTAAGTTTCTTCTAAAGTAAGGAGAGTGGAAGGAACGTAGTAGCTGCCCCCATGTTAAAAGCACCTCGAAATGGTCCAACACAATTAAAAAGTGGTCTGATTACCTTTACTAATGCATAGAGATTTCAATACCGGAGCTTTCATTTAGCTTTGCATTCCTCTGTGTTGAACAGGATGTGGTTACTTACTTACTCTTATTTCTCTAGACACTATGGATTGTGACCTGTTGGTGGGCCATGAAATCAATTTGGGGGTTTGAGAGCATCATTCTTTTAATAAAACACAAGAGAATCATCTGCAATAAGGGTAAGAATTGTGTTTTTTTTTGAGACGGAGTCTTACTCTGTCACCCAGGCTGGAGTGCAGTGGCCGGATCTCAGCTCACTACAAGCTCCGCCTCCTGGGTTTATGCCATTCTCCTGCCTCAGCCTCCCGAGTAGCTTGGACTATAGGCGCCCGCCACCTCGCCCAGCTAGTTTTTTTGTTTTGTTTTGTTTTTTTGTATTTTTTAGTAGAGACGGGGTTTCACCATGTTAGCCAGAATGGTCTCGATCTCCTGACCTCGTGATCCGCCCGTCTCGGCCTCCCAAAGTGCTGGGATTACAGGCTTGAACCACCGCGCCCGGCCCCTAAGAATTGTTTTGTGAAACTTTTAATTCCCTTTTATGAATAAAACACACACATAGAGAGGCAGTATGGAGTCATGGTTAAAGGCATGAACTTTGGAATTGTACTACTACAGTTAAAATTCTAGGTCTTCTATTTATTAACTGTTTAGAGAATGAAATGAGAGATACAGATAAAGAATCAAGCAAGAGCCTGGTACTTAGTAAGCATTCAATAAATGTTAGCTACTCTGTTTTTACCATTATTACCAAATGGATAACTCTTAGGATGCAGAGACTGACTCCTATGGGAAAGAGGTGAAAGTCTATCTCTGTTTTCCCAGTCCCCAGATTTTGCCAAACAACCCGAAGCTTTCTTTATGATTGTGTTAGCGAGAAAAAATTACCAGATGTTTCTTACATCCACTGGTGGTGCCAGAGGTGCTACATTGCCAATTACCATCAAAGCCAGTAGCAGGACCATGAAAATAACCAAAGTCATTACCTTATAAACTTTCTCATTAGACAAAAGGCATGTTTATTCATCTTCATATCCTAGTGTTTCCCTGAGTGCCTGGAAAATAACTGCTCAATGTTATTAAACAACTCTTAAATTTGGCCTCTTATCTTTTGATGCTCTTTCTGCTACCTAAAATTTCTCTGTCCTTTGTTTCATTAAGGAGTCTTTTTTTGTTTGTTTGTTTTTGTTTTTTAAAAAGAAAGAAAATCAACCCTGTTCCCCACCCCAGCCCCTACAAAGGCTCCAGGATACTCAAGGATCATGTGTGCACACACACACTCCACACACATATTTGATACCATATTAATGACTTTGCAATCTTCAGGGATATTGGCTGTTTTTAAGCATCTCTTATATATCCTTGTCACTGAACTCGTGATTTCCCACTTTATCTCATTCAGAACCCATGGATGAATACCATCTGGTCCTGGTGATTTACTGCACAGAGTCCCTCAAGTTGCTCCATACCTTTCTCCTCAGAGACTGAAGAATCTCTGTCAAGGCCGTTCTCTGCTTTGCCATAAAATGTGTCCTTGGAACAAGAATTTCCCCATTGTCTTCTTCAATAAATACTGATTCAAAGTATTCATTTAGCTGTTCCTCTCCTTCATCATTCCATTTAACTTTCTCTTTTTCCTAATGAAAGTCCCTAACATAACAGACATAGTCACCTTACTAAAATGCCACGGATGCTTTATTACTATTATTATTTATCTTGATGTTTCTACATGTTTTTCATATTATCTCTTTGACCTCTAACAGTCCTCAGCTGATACAGCTTGAGCTCCCATCAGAGTGTATGGCCTACAAAGAATGTTTGCTTTTCAATAGGGTGGGTTTAAAATAGTTATTGTTGCCAGGTGCAGTGGCTCACACATGTAATCCCAGCCCTTTGGGAGGCCAAGGCAGGAGGATCGCTTGAGCCCAGCAGTTTGAGACCAGCTTGGGCAACATGGTGAAACCCTGTCTCTACAAAAAATACAAAAATTAGCCAGGCATCATGGTGAATCTGTATTCCCAGCTACTCAGGAGGCTGAGGTGGAAGGATTGCTTGAGCTTGGGAAGTCCACGCCGCAGTGAGCCATGATCACACCACTGCACTCCAGCCTGGGTGACAGAGAGACACTGTCTCAAAAAATACATACAAAATAAAATTTTCTAAAAAAGTTACTGTTAGTTTTTCTACTATAAAATGAGAGTATATTGTGCCTAGAAAATTTGGAAAATTCAGAGAAGTAGAAGAGGGTGCATGTTTATAAAAAAGCACTTGTGATCCTCTTTTGCCTAGATGGTGTGTTTCAGGCGCCTTCATTTGCATTTCTTTTTGAAACCTAGCCTCTCTGATTTCCCTCTCTACTTTTATTCTTGTGTGTTGTACTGTGAGGGTATGAGAAACAGCACCTTGTCTATCCCTCAAACATAGTAGGGGGTCTCCTTACTCAGCCTTTATACAGGATATGTTATTAGGCATGTCCTGCAGAGAGCCCTGGCCCCCAAAAGCTTCAACTACTGCACATTCTCTATTTTCATGGAATCCCACTTCCCCACAACTACGAGGACCTCACTGGGTTCTCTCTTTTGCATCGTATCCCTCTTTTACTCCACCAGCCCTGTTTGTTTATGTTCTTCTTACAGACCATCTTCCCTCCTATACCTCCGCAAATTTCAGACGAATCCTCATAGTAACTGACCTCTGACTTGGCCCCCAGAACTTTCTCTGATGAACGTCCCCTCTCCAGTGGGCCAACTCTGACCAAGGTTCAGGGCCGTTTGGAACAGAGCCATGGCAGTTTCAGGCTGTTTCCTCCCAGCTTCCCCCTGGGCACTGTGGTACAGTGAAAGAACATGGCTTTGGAGTCAGACAATGCGAGTTGCATCGTGTCCTTTTACTCTTTGGGGTGGTAACTGAACCTCACTGAACTTCCTGGTCCCTCATCTGTAAAATGGAACAATAATACAGTATACTCTTCTAGAACATAACTTTATTTTATTATTTATCTAATGTAGAAGGCATTCTATGTGTTAGGTATTATTGTGAGTGCTTTACAGATACTAACTCACTTATATATAACTCACAATCCTAAGAAAGTGAGGTTTATTTATTCATTTATGTTAATTATGTATTCATTTATAATGCAAGTTTCATTACAAAGCAATTTTTCAGTGGAGAAAAAAGGGTTAGGAGTTAGAGAGTTTCAGACTTGTAATAACAACCATTTTAATTTTTCCTGTGGGATTTTCAATATTAAAATTTGCATTGAAAAAGATAGCTATAAGTATTGTAGTGGGTTGAAAGTACCTCCTCCTTTCCCCAACAGATATGCCCACCAGGAACCTCTGAATGTGTGAATATGACCTTATTTTGAAAAAAGGGTTTTATGCAGATATCATTAAGTTAAGGATCTGGAGATGATGTCATCCTGTATTAACAGGGTGGGCCTCAAATCCAGGGACGCACATTTCTGTAAAAGATGGAAGAGGAAAGACATGCAGAGGCAGGGGAGAAGGCCATGTGGAGACAGAGACAGAGTTCAGATTAATGTAGCTACGAGCCAAGAAAGCCAAGGCTCTCAGTCAGCCTCCAGCAGCTGGAGAGGAGTACGACATGGGCTCTCCCTCAGAACCTCCACGTGGAACCTACCCTGCCAATGCCTTAATTTTGAAGCTTGAGTCCCCAGAACTATGACAGAATAAATTTCTGTTGTTTTAAGTCACCAAATTCGTGGTAATTTGTTATGGCAACCCTAGGAAACGAATAACAAGTATATTTTGTTATTGTAGACTAAAAATCGTAAATAGAGGGATCAAAACTGAGCAGAAACAAACCTAAAAGCCCCAAATTATGAACAAAACAAAAACCAGATCAAAAGAAACAGCTTCCTGGGCCTTTAAAATAAACAGTATCAGAGTTCATAATTACAAACGGTTAACAACAAAACAGAAGTCAAGCCGGCTTCCCAAACAAAGCTGCCAGATGTTGGTCTACTGGAATACCAGCTTTTTAGAGGGTGAGGCGCCAATTCCCTGTTACAATTGTGTAGTGACCAAGTGAAGTCTACGTGATGCAAAAATACATTCCTTGCTTAATCAATCAAGTTATATCCAGTAGTCAAGTACAAACTAGAGCAGAAGAAATCTCTGTGTATATCCTGTTTTACTATGAAGCCTACACATGAAATAATGCAAATACAACTCCTAGGACATTTATTGGCACATAAAAAGTGTTCAATGCATGCTCCCAATTCCTTGTGGAAAGTAGCTGGTCATAGCTGGTCATCAGGAGATGCAAAGTAGGTGTTTTGTAAGTATTGGGGATATATATTTCTTGCTTGAATTACTTTGCACTTTTACAATACTGAATATTCTGTTGTTTATAAACCAGGCCACTAGGCTTCCAACACACCTTATATAAGGCAAAAATTATAATGACTAGGGGACGATATTACGGTATGTTAAGGACTGATGTTTAAACTTTTGTAAGTTAAAAACAAGTGTTTGTTATTAGTGTCTTCATAGGATGAAATGAACGGAATCCAACATGATAAAACATAACATCTCAGCAAACATTCCAAGTTCGTCCTCATGCAAATCTTGTCCATTCATTCATTTGTCCAATCATTCAGCCCTCTTAGCTAATCATTTGTTGTGTGTCCAGAACTACATGAGGCACTCCAGAACTTAAAAATAATCCAGGTTAAGAGTCCCAAGGAACACTTGAGATAAGATGTGTAGTGTCAATTAGTGAATGAGTCTGAGATAGCAGCAACAAGGCTGCCTGATGTCATGGAACAGAGTAAGCGCCTATGAGAAGGGAAGTTTTAAGTGGCATTGGAAGGGAAAGCTTTTATGGATGAGGGCTTTCAAATTGGGTCTTAAAGGATTATTAGAGAACAGACTTTTAAAATGCATTTGCAGCTCTGCTAATGACACACCATCCTTCCAGTCTCCAAGCCTAAAAGTATTTCATGGTGTCTAGCACATACTAGGTACTCAGCAAGTATTTATTGAATGAAAAAAATAAAAGAGTGAATGAGTTATCATTGCCCCTCCATGCAGCTCCAAGGCTCATCTTCCCAATACATAGCTCTGTTGCTATCGTTCACCTCCTCCAAAGCCTCAGGGATTCCCTGCTGCTACCCCAGAAAGAGTGGGAAGTGATGAACCCATAATCTTCAAGTCAAATAGTCTTCGGTTTGGGTTCCAAACACTTTTGATCTGGCCCCATTTCTATTCTATCTAATCCTATCTCTTTTTCATGGCTTTACTGTTCTTTTGCTACCTAAACCTAGCCATGTCACCCCTGCTGCACCCTCCAACTTCCATTCTACCCTCTGTTCTCAGAACCTGGCATCTGCCAACCTCTCTAGCTTTTGCTGTCTTGACTGTGTCCTTTAAGCTCCTCACTGCCTGGAAGATACCCCCATTTTTCTCTCTCCTTTGGGCCTTCGCATGTTCTTGGAATGTTCTTTTTGAAATATTCTCTACCATATTTTATCCCCACCACCCTCCCCCCCATTATCAAACTAACTCCTCTGCATCTTTAGTGCTTCAATTCCACTTAATTCTTGAAATCTTCCCAGTCTCCCTGGGCTACTGGGCCCACAAAACATCTTGTACTTTTTCCATGTAGCACACACCATACTTGATTGTAGTGATTTCTTTATAATGGTGCTTTTCTTACCTAGATTGGTGGTGGTGTGAAGACGATGACTATGTTTGCCTGGTTCATGGTTATCTTTGTTGCCTAGTACAGCACCTGACCTAATAAATATCTTTTTTTTCCCGCTTCCTTTTCTTTTGTTTCGAGACAGGGTCTCTCTCTGTCACTCAGGCTGGAGTGCAGTGGCACAAACACAGCTCACTGCAGCACCAGCCTCCTGGGCTCAAGTGATCCTCCTGCTTCAGCCTCCCAAGTATCTAGGACTACAGGCAAGCACCATCACACCTGGCTAATTTTTAATTTTTTTTTTTGTAGACATGGTGTCTCCCTATGTTGCTCAGACTGGTCTCAAACTCCTGGGCTCAAGCAATCCTCCCATCTTGGCTTCCCAAAGTGCTGGGATTACAGGCGCAAGCCGCTGTGCCCTGCCACAAGTATTCTTTGAATCAATTAATGACATGTGAAACCTTCTCACTGCATGCTTCTGAGTGGGCAACTTTGCTTCTCTGAACCTCAGGTTTTTCGTTTGTCAAATGAAAATAATAGTTGTCTCATGAATCTTGTACACTCTAATGTATTACATAAATATTTGCTTTTTTTTTTTTTTTTTTTTTTGAGATGGAGTCTCGCTCTGTCGCCCAGGCTGGAGTGCAGTGGCTGGATCTCAGCTCACTGCAAGCTCCGCATCCCAGGTTTACGCCATTCTCCCGCCTCAGCCTCCCGAGTAGCTGGGACTACAGGCGCCCGCCACCTCGCCCGGCTAGTTTTTTGTATTTTTTAGTAGAGACGGGGTTTCACCGGGTTAGCCAGGATGGTCTCGATCTCCTGACCTTGTGATCCGCCCATCTCGGCCTCCCAAAGTGCTGGGATTACAGGCATGAGCCACCGCGCCCGGCCAAATATTTGCTTTTAACGACCTCCTGTGAGTATTCTCTCTCTTGTCTTTCTCCCTGATCTCCTGCTTCACTCAATAATGGACAACTGGCACCAAACTGGACTTCCTGCTTTTTCCTGAATGTGTCCTATATTTTTCCATCTTTGTGCCATTGCTCATGATGTTACCTCTGCGTGGAATCTCCTTCCAATCATCTCTCCATTACCAAATTTTCTCTATCTCAGCTCCATGGAATTTCCCTTGAGTGTTTTAGTCAAAAGTTGCCTCTCCCTCTCTTTAACTTTTGTGGCATTTTATCTGTTCCTCTCCTAGAGCATCTGTCACTTTCAGCATTGTATTATGGTTACTTGTGTACAACTTCCAGTATAGCAAGTTCTAGAGCCAGTCTTTTTGGGTTCATATCTCAAATCCACCTTTTTATCAGCTATACAATCATGGGCTAGTGAGTAAGCCTATCTAAACCTCAGTTTCTTTCTCCGTAAAATGGGGATAATAATAACATCTATCTTACATGTTCTTGGGATGGGGGACATTAAATCAGATTATGTAAGATCATTTAGCACAATGCCAGACACATAATCAATAATTATGTGCTTAACATAATCAATCTCATCATCATTATCATCTCTTCTCCAATTAAACTGTGATTCCTGAAGGACAATGATGATATTTTTATAATACCCCTTAATGCATCTAGCCCAATGCCTGGTCCCATAGTTGGTGCTCAATAAATGTTTGTTGAATACAGGCATAGATAATAGAGACAAATATAGACAAGTATGACAAAATAATGACCTTTTATTTTGCTATAAGATGATGCAAGTTTACTGCATTTTGGGGCTTTTTAGAACTACTGTCCCTGTAGATTTCCCTAACGAGCATGAACATTTGAAAGAGTGTCTAGTAGAATAGGCCCACTATGTTGCCATCAGTCTGGAATTTGGAAAATTACAAGCAGAATTAAAGAACAGTATTAGAATTATTTATTCTTTCTATGCCCCTTTATTGCATTCATTTTGGGGGAAATTATCTATTCTTATTTAACAAGAAGATTACATTACATATTCATGGAGAAAGAATTTTATCAATTTGTGGAAACTTTTCTCAGATCTTGCCACATGTTAGATGTCAGGCAATGTCTCATTTGGAGAGAGAAAAAACAACTAGGGCTACTGTGATTTACAGCAAGGCAAGTTCTGAATTTCCTTGGTCGAAAGAAAATGGAAACTACATTAGTAAAATATAGAGGTTCGTTCTTCTAAACAGTCTCTTATCTGGAAAATATATGTAGTCATTTGTCTGACTTAATAGGGGGATAAAGCAAGTTTCACTTATCTTAATTTTGCCCGTAATGAATATTCCAGATGCAATTTTGCTATGATATGTGACTGCTCTTTCATTAACAGATTAGATAATTGCCCTCTTGGAACAGACCAACTTTATTATTTTGCACCTTACTTAATCCTGCAATAATCTAGAACTTATTTGGTTTGCAGAGGTCTGGTTAAAGAAAAGACACTGTGTATACTGGGCACTGAGGAGAATTCATGGGTTTTCATATGTGGGGAAGGCTTTCTGGGAGGTAGCCCATTGCCTGCATGGCACAGCTCCAGAAGCAGTTGAAAGATTTGACCCCATTTAACTGCGCGTTCCATTCATTCCACCTGATCATGGGAGGGTTTATGAGAGTCGGAAGCTTGGAAGGCAACCTGGTATGGAGCTGGGGTTGACAAACTATGACCCGAGGGCAAATCCAGTCAACTGTGTTTGTACAGCTCATGAGGTAAGAATGGTTTTTACACTTTTAAATAGTTGGGAAAAAATCAAAAGGAGTAATATTTCATGATGTGAACATCATATGAAATTCAGATTTTAGTATTCATACATAAGGTTTTATGGGAACACAGCCACATTCATTAGTTTACATATTGTCTGTGGCTGCTTTGTGCTAAGGTGGCAGAGTTGAGCAGTTGTAACAGAGTCCATATGGCACCCAAAGCCTGCATGTTTACTATCTAGCTCTTTACAGAAAGTGTATTGACCTCTGGTGCAGAGGAAAGAACATTAAAAACCATGGAATCCATTTTGGGATGGAAGCCCATCTCTTCTAGTTACTAGCTCTATTACCTCAGGCAGGGTGACATTCTTTCATTCAATGAACACTGATTGAGATTTTCTTGTTTCCAGGAGATTGTGCTTGACATTTGAGATGCAGTGATTTCTGCAGTTGAGGATCAGCAATGCCCACTTTGCTGACTTATTGAGAGGATTAAATAGTATTCAAAGTGCCTCACACATAGTAGTTGCTCAATAAATGATTTTTGAAAGTCTACCAATAACCATTCTACCCTACTATTTTGGAAGGAAACAGAAGTGGGATGAAGAGAGGCAGAAGGATGAGCCGATGGTTAACTGGGAGTTAGACTGGTGGCTCAGGTGGTGGTAGTGTTTAGCAATCCAGGGGGCAACGGGGCATTGAAAAGGCAGGGGAAGGGAAGCAGAGATAAATGACTTCACGGTTTTGCTCCAGGCCTGTTTTATCCAGTTTTAAATTTCTGTGGGAGCCAATCTTGGGTAACACATTGTTCCTTAGCAATAGCCACTAGTCAAAATAGCTAACACTGATTGAGCATATGGTAAGTGCTGGGCACTGTTTAAAGTGTTTTATGCAGCAATCGTAGGAGATATTGTATATTTATCATTCAAAATCACATGGCTCATAAGTGATGGAGCCAGAATTTTGAGTCATAGATATTCTGATTCTGATGCCTTTAGCCATTATATCAGTACCTTTCAAATGAGGGTCTAAGGTTCCATGGATGTATTAACAGGGGTACTAGAGTTTTCTAGAAGAGCTTTTAAATTTAGGGCTTCCATTTTAGTGATAATCCTAGAAAGGAAGAGAAAAATGGCAGTAGAAGCGTATTCTGAACATTGAAATGATCACCTTATAACCTAATATTGCTCTGTGGTGCCTCTCTGTAAGGGCATTTGTGTTTAAATTAGATGACTTTAGTGGGCTAATGAGGAAGGAATGGAAGAAGCAGACCTAATAGGAAAATGATGTGTTGACACTCTAGGAAGGTCAAATTATATTACTCCACATCTAAGCACAAAGGTTTCATAGCAATTCCAAGAGAAAAACAGGTGGGAGAACCGAATCATCTCATAGCATACAGGGCTACTCGTATGCCATACAAAACTTGGGCATGTTTCAAATGGCAAGCTAGTTTTAGCAAAACTACAGTCACTATATAACTTGAATTTCATTAGCTATGTGGTTTGCTTATATTTAATTTATAAATTTGCTCTGGGTTTACAAATTGTACAAAAGCTATGTACATAAAAGGATTTTTAAACCTAGTTGTTTAAAATCAAATTTTGTTGCATTTAAGTGACATTATGATAAAAATAATTTCAGTGATATTCCAAATAACTCTTTACTCTTATGTGCTCCTGCCTTATTTCATAATGTAAAGCTTCATTGAATGGGGGCACTCTTTAAATTCTTCCCTAAGTGTTAAAAATAATAGCCCAAAGCTGCAGAGAAGGGAGGAGAAATTTTTCCCTTTAGTGTGTGGATATCCTGAGGTTATCTTTTCATGCACAGAAATATGTCCAAAAGAGAAGAATACTGATACTTCAATATGGTTATTTAAATGATTATCCTTTTTCTTTCTGATGTTATTTCAGATCATTCAATTTCCATTTGTCTGACTTTTTCTTACCAATGAGATTCCTTCTCATCAGGGACTGATGCCTGTGCTTCTGTCTTCAGAATGGTTCTTGGCTCTTATTTATTCAGAGAAGCAGAGGGGAAAGGAACTTTCAGTCCTATCCGTTCCTCCACACTGAATTGTTATATTTGTTTATAGTCTATCTCCCCCACTAGAATGTAAAGTCCATAAAGGTAGGAATTTTCTCTCATTTATTTCATTCAGGGGTTCTAAAGCAAGAGCAGTTTTTCTCCAGGCAACAATTGGTGAGATCTGGAGACATTTTTGGTTGCTAAGACTGGGGTGGGACTTGCTACTGGCCTTTAGTAGGTAGAGACCGAGGATGCTGCTAAACATCTGGCAGTCCACAGGACAAGATCCCTCCCCATCCCCAGCGATAAAGAATTGAGTACAAAATGTCAACAGTTCTGGTGTTGAGAAACCCTCTGTTCAAAAATAGTGTCTGGCAAATGATAGGGACTTGTATTTTTTTAATAACTGAAAATATAATTGGCATATGCCACGTGTCAAGGAGTATGCGAGAGGCTTTATAGATGTAGCAAGACAGTTCACTGAGATATTAGTTTAAATTTCCACTGTATTTTTTCTGGTCCTGCTTCCAAGTAGGTGGCTATTGGGCTTTTGCTGTCCTCAAGCCTTAAGACAGGGCTGAAAAGTGACAGAAGAAAAGTTCTCTGTTTGTCCTCGTGAAGGGTAAGTTACTGTGATTGTGTGGTTCGTCCTTGTGAATGGCAAGTTACTGCGATTCTCTGCCCTTGTGGAGATGGGTGTGTGAAGTAGAGTCCCTATAATGACAAAGTTGAATTTCTTTCCAGCCTGAAGCTGGATTTATTTGAATAAAATGTTATGTCATTTATTGTATACCTAAATTTGTAGAATCACATTTGTATATGGTATACATTATTTGGTTTAAACATTCTTAGGACAACCATACAAGATAGGTGTTATTATTTCTATTTTATAAATGAGAAAACTGAGATTCAGAAAGTTGAATTAATTTATTTCAGATCACATATATTATAAATGAAAAAAAAATCAGGATTTGGAACTTGTTCAGTCTGACTTCAAAACCACAAACCAAGGCTCTCTTTCTGTGCATGAAGGAGGTGTATGAGTGAAGGAACAAACCTGAGCTTCCATACGGTACAAAACTTTCCTCCTAGACTATCCTGCTTCTCACCAGGGTAGTTTCTGCTTCTAGAGATTTTTTTCCCCCTAGGCATACTGTTAGCTAATACTAGCAACTACTCCACCCAAGGCATTGCGCTCCCAGAAATGGCTTACAGGTTTTATTTCCTGTGTCATCTCTGATCCTTTAGTAGTGGCTACATGTATTGAGAAGAACTGTCAGGCTGAGTCTGGGCTCAGCTGGCAATAGAGCCATCATCAGTTAGCTGTGTCTGCTGTTGGGGTTAGTGATGGCACACATTCCTCACATTTACATTCCCTGTGCTGGGCACTAGGGGGCAATCAAAGACGAATAAGGCCCCCAATGGAAATATCCATCCTTCAAGATTCAGCTCCATTTCCAACACCTCCAGAAGTGTTTCTGATATCTCAGCTTCTCTCTCTTTCCTATTCCTGGAGCCACCATATAGTAGGTGAGACAGAGAAATGGGATAGTACACATGAAACTTAGCACTGCTGCAGCTTAGTATTCTTCATGTATGTATCACTTCCTCAGCTGCACAATAAAACCTTAGAGCTCAGTGGGATGTGCTCATGGAGTTCCCCATCTCTGCCTGGCCTCACGACAGGCATTCAGTTAACATTTGATTAGCCCATAGTTAAAAGAATTAATGAATGAGGTGTGATGCCACATACCAGGACTTTGTATTCCTATTGCATTGAGGGACATACTTATAAATACATGATACTCACACTAAGCAATGAATGCCTAGCATAGCATAGGGGGCATTCACAGGGGGACCTCTGGGGCCTGTTTTAGTACCATGGTCAGCATCTGTTTTGCCTGGTTGGGGTTCTTTGCCATCTGTAGTTAAGTATTTTGAATATCTAGACTGAACATTTCAGTTGAAAACTGAAACTACCCCCAGAAATCATCACCCCTCTTTTCTGCTTCATTAATCTCCTAGCACTTGTTCCTATTTAACATGCTCCATATTTTACTTATTTATTTTACTGTCTTTCTCCCCCTCACAAGGGGGAGAAATAATGCAATGAGGACGGGACTTTTGTCTTTTCCAATAACTGCTTATTTCAGTTATTTATTGAGTTGCCACATAACCCTAAATTTTGTGGCATAAAATAACTATTTCATTACGCACACATATTTTGTGGATTAGGAATTCAGACAGGGCCCAATAGGTATATCACTTTTCTATTGCTATGTATTAAATTGCCACACATTTAGCTATGTAAAATATCATATATCTAATATCTCAGTTGGTCAAGGGTCTGGGCACAGTTTAACTGACTTCTTTGCTCAGGGTCTCACAATGTTGCAATCAAGGTGTTAGCCGAGCTGCATTTCTTGCTGGAGCTGAGGACCTTTTTCAAGCTTACATGGTTGTTGCTAGAATTCAGGCCCTTTAGGTTGTAGGACTGAGGTCCTTACTTTCTTGCCAGCTGTAAGCAAGGGGCCCCTCTCAGCTCCCAGAGATTGCCAGCAGTTCATTGCCATGTGGCCCTTGCACAACATGGCAGCCTCCATGGCTGGCAAAAGAATCTCTTTCCTCAGGAAGGGCCAGTACCTCTTTTAAGGACTTTCACCTGATCAAGCCAGGCCCACCCAAAATAATCTCCCTATTTGTTAACTCAAAACCATCTGATTTGAGCCTTAATGATATTTGCAAAAATCCCTTCACCTTGCCATACAGCATAACCTAACCATAGGAGGGATATCTTATCATAGTCACAGTCCTCTCGCCCACCACTCAAAAGAGAGGGAATTACACAGGATATGAATGGAGGGTGAATTCTGGGGACCATCTTAGAATTTTGCTACCCTAGCAGGAATGTCTTATCCCTGCTTTGGATGATGTCTTGAGGGATCCAGATGGAAAAAATGGAATAGTTTGTGAGCATGTTCACTCAATTTTCTGGTCCCTGGTCAGCGAGGACTCAGAGGGTAGGCTCACTGGGACTGAAGACCAGAGGCCCCTATGTGTGGCCTCTCCATTTGACAGGCTTCTCACAGCATGGAAGTTGGTTCTGAGAAAAAGTGTCCCTAAATGGATCATCCCAAAGTGAATATGTCAAGAAATTAGGTGGAAGCAGCAGGACCTTTTAAGATCTCACCATGGAAGTCACATAGTATCATGTCCATGCCTCAAGCCTGCACAGATTTCAGAGACATGGACCCTGCCTCTCAATGGGAGGAACGGCAATGAATCTATAGCCGTTATTTTTAAACAACTGCCACATTGTTATTTCAGTAAAGCAATAATATTTGTTGAGTGAAAGATTTGTCTAATTCAGACTAGGATAGGATTGTATCAAGAGAAACTATCTAGTGGAGACACATCTCAAATGATGAATGAGCTGAATAGGCAAAAGTATAGGAAAAATATTTAGGCAGAGGGAACAGCATATGCAAAGTCAGAGAAACATGAAAGTACTGAGTACATTAGGGCAATGACTTCAGTATAGCTAGAGCGTAGGGTGTGTGTGGAGGAGTGGAAGGTGAGGAAGCTGGAGAGATGGGCAGGGGTCAGGTCATGGAGGAATTTATGGGTCATGCTGTGGAGTTTTCCTGGGAGAGCTGGGCAGCCACTGAAGAGTGCCATGAGTTCAGGTAGGCATTTTAGAAAGGTTCTTATGTCTGCAATACAAAGGATCAATTATAGGTATAGAGCACAGTGATAAGGCTGCTATAGTAATTCAGGTAAGAGATGATAAGAATGAATTGTGGCCTTTGCATCGGGGATGGAGAAGAGAGGACAGCTTCCCACGTGAGAGTCTCATTCAATAATTTTAGCATTTCTTTACTTTTTTTTGTCTTCATTGCAATCTGAATTCTTGTTCTTACTATTCATCACAGAGTATGATGCTCATCTGGAATGCATGAACCTTGAAACTCATTGGTATAAGTCAAGCATGGTGTACAGTGCGTCTGAGTAATACTCCCTATACAATCTTTACAGCTCAGCTTAGGGCTGGCTCCCTTGGTGATCAGTGCTGGTGATGAGATATAAATACATTGAGATGAAGCTACAACAGTCACCTTGGCTTGGGATACAGCAAGGAGATAGAATCTGATTCCTGCTTTGCTAGTGTTCAAAGCAGCATGACATATTTGTACAGCAGTGTTCTCTCTGGAGTGTCAAGTACTTAATAAATATCACCTCTGTACATTTTTGCAAATCGAGCCAGTTGAATCCCCAGGTTTCCAGTCCTTTTTGCAGAATTTCTGAGGTGAATAAGCTGCTTCTATTTCTTTTTCCCATTAAAAAATTATAAAAGGGCTGGTCTCCTTCACGGCTAGGACAAATTCTTAACTCCTTGCTGTATCCCAAGCCAAGGAGGGACAAGGACCATGACCCTTTTTATATTAATAATTGAGAAACCAGCCTAAGGGTGGGATAAAGTCTTACTAGCTGACCAGTAGGGAAGCCCAGAAGAAAATTTGGATTACACAACATCCCACCTCATACAACAAATGAACTTGTCATCTTTGGTATCTAAAGCAAATGTATTTTATTTAATATGGGTTAAGGAAAATCTAGACACTAGGAATTCCTTCCATTCAGTTCAACAGATACTTATTAAGCACCTGGCATATGGTAAGCATCATTCACGGTAAGTGATTGATAACGTCAAAAATTCCTACTCTGGTGATGACGCTCACATCCTAGTGAGAAGAGAAAATAATAAATAATAGTCATAATAAAGAAATTTTAACTAAAAGTATATGCATGTAGAAGTCATACATAAACATAATACTATGTTAGCAGATGATATGTTTTGTGGAAAAAAATAAAGCATAAAGCTGAGTAAAGGAGTTTGGGAGGTCTACAAAGCATGGTTTGCAGTCTTAAATAAGGAGATGATGGTATGCTTCTTAAAAGATCTCATTTTTGCTGGGTGCGGTGGCTCACACCTGTAATCCCAGCACTTTGGGAGGCTGAGGTGGTCAGATCATGATGTCAGGAGTTTGAGACCAGCCTAACCAACATGGTGAAACCCCATCTTTACTAAAAATACAAAAATTAGCCAGGCGTGGTGGCAGATGCCTGTAATCCCAGCTACTCGGGAGGCTGAGGCAGGAGAATCACTTGAACCTGGGAGGTGGAGGTTGCAGTGAGCCGAGATCATGCCACTGCACTCCAACTTGGGTGACAGAGTGAGACTCCATCTCAAAAACAAACAAACAAACAAACAACAATAACAAAAAGATCTCATTTTTACACTTTTTTTTTTTTTTTTTTTGAGACAGAGTGACACTCTGTCACCAGCCTGGAGAGCAGTGGCACAATTTCAGCTCACTGCAACCTCTGCCTCCCAGGGTCAAGTGATTCTCCTGCCTCAGCCTCCCAAGTAACTAGGACTACGGGTGTGAGCCACCACACCCAGCTAATTTTTGTATTTTTAGTAGAGACGAGGTTTCACCATTTTGGCCAGGATGGTCTCCATTCTCTTGACCTCATGATCCACCTGCCTCGGCCTCCCAAAGTGCTGGGATTACAGGTGTGAGGCACCACACCCGACCCTCATTTTTACTTCAAGCTCCATTCAGATGCATTTGAATGAAGGAATCCTTACTTCTTCTTCTTCTTTTCTTTTTTTTTTTTTTAAGACAGGGCCTCAATTCTCATCACCCAGGTTGGAGTGCAGTGGCACAATCATGGCTGACTGCAGCCTTGACTTCCCAGGCTCAGGTGATTCTCCCACCTCAGCCTCCTGAGGAGCTGGAACCACAGGTATGTGGTACCACACTGTATTAGTTTGTTCTCATGTTGCTGTGAAGAAATACCTGAGATTGGGTATTATAAAGAAAAGAGGTTTAATTGACTCACAGTTCTGCATGGCTGAGGAGGCCTCAGGAAACTTACAATCATGGGAGAAGGCACCGTTTCACAGGGTGGCAGGAGGGAAAATGAGTGCTGAGCAAAGGGGGAAGTCCCTTATAAAACCATTAGATTTTGTGAGAACTCACTCACTGTCACAAAAACAGCATGGGGGATATGGGGGATACCACTCTCATGATTCAATTATCTCCACCTGGTACCACCCTTGACACGTGGGGATTATTGCAACACAAGGTGAGATTTGGGTGGGGACACAGAGACAAACCATATCATGTACCCAGCTAATTTTTGTATTTTTAGTAGAGACAGGGTTTTGCCATGTTGCCCAGGCTGCTCTTGAACTCCTGGCCTCATGTGATTCACCAGCCTTGGCATCCCAAAGTGCTGGGATTATAGGTGTGACCCCAGCTTGGCCTAGAATCCTTCATTTTTTTTTTTTTTTTTTTTTTTTTTTGAGACTCTCTGTCGCCCAGGCTGGAGCGCAGTGGCCTGTTCTCAGCTCACTGCAAGCTCCGCCTCCCGGGTTTACGCCATTCTCCTGCCTCAGCCTCCGAGAATCCTTCATTTTAAGCCACCTACGTTGCTTGTTTTCTGAGCCTCACATATTTGTTGTATTATGGTGATGTTCTTATTTATACTTTGAAAAATATTGATCAATAAGACAGACGCAATCACTGCTCTCATGGTGCTTTCTAATCTAGCAGAAAGACAGACTTTAAACAGGAAACTCTTATAAGGTACAGTGGATGCTTGGAGACGGAGAGCTTAGAGTGCTAAGAGAGCAGATCATAAGGGATGTCTAACCAAATCGTGGCACCTAAGAAATGTCATTTAAGCTGAGGCCTGAAAAATAGCAGGTAAGCTGGGGTGGGCTATGATGACAAAGGGTGCTCCAGGGAGAAGACAAGCTTGAGCAAAGGAGAATTTGGGCCTTTAATCATGTGACAAAGAGGATGAGGTAAATGTTGTCCGGAGAGGTAAGTAGAGGTTAAATCACACAGGGCCTGAAGCCATGTAAATTATCTGCACCATTAAGACAAAATATGATTCACAGCATCTTGCATTGAGTAGGTGCTCAATAAATGATGACCGTTAGCCATATAAATGATGACAGTAGTAATGATCAATTAGATCCTAACCTTAAACCAATTGAAAGTTGGTGTCATTGGTTTATCTTCTGGGTAAGGTAAGCCTCACAGTGGTGGTAGCAGGCTGACTTGGGTTGGTGTTTAAGGGAAAGATAAGAAGACATTTTCTTTCTTGATTTCTCAGCCCAACATACACAATCCCTAGGAGGGTGATAAAGGAAAATAATTTGAAATTGGAGACAGATAGATCTGGCTTTCAGTGTTAAGTCTGGCACTTCCTAACTCTGTGACCTAGCACAAGTCTTTTGCCTCTGTAGACCTCAATGAGCTTATCTGTAAAATGGGAATAATAATACTCTTCACTCTCAAAAGGCTGATGTGAGGGTCAAATGAAATGATATGTGGGAAATTTTGTTGTAACTTCTGAAGGGCTACAGTTTACTTACTCTTGGATATGCTGATGGAAAAAGATCATAAGAAAGGGCCTCCTTTTTGTATTTTCCCCAGATCAGGTATTTTCTATGTAAGTGCAATATAGTTCAACATGTATCTCAGGGGTGTAATAATGCTTTCTTTAATTTGTAAAGGAAATACTTATTTTGAGGCCCCACTTAATTATGGTGCTGCTCTAAAATTCAGTGTATGCTGAAAACAAATACAAAATGAGGAATGGGGTGGTTAGAACATGTGACATCCATTCACACCTCTCCACAAATAATGGGGGCCTGTTTAGGTGGCAGTAGACCAGTCTAATCTCCCCCATATTACTGTAATTATTAACTACTACTCCTAAAATCTATCGAGTTATCATTTTTGTTATTATTATGAAACTCAATCCCATTTCCATGTCATAAAGATAAACCAAATCTCATTTCAATTAGTTACAGCAGGAGGGAATGAACTTTAAACAGACATTTAATTTCTGAAAAAAAAAATTAGGAAGTTCTTCATGGAAATGTTATGGCATTTTGAAACAGATTAATAGTTCAGTGTGAACACATCCACCCTGCAGCTAAATGATGGGTGTATGATGATGAGGAGACAGGTTAAATGAGCAAAACCAGTTGATACCACTGGTTTGGATCTAATCAAGTAGTATTCATTTTATGACTCTTTAAAGCTATTCTTTTTTTCATTTACTTTACAGATTGAATTATTGGTCTTATGTGATGGATGTATTTTATTTATTAAGGGAAAGTAATTGACTTTCAGAGTGATAATAAAATTTAACAAAATATTCCCAAACTAGATGCTGTGGAAAGACTCAAATATTTCCCCAAAAGGTCATCCTACAAAACGACATCCCAAGATGTCGACCTGTAGTTTGGGTGGGGGTAGATGGTGTCTGGAACTGATTCAGAAAGCTTGTCCATTCTTTTTTTTTTTTCTTCTTTTTTTATTAACATTCATTTCCAAGAGTGTGCCCACTTTTCAGCAGCTGAACATGACAAGGGGAAAAGGTTTCAATGATGAATTCTTGTGTGTGTCTGTAAATTTCATGCTTGTGAAGTCGGATTAATAGCAAGGGAGACTGAAGTCCTTTTGTTCTTGCACAAACAGCTACAAAGCAGAGAGCGACAGTGTGAGCGTCCCAGTCTAGTGAGGCCTGGAGGCATGACTGGAGGGACCTCATAGTCAATCTCTGGCCTCTCTTCTGAGGCCTAATTACGGCATTTGTTCCACTGGACCTGGATGGAAACCACGAAATGAATGTCAGCAAGACTTCACATTTCTTTCAGTACCCATGAAAGCTGGGTTTCAATGAAATCTAGATTTAAATGCGTTGCCATGGAATCGCCATCCAAGGCCTTTACTTACTTTCTAGTTCTCAGGGAAACAAAATATAAGCTAACCTGGCTGGTGCATGGTTACCGAATGATTGGTCTTTGGATCTCTGGAACATGATTCTTTGCTCCAAGGTACTGGAACTGTTGCTAGATGTAAAATGGGATTCAAAACTTCTGTTCCTGGAGAGGAGAGAACATCTCACCGTGCTAAGCTATTGTAAAAACAACGTGTCCTTTTGGAGGGATCTGTTGTGCACAATTGAGATAAAGTTAAGGCCTTGACTTTGTAATCTAGTATTTTTTAAAGGGGCTCGAGGTATTTCGTCTAATTGAGTTTAGTACATATTCTTTGTGCTCTACTAATTAGGTAGCCTAGTGGCCAGGCACCGTGGTTCCTAAATGAGAGCTTGTTTTCACTAACTCCTTCAGAAAAATGAGAAAAATAAATACAACTTAGCCAGCTTTTCTATAAAGTCAAATTTATTCTTCTACTTTAGGTATTAAAAATATCCTTTCTTTTATGAAGTGACACTGATGGTAGATGGTAGTTTTTAATTTTTTATCTTATTTTATTTTTTAAACCACTTTATTGAGGTGTGCTTGACACATAAAAAGCTATACACATTTAATGTATGCAACTCAATAAGTTTGAGGATAAGTGTATGTCTATGAAACCATCACCACAATTAAGACTACAAACATATCCATCACCTTCCAAAATTTCCTCCCACCCCTTGTATTATTATTCTCCTTATTTTTTTGTCAGTGATAAGAGCACTTAACATAAGATCTACTCTCTTAGCAAATTTCAAGTATACAATATGACATTGTTAGCTATAGGCACTATGCTGGGTAGTCGGTTTTTTAAAATGCCCTTTACAAAATACAAAAGATGGCACATTTAGGTTTATTCTCATATTTCTAAAAAAATGTGTTTTGTTTTTTTTTTAATATTTAAGACAGCAAAATTCCCAAATCTGAAAACCCTGACTTAGAGCAAGGACTTTGGAGTTAGAAAGATTGGATTCTATAACTTACCAGCTATTTGATCTTGGGCAAGATAATTACTTTTCCAAGCCTTGATTTTCTCATTTGTAAAGTGAAGATCAGAGTACCTATCTCAGAGATATTATGAATTAATATTATTCACAAAAGCCAAAAATGGGGAACAGTGTACATGTCCATTAACTGGTGATTGGATAAACAGACTGTGGTACACCCATGCAATAAATGAAACATTATTCAGCAATGAAAATGAATAAATTACTGATGCATGCCACAACATGGATGAGCTTCAAAAACATTGGGCTAAATAAAAGAACTGAGATACACAAGACCAGATATTATATCATTCAATTTATATGAAATGTCCAGAAAAGACAAATCTGTATATAGAAAAAGTAAATTAGTAGTTGTCTGGAGCTAAGCATGAGAAGAGGGATTGACTGCAAATAGATATGAAGGATCTTTTTGAAATAATGAAAATGTTTTAAAACAGGATCCTGGAGTATGGTTGCACAACTAACTGCATGCTTACTAAAACTTACTGAATGATGTACTTAAAATGGGCAAGTTTTGGGTATATTAATTATACCTTGGTAAATCAGTTTTAAATTTTTTTTTAAAAGAATTAAAAGAAGAACTTATATCTGTGAGACACCTAGCTCAGGGATAGTACATAGCATATGTGCAATGAAGAGAGCTAAACCTACGGGACTATGTTAAGCCAACATTTCAGAGGACTCCTTCTTCCACCATGTCTTGTTGGACTTTGCGTGAGTGGGAAATTAATTTAAGCTACTGTGACTTCAGCATCTATATGTAACTACAGCTAGTATAGTTCCTGCCTGCAAAAACAAAAAAACAAAACAAAACAAAACAAAAACGCAGGCTAGCTGGGGAGATAAGACCATAAAATAATTAGATGTTGAGGCATGTTAGGATTAAATGTCAAAATGAGTCATACAGGTGGTTGTTTGTCTGGAACTTCAGAAGAAGGTAAGGTCTCTATACTGGGGGGGCAGGGTCCCTACGCTGGATCTTGAAGGATGAGAAAAAAAAAAATCAGACAGAAAGGAAGAGGTAGAGGGATGTTCTGGGAAGGAAAAGTAGAAGAAGCACAGCCACAGAAAAATGTCAACCATGGCCACTCAGGGAGCTTCACGGGAAAGAGTTGGCCTTGGGAGGTAGACAGACTCAGGTTCAAATTCTGGCTCCACCATTTGCAAACTTGGTAAGTAATTTAATCTCTGAAACCCAGTTTCAATAACTATAAAGTAATGATAATAATACCTTTCAGGATTAATTTTAGTATTAAGTGAGATATCCTACATAAATTTTTTAGTGCAATGCCAGCCTTACAGAAAATATTTAATAAACATACATTTCCTTTCCTCTTATGCCCTCAAAGAGGTGATATTTTGGTTATGGAAGAAACACATACTGGGAATTATTTTTAAAAAGATAATATCAGACTAAAACCAAGAAATTGACAGAATTAGACTTTTTTACTCACTTGAAGATCTAGTTCATCTCCCAATGCATCCTGTATTTCTTCTTGACGATGTTCATGATAGTTTTTGGAAAATCAGGTCTTGGCTGCGTGCGGTGGCTCATGCCTGTAATCCCAGCACTTTGGGAGGCTGAGGCGGGCAGATTGCCTGAGCTCAGGAGTTCAAGACCACCCTGGGTAACATGGTGACACCCTGTCTCTACTAAAATACAAAAAATTAGCCGGGCGTGGTGGTGCACGCCTGTAGTCCCAGCTACTCAGGAGGCTGAGACACAAGAATCGCTTGAGCCCGGGAGACAGAGGTTTCAGTGAGCCAAGATCACACCACTGCACTCCAGCCTGGGCAATACAGTGAGACTCAATCTCCAAAAATAAAAATAAAAATAAAAAATAAAATAAAATAAAATGAAAAATCAGGTCTTATGATGTAATTTACATGTAACATACTGCACCCATTTTAAGTATACAAATCAGAGTTTTGAAAAATTTTTACACTGCCACAATCAAGATACGAAACATTTATGTCAAACACCAAAGTTCTTTCACACCCCTTTGCAGTTTATCCCTCCCTTTGATACCTGGCCACAGGCAATTCCATGTGTTTTCTGGGACTATTGGTTAGTTTGCTCTTTCTAGAATTTCGTATAAATGAAATCCCACTATATGTATTCTTTTGTGCCTTGCTGCTTTTGCTCAGCATAACGTTGAGATATATCCATGTTGTATTTTAGTAGTCTGCCCATTTTATAGATAACTAATATTCCATAGTATGAATATACTACAATTTGTTTATCCATGTATTTGCTAATGGAAATATGGATTGCTTAAATTTTTAGTTAATTGAATAAAACTTCTATAAGCACTTGAGTGCAGTCTTTGGTAAGTGTATATTTTCATTTCTCTTGGGTAAACACCTAGGAGGACAGTTGCTGTGTCACATGGTATGGTTAACTTTACAGGAATCTGCCAGACTTTTCTGAAGTGGTTGTACCATTTTACATTCTCACCAGCAGTATACAACAGTCTCAGTTTTTCCACATTCTTATCCACATTAGGTCTTGTCCAACATTTATCCATTGTAATGTATGTGCAGTGGTATATCATGATTTTGATTTTAATTTTCCTGATGCCTAATGATGTTGGGCTTATTGGATATTTGTATATTTTCTTTTGTGAAATATCTTTTCAAGTCTTTTGTCTATTTAAAAATTTGGGGTGTGGGCTGCGCATGGTGGCTCATGCCTGTAATTCTAGCACTTTGGGAGGTCAAAGCAGGTGGACCACTTGAGGTCAGGAGTTCGAGACCAGCCCGGCCAACATGGTGAAACCTCATCTCTACTAAAAATACAAAAATTAGCTGGGTGTGGTGGCAGGTGCCTGTAATTCTAGCTACTCGGGAGGTCTAGGCAGGAGAATGGCTTTATCCTGGGAGGTAGAGGTTGCAGTGAGCCTTCACTGCACTTCAACTTGGGTGACAGAGTGAGACTCTGTCAAAAAAAAAAAAAAGAAAAGAAAAGAAAAGAAAAAAGAAAAAATTGGGGGTGTGGTAGTTTTAATCATTTTTAAATGTGTGTCTTACATCCAAGACTATAGACTTTATGAGTTATTGCATCCCTAGGCTCTGCCACAATTCCTGGTAAATAATAGAGATTCAATATGTATTTGCTGAATGACTGACTTGTTTGATGTATGGTTTTATTAGAAGGAGTGAAGTAGCTCTGTTAATGCTAGTCATCTGTTTCTTTCTTTCAGAATCAGGAGAATCACTGACTGTTAACTATTCCTGGTGATTTAGTACTGAGTTCCTTGAGGTGGTCATCTGAAAACTCCAAGTTTGAAACAAGAGAGTATCATCATAATTATCAAACATGTATTAAATTTCCCCCATGTTCAAGGTACTATGCTAGGTGTTTGGGCATGAGACCTGGTTCCTGTCCATAGACAGCTTATGAATCTATCTGGGGATATTAGACACAGGAATCTATCTATACAAGGACATACTCAGAAGTCAAATAATGAGGGAGTGATATGGGTAGTGGTTCCCAACTCACGAGTTTGGGAAATCCAGAGGAAAGGAAGATAACATCTTGCTTGGGGAATTGGGAAAGGAGAAGGTGGCATAGAAATTTGTCTGGAGGATTGGGATGTTTTAAGATAGAAGAATAGTGAAGGGCACCACAGGTTGGAAGAGGAAATGAGATGGCTTGAGGAAAAGCAGAGGTAGAAAAGGTCTGGGAATGGCCTGTAGCCCAACTTGAAATAAGACTGGAGAGTTGGTTGGGCACTGTGGAAAGAACCTTCAATGTACCTGCCTCACTTAGTTCTTGGGGAAAATTACTCTAGAATTGAAAAAGATTTTTTGGAGGAAAACTCATAACACAAATTTTTCCTTGTTTTTTCCTAGTTAATAGTAAGTGGTAAAAACTCTATTCAGAACATAATTAAACAGATTAGCTCCCTTGCTGTGAACTCCCATAATACCCTGTATATATCTGTTTCAACATTCACTGTGTTTGTGCTTTACTTGGTTTGAGGCTTTTGCACCTGCTAGGTTATAAGCTAGATGAGGGCAGGAAATGTTGGTTTGCTCACTGTTGTACTTCCAGGGTCTATGTTTGTCTAATGAACAAATAAATGAAAAATGAAATTTATTTCTGAGATTTAGAATGTCTGCAACAAAATATTTGTGAATTTCTACAGCTGTTATGATAGTAAGCTACCCCATTGATGGGAATGTTTAACTGACTTTTTTTAAGTTCTGGATTTTATTCCAGTTTGTATTTTTCAGCAAGAATCTTTTCTTTCTGTAATAATAGAGCTACCATTGATAAGGGCACTCACTCTGCCAAATATTGTGTTAAGATGTTTTCTATACAAGATGAGAAAACTGATGTCAAGAGAAACTGAATTATTTGCCCATAGTTCATAGTAAGTGGCAGAGCTGGTGTGGATTCAGCAAAGTTCTGCCTTTCTCTGAGATTGCTAAGATTGGAGATGGGAGATATTTTAAGTTAGGTGGGGTCAGCTGGGATGCTAGCATGGATTGGTTACAGTGGATGTCCAACCTAAATTTGCATCTTCTTGCTTTATACATTTTGTACACCTTAAAAATTGTATGTGAAATATCTGCCATTAAAAAAAAAGAAGACAGAATTCAAGGGAAATCAATGAGACTTTTTCTCTATGCATTAATTATATTACAGGGACACGTGATTTTAGAAATGGTGTTGGGTGTATCCCCTGAAGGCAATCTTTAGGCTAAAGTTTAAACACTCAGGTAACTTCCTCTCCATATTTTTAGCTGGCTTAAGGAGATGTTTTTCCATGTTTTCTAGGTATTTTGCAGACAGTCTGTGTGCTTCCGTGCACATACATGTGCTGGCGTGCTTCTTTAAAGCACATAGTTTTGGTAGTGTGAAAAACATATTTGAAGTAAGCCATTGGATTTGCCACATATCCTATAAGCCTTTGAGCAAAATTCCTGAAATTCAGTTAGTGGGCATTCACTTAGAATTTTCTGAAGAACAATTTCTCTGTAAATTATTAACTTTTTATTGCCACATTTCCCAGATTCAATTAGATTAACATTTAGTATCACTTCTCAAACAGAAATAATCATCCTAATTATGCTTTGAAGAAAGAACTTGCATGTTATATACCTTTTAGGCTTTTAATTTATCTTGTTTATTTGGCAGGTGTGTGTATGTGTGCTGCGGCGGAGAGAAGCTGGAAAGGATGACACTTAATGGGAATTGCTAGGTTGAAAATCATTCAATATTGAGTTTATGGCATTTGGTTTTCTCTGCCGAGAGCATATCAGAGAGCTGATGAAATACGCAGGCTTAAGAGGATGAATTCCCTAAGTGGCTTCTGAATACAACATTTATTTCTGGCCAGTAAAGTTTAGCAAACCATGTCCAGTGCTGTTGACAAGTAGCACAAACCGAGTGACAACAGCAAGCTTTGGATGTGTTGGCTAAGGTAGGCTTTGGAACTTACTGCTTTACTGCCTCCCCACAGTATGTGGTAAAGTCCAAAGGAGCAGCAATGGCCACACCAAATCCCCTTGCTATGGTAGCAGCTACTTCAAACATAGTTTCATGAATAGGAGCTCATTTGACCCTTGACCAGAACCAGGCTCTAAATTGGCAGACAGAGAATCGGAGTAATTTGTATCATTTCAATTAGTTACTCGCTGCATAACAGGGAGGTCATGACTTTCTGCCATGATTACTGCCCATGGCAACCAAACTTGAATGTACCATCAGTTTCCAAATACTTTCACTTAATAAATGTAAGTTCATAAACAAGGCTCAATTGTTGGGGGTGCACAACAAAGTGAATTATCCACTCTGCAACTGAACCAGCGGAAGATGACATAACTTTAGCGGCAAGATCCTTTCAATTTTTTTTCTTTTAAAGAGAAGCTGATAAATGGGGTTAATAACATTGGCTGAATGAGGAGTATTGATCTTTGGCTATGTAAAACAGCCAGGAGAGAAGCAAGTTTGTGTAAGAACACTGTTGTAGTTCTGAAAGCCGGCAGTTTTCTTTCACTGTTTGCTCTGTACAACCAAAATTCAAAAATCTTAAAATCAATGTTACCATTGTCAGGTCCAAACAGCACACCCTTCCACAGACAATGCGAAGAATTTCAAAATATAGATAGCTCCCTGATACATACAGATCTGATTGTAAGAAACATTGGGTTGTTTTCTTTCTTGAAAGAAAGGGCAGCTTGTTCCAGGGTGAAAACAATGGTGTGTCTAGATGCCTGTGAAACTTCATGAACCCAGTGCAATAATTCAAGCCTTTTATTTGAAAAATGTTTTGTATGTCTTCCTCCACATCTGCAAATACCTCCACTTTCCCTTGATGCCAGCCAAGAGTCGTTAGCAAGTCAATGTTTTCCACTTGAGGAAGAAAAAAAAAGTTCAGCACGTACATAAGTTTTGCTATTTGGCTTTTGTTTTTTGAATTAAAATAAAGGTTTCCTTCTTTCATGTCACAATCTATTAGCCACCAGGAAACCTGGTATCACAGTTCTCTCCCATTCACCCCTGCATTTGTAGCAGATTTGACGGTGTGTGGAAACCAACACGGGCACTGCTCTGTGACTGTGTCACCTACAATCAGCTTGTGCTGTAGCTCAGATTAATCATGACAGTAGGCAATATTTCCAACATTATTAGAAGAGAAACCTAATATTTTGGGACATCAGGGATCTCTGAGCTGTTGTCCATCAAACTGAGAACCTTCATTTCCTACTCCTTGGATGGATAACCTTAAGTTTTAACCACTTACTGGACAAAACTCTTCTTTAAGCAAAAATAAATAAATAATAATTTTAAATGAATAGAAAAAGGAAGCCGTGGCTGTTCTGTTATTTAAAGGTATGTCTTGGGGTCATCCTCAAAAGATTTGATAGTCATGCTATCCAGGAGTGGATTCTCTTTCTTTCTCGAGATGTATCCACTCAGTGTCTTGGATTTTCCTGAATTTTCATCCTTACGGTGCTTTGTTACTAAGTCTGTGAATGATTGTAAGATGATGATCTCTACACTAGTGTTGAACTTTTATCCAATACAGCTTATATCATATAAACAAAATGAAGGTTTGCCAAGGAAGTCACATGAACAATTTCTAGGAAGGAGATTTAGGGATTTAGATATTTGAAGGATGCTTATTAAACAGCTACATTATTTAAATATGGATTAAAAAGATGTACATCAATGAACACAATTAAATTTGACAGTACTATTTAGAAACTGTATGGTATTAAGGTCCATATTTACCTGCTTGAATGTACTTTTCCCCTTTTTTCTGACTTACATGAGTTTACACGAGCATGACTGAAAACTGCGTATTCTACTGGGCTTCCTAAGCTCTGATGCTTCTTCTTTGCAGTTGAAAAAAAAAAGAGAATCTGATAAAAATGCATATTCTGTAGGGACCATACTATCATTTACAGCTTCCTCAGTAGTCCCAAACTTTTTGGATTAGACTTTTATTGAATATATATTATCTTCTAGGCAACAGGAATTTTAAAATGTCTTCAGACATTCATACCAAGACAGTACTCTATGCTTTCATAATGTGGATCCTGTTGTATAATGTCCATTCCATTTGTTTAGCTCAAAAGTACAGGAAACCAGAGCAGCCAGAGATCATTTCCAAACTTTTGGGTTCCTCTTTTAGTCCTTTCCCTCCTAGCCCGTAGAACAGAGGAAGTTCTCAGTAAGTATGTGTGGAATGAATAATTCCCTGAGCTCATGTACAGGCAGTCTTACCAGAAAGAGACCAAAGTTTCCATACCTCTCTTTGCATTTCAGCAGGTTTTGGTGTTTGAATGGCTTAACATTTTACAAGTACTATCCAATTAACGAGATCACACTCTGCCTTCTCTGGCAACCTCAGGAAAAGAAACTGATAAAGTTTAAGACTCTTCAGGACCTTTCTTTCCTTTTTGGGCTTCGGCTGCTCCCAGGTCTATCCATCATCATTTTATCTTTGAAAGTTGGTTCATTTGTCTTGTTCCCTTAGCTCTGTCACCTCAAGCATCGAAGACTGGGTCCTGATTTCTTGCATGTGGTCTTTCATTGGCCTACTCCCTGCTGGTACCCACTCCATCATTCTTGCAGCTATTTGATCTTCTCAGTTTTCTACATGTCAGACTCTGCCCAGCCACCTGATGGCTTTTGGTTCCAGATTCCCCATTCTCTCTCTGGCTTGACATTCCATTACTATGCCAAATTTCATTCTGTTCTTTATCCTTTTAATTAGAAACAAAAAATGTATAGTACTTTGTTATAGAAATTTTAGAAAAGGAAGAATAAGCACACTGAAAAATCAAAACAGCTTCTACTGCAATCCCACCATCTAGAGAACATCACTGTTGCCATTTTGGAATATGAGCTTCTAGTTGGTGGGGGTTTTTCTTCTATCTTCCTTCCTTCATTTCTTCCTTCTTTCCTCTCTTCCTTGTTTTCCTCCTTTTTTTCTTCTTCTCATAGATTTTTGGGTGATTTCAGACAGCTTAGAAAATTATTGGCTCCTTGGGCATTTTTTCTTCTCATCAAAAGCATTACTTTCAGTATTTTTCTTCAAAGATTATCTCCAAATGCTATAAAATTCCGTTTTCTTCTATTGCCTCTGTAATTTTCCTTCTCATTTCCTTCTCACAGTCTCAGGCCTGCATAAAATAACTCATGGCTTAATATAATGCATGTTCTCCATACCCTTTTTGGTTTGGCTTGCTTGGGTGTACTCTGTTATGAAGTTTTAATCTTGTAATAAGATTGTAATCTTCTCTGCTTTTCCACACTTGACTGGCACTTTTTTTCTTTCCTTTTTTTTTTTTTTTTTTTTTTTGACAGGAAAAAATATAGGGCATTTTGAGCCCTTATGCTTTACAAAACCCTATTATTGGTTTAGCTATCAAGGAACATGGGATATAATACCCAGATCACCCTTGCTGACTTTCTTACTAGTAAGGAGACTGTGTATGTCATCATGATGTCAAGCATCTTTCTATAAGGAACAGGCTGGTTTCACCCTATATGCCCCCTTGATTGTTCATTCATTCACTCATGCAGCAAAAATTTCTGGAGCATCTTCTCTCCAGAAATAGAAACTGCATGTATAATTTAAATTCTCCTAGTAGCCACATTATAAAAGGAAAAAGAAGCAGGCAAAATTAATTTTGATAATAAATTTTATTTAACCCAATATATTAAAAATATTATATAAAATAAATATAAAAATTATTAATAAGATTTTCTTCCCAGCTGTCTTCAAAATCTGGTGTTTATTTTATACATATAGCACAAATCTCAATTTGGACTAGTCCCGTGTCAAGTGTTCAATAACCGTATGTGGCTACCGTATCAGACAACACTTTTTCGGAAATTTTGCTGGGGATTCTGTAAAGAGCATGGCAGATGTAGTCCTTAGTCACATGTAGTTTATACTTTGGCAGGGAAAACAACCATTACGTAAGTGATTGTTAATATAACAAATACAATAAAAGTAAACAACAAGCAAAAGCCAGGCAAAGGAAAGTGCAAGTACAGTCTGTTACATGCCCAAACTATTCTGAAGGGCAGGAGGACAACAGACACAAGTTGTCTTTATTTTTTCCTCTCACTGGATTTGAGATTAACTAATTGTGTGATCTCTTCTTTCTAGACTCAGATCTGAATTATTACCCACCGCTCCTTGACTCTGCAGAACCGACACGGAAACAAAACAAAACAATCTACATTTAGCCCCTCTGCCCCACTGCCTCCCATAATTATTATCTGAAGGTCCGTATCCCCTGCTGGATTGTAAATAATGTGAGGCTGGAGACTCTGTCCCATTTATCTGTTTCTGTCTCTTCAGCACCATCACAGTATAAGCCTTCACTCCATACTTTTGGAATAAATGAAAGAACTGAAGATGTGAATGAAGGATGAATAAAGGCTTCCCACTTAAATCTCTTGTTGGGATTACAGTTCATCTGACATTTTACATTGTCCTGTACGGTAAACTTCTCCCTGACTCCCCTTTTCTGTTTCCTCCTTTCCTTCTTTTCTCTAATTTCATAACTATTTAACTAAGGCCTGATTTTTTTTTTTTTAAACTCAGCTGCCCATCTATTACTAGTCAGACCTGATACTTTTGTCCCAGGAATTGTGCAAGGCAGTGTGTATGCAAGATGAAAAAAAAAGACACAGTCGCTGCCCTCAAAGAGCTTAGAGGCTTTTTAATGTGTTGCCATAAATAATACCAGCTAACATTTACTGGGTGCTTTCTTGGTGCCAGATATTGTTTCATACTTTATTATGCGTATTTTATCTTTCGTTGGGTATTATTTTATTCTCATTTTGCAGCTGAGGAAATTGAAGCCTAAAGAAGTTAAATAATTTGCTCAAAATTCCATAGCTAGTAAGTGTTGGAGTTGAGATCCAAACCCAGGTTAGAGCCTATATTCTAAACCACTGCACTAAAAAACCTCCTGAATCTTTACAGTCCCTGAGATGACCTATTACACATTGTGCGAAATTAGATAAAGTGTCATCCTTAAAATGAATAACTAGTTAGATATTAATATTTTAAAAATAATAAAGGGAAGTGAGATCTATCTCCTTTCTAAATTCACCGAGGAATTATTTCTCAGGCCACTTACTTTATGCTCATTTCTATTATATATATAATATTTATATTTATACATATGAAATATAAAAGACATATACACAGCAGTTCTGAGACACTGAGTCACAGGCCTATCTTAAGCCTGCTAGATGGTTGACAAGTTTTCATTTATCAGTTTCATTCTTTTCAAAGGCACAGTTACCCTTGAAACCTCAACGATAACCATGAAGATTCTACTAATTCAATTATTTTGCTGATATCTTCCTGTCCTGAGGGTGTTTATCTTCCATTCATTCCCTCACCCAGTTTCTGATTGCTTCCCTCCTTCCCCCATGTTATTCTTTCTGTGTAAAGCTCCCTTAGGAATTTATAGAGCAAGACTGCACCCATTTTTCTCTCTTATTTTTTTAGGTAAGAATTTTCCAGTTCCTCTCTTCTCTTGTCCTTTTCATCCTTCTTCTCAAGATGTGAGTTTTATTTCCACAAATGTTTGATTCCTCTCCTGGGATTCCTTGCCCCTCTTCCATTCAAGAAAATACTTATCATTTAATTCTGCAGAACAATGTTGCAATATGTTTCTTTTTTCTTTAGAAAACACTAAATAGAAACAAAATAATATGAAGTTCAAAATAATGATCTGACTTTTTGATATAAGTTTTTGAACAACTTGTCATCTCCATCTCAAACTCATTTTTTTCATAAAACTGTGATAACTTCTTTTCCAATTGGTCTTACCTTTGTGACTTTCTCGTTTCTGGCAGGTGGTATTCTATAGCGGTTAAGGGCATGGGGCCTGGTGTCAGACAGATTTGGGTTCAAATCCAGTCTGCTACTTGCTCCTGGGCCATCTTTCTACTTGTGTTACCCTCTCATGCCTCAATTATAGCCATATGATACAAATATTATCATCTTTATTTTTATAGATGAGGTCATCTATAAAATGAGGTCATCTATAAAAATAAAGATGATAATATTTGTATTATATTGCTAAAATTTAGTACTTACTGACTCTAAGTACTTCTCTGCTAACATTCAATCTTTATGACAATTCAATAAAGAAGGTATTAGTATTAGTTACATTTTTACAGATGAAGAGATAAGGCACAGAGAAGTTTTTTTTTTTTTTTTCAATTTGACACTATAGTACAAGCGTTTTTTATGTTGACATAATTTGTAATGGCTTTGTAAACATATATTTTAATGGCTGCTTATCATTTCATTGTCTACCTATTCCTTAATTTACTTAGCTGTTGGTTTATCACTTAACACTTGAATTGTTTTGGATTTTTTTCTATTATAAATACATGTCATTGTGATGAACATATTTGGACATAAGGTTTTCCCATAATTCTGAAAATGTCTTTGTCATAGATTCAAAAAGAAGAATTAGAGTCCAAGGGCAAAACACTTTTTTCAGCCTTTTGCAGCCCATTGCTAACAATTATTTTCTAAATGGTTGTTTAAATTTACACTTCCATTGTCATAAGAGAGTCTGTTTTATTGCACTCTCCCCAGGTCAAAGTCATCCCATAAAGACCTAAAGAACAAAGGTTAAAAACTCTGTAACATGCGTAGTGTCCTTCCTGCTACCTCCAAGAATGGGTAGCCTTTTCCACATTGTCAGCCAGCTTGCATTGGCCTAATCATTCCTGCCAGCTTCATTCATAAGCTACCAGATAATGGTCAGATGCAATTTAACCTCAACGAAAGAGTCTTGTTTTAACTGTTGATGTTAAAGATTATGCCTCCACTATCATGTGGACAATTAGGGCCTTTATTTGACAAAGTCCAGCTAAATTGGGTAAATTTTTTAAACCAGGGTGTAATTCATAAAACAGAATGACTGTGAGTATTCTAACTGCATTCTTAACCTGAGATGTAATAAACATTTGCTGCTTTGGAACAGAGCAGAGGTTGTGGCAAAGAGTCTCCGTGAATTTCTTTTCTTTCCTTTCTTTCTTTTTTTTATTTGAAAAGATGGTGTTAATTTATTAGGTCTACAAGTGTGGCTTCTGTGGGCAGAATTTATGTTCTTCATACTAGCTTTGTGGACTTGGACAAGCCATTATACCTTGCCAAGCCTCTATTTTCTCATCTGTATAATGGGACTAATAATACTTGTCACTTAGGGCTTCTTGAAAAATAAAGATAATACTTGTGGTTGGTGCTCAACTCATGGTTTATTGCACGATTGAAATTCTGTTGCTTCTGTAAAATAATCATTACGATTTTTTTTTTCCTGAAGCCATTTTTGTTCAGACTAGGTATTAGTTGATTTTTAGCTTTGAAATCCAAAGGGTTAGGCCGGGCGCCGTGGCTCAAGCCTGTAATCCCAGCACTTTGGGAGGCGGAGACGGGCGGATCACGAGGTCAGGAGAGCGAGACCATCCTGGCTAACAGGGTGAAACCCCGTCTCTACTAAAAAAATATAAAAAATTAGCTGGGCGTGGTGGTGGGCGCCTGTAATCCCAGCTACGCCGGAGGCTGAGCCAGAAGAATGGCGTGAACCTGGGAGGCGGAGCTTGCAGTGAGCCGAGATCGCGCCACTGCACTTCAGCCTGGGCGACAGAGCAAGACTCCTTCTCAAAAAAAAAAAAAAAAAAAAAAAAGAAATCCAAAGGGTTGTTAACTAGTCTGCTAAACGAAATATCTAGGTCTTTAATATCCCTGGAGTCATTGCTTATACCTCCAAAGAAAAAGCACAGATTAAACCAGGAAGAGTGCTCTCAGACTTCTGCTTACATTGCCTTAATAAAATAATTTTCATAATATAAACACCTATTAGAGAAAAAAAAGTCACAGCCCAAGAAAGAAAACTTCATGGAACTCTGGTGTCTGAATCATGTGTAGGAGTGTAGCACTCTACGTTGACTTCTTGGCACTTTATGTAAAGCGAGTACCGGCTTTCAACAAAAAACATCCATCATCAAGATTCACCAACAGCCACTTCTAACTTAATTTTATTGTTTGCTTCTTTTTCCCTTGCTTCTTTAGTCAGAAAGGGTAAATCAAGAACAAATGTTCCACGATGCAAGAAAATGGCCATGACCACAAAAACCACCACCACAAAAACAGTGATATTTTACATTTATTAAGTGCCTGCAAAGTGCTGGGTCTACGTTTAAGTGTATTCCATATCTTATCTTTACCAACCTCTGAAAAATAATAGTAATTATTACCAGTTTACAGAGGATTAAACTGAGCCTCAGGCATTTAAGTGACTTATCTAAAGCAAGTGTATATGAGACTTGGAATTTAAGTCCCGATTTTATTGACTGATTTCTTGGGTGTCCCCTAGATCTCTGAGTGTAAAATTCTATAAATAATGTAACTGAAAAGAAGAAAGTGTTATAGAAATCAAGAGCGGGAGAGGACACCCTATAGATTATCTACACTAACCAAAACTTTCTCTGCATAGTTAAGGAAATTTCCAGAAATTACACAGCTTACTCTGTGGCCAAGCAAGGACACAAGTGCCTGTCATTTGCTGTTCACTTTTTTAAAACATTGGATTATAAAAAATTTTAACCATATACAACAATAAAGCTAATACAATAATGAATGCCCTGTCACTCAATTTTATAATTACCTACACTCTTGTTGACGCCCTTCTTTTTTTTTTATTTTTATTTTTATTTATTTATTTATTTTTTGCTTGTTCTCTTGTAGCTCTTAAGTGGAAAGAATAACTTAAAGGTGATTGGAAATACTCAAGAATTCTTCCCTTCTTAGTTTTAGATTTAAACAAAGTTCCATTATGAGGACAACTTGGGTTTATCTTGCTACTGACTGATATTCCATCTCCATTGATAATTTACCCTCCAAAACCAACTAAGGCAGAGGGAAGAGGTAACTTGGAGTAGGAATAATAATTAGTCTTCTAAGTTTAGTTTGTCATATTTGTTTTTTGTTTTTGTTTTTTTTTTTTTTTGAGACGGAGTCTCGCTTTGTCGCCCAGGCTGGAGTGCAGTGGCCGGACCTCAGCTCACTGCAAGCTCCGCCTCCCGGGTTCACGCCATTCTCCTGCCTCAGCCTCCGGAGCAGCTGGGACTACAGGCGCGCACCACCGCACCCGGCGGTTTTTTGTATTTTTTAGTAGAGACGGGGTTTCATCGAGTTAGCCAGGATGATCTCGATCTCCTGACCTTGTGATCCGCCCGTCTCAGCCTCCCACAGTGCTGGGATTACAGGCTTGAGCCACCGCGCCCGGCCATATTTGTATTTGATGTTCAATGCCTTGCTTTTTAGAATACATTCTTTTTAGACCCTTTACCCTATTTGGTCTGTACTCCTCTACCCCATAAGGGAGACATATTTAACAAATTTCTTCAAACTAGAACGTTAGAAAGATCAAAGAAATGATGCCAGAATCCTAGCTTTTTATGAACAATGGTTCCCAAACACCCTTCTGCTTATAATCCTACTATTTTCATTAATAGTAACATTTTTATTATTTCACATTTGCTAAGCACCAACAATTAGCTATGCAGTGGTTAAGAACAAAGAAAATCTGTTTCAGCACTTAGGTGCTCCAGACCTAATTCTCATGCCCCCCTGCCCTCTCTGTATTATTTCTGTGCCCAGTATTTGTCTTTGAAGTTAAATGGAGCCCAACTCACAGAAGAGAACTTAGGGAAACAGACTGCCAGATTCTGGGAGGTCAGCTGTTTAGGAGTTTCTTAAAGTGGTCACTTGGCTCTCCTGAAGAGTCAAGGGATAGCCACTCTGCCAACAGGGCAGAAGTAGTTAAACTGAGAGGGTGGAAGCTTGGGCAGTTCCTTTTAGAAATCAGTGAAGCTCTAGACCTAGAAATTTATCTCTGAAGAGTCAGATAGGAGGAGGGAAAGGGTCCATGCTTAAAATGCCAAAACGTAGCCCAGCAGATTGATTCTGTGCAGCCAGTATCAATCATGCAGATAGATTTTGCCACAAAATGGTCCAATGTACTTTCTTTTTTCCTCCTCTGACTTAAGCGTCCAGATGGTGCATGAACAGTGAAGAATGGGTGGGTATTTTAAGACATCTTAACTAAGGTGGGGAAGTCAAAGCTAACTGTGAATTTCCCAGTTCTCTTTCTCTATACACATGAAATAAAATTCCTGTACTGAACTACCAAGAAGTATCTGGCCCAGTGGAATTTTGTATTACATTATCAAATCAAAACTTGAGTATTCCTTTGAGAAAGAAAAGGTTTGAAACTAATTACTCTCCCTTGATAAAGTCTGTTTTTTGTAGAAGCACATTTTAGGTAATTTTAATTTATTAATAATCTGCCAAAATGTCTGGATTTGTTTTTGTGTTTTACAATTAAATTTTTTAAACCTTTTTAAGGTTATAAAAGCAATATGTGACCATTGAGGAAAATTTAGAAAATATACAAAGGTACAAAGAAGAAATTAATCACCTATACTTCCACCTCCCCAAAGTAACCACTGATAGTATCTTGTTTTATTTCCTTCCAGTCTTTTTTCTGTAAATAAATACTCACACTATCACAATTTATTCATTTTCCTGTCATTGGAACTTTAATTTACCAAGTATAAAAAAATAGATAATTTAGGCCACATTTTTAAAAAATGTATGCCAGAATTTATATAATTGATTTTATAAGTTTAAAGTATCAGTGGTGAAATTATAGGGCTGATTGTCCTAAGACGTATTATAATTTCCTTTAATCAGCAACAATTACTAAAACATGTGATCTAAAATTGTTGCATTTGCTTACAAAAAGAAAACAGAGGAAACAAAGAGAAATTATATGCGCTTGCAGGCAATAAGAAGCCTTGTGTTATTTAGCATTTAAACTTGTCAAAGATAGAAATTGAAAGTACAGAAGTTGAAGCATTGGTGACCACAGTGAGGCCTCCAGACATGAGTCAGTAACAAAAAATGCTCAAACTCATTTAAAAAGCTCTTTGTCATGGTCCAAAAAAACAACATTTTTAGTGTTTTCCTTTGACTTCACATCCCGCTATTGCAAGTACATGGCTAATTATTATCTGAATGATATCTATTATTCCTGTGTTCTTCTGGTTCTAACCGGATATGATCCAAATATGGCCACAAACACATTACAGTGTGCAGCAAAATCAAAAGAATAAGATAATTCTGTTTTTAAGGGTTAATGGTATTTTCACTCCTCCTCAGCTTGAATCATGCACAATTGCTCTACTGTTGTCTATTCTAGGCAGCTGTGCAGAATAGTAAAGATTTGGAGATCTTTGTAGGCAGGAGAAAAATTAAGCCTTTGTATACTTTTTATTCAGTATATTCTACCCAACACCCATGTGTAAGAGTTGGACTTGGGGAGTTGCAACAGGCTAAGGAAAGTTTGCACAGATAAACAGAGTTATTCTAAATTCTGTGCCTACTAAGCTCTGAATCACAAAGTGTAATTGCGAGTCCTCTAGAAATAATATATAAGAAATCCTTTTTCTAACTCTACTCATTCTATTTTGTGGGTTTCACTTATTATTTTTAAATAAAGAACTCATGAAAAAGAAGTCACTGAAAAGTGAGCAATTACCTCATCATTTTCCAGTTCTCAAACTGTTACTATTCTTGAGCCACCAAGAAGCAGAGTGGTCTTGTGAAAGAATATTATCCATATATGGAACAAAAAGCAAAGATATTAATATAGTTTTAACTTACTAAAAAATGATTCCAAATAATTTGTTACTTGTGGCCACAAAATGAAAAGTTATGGTGAAAAACATTGGTGCTTACATTTGGGTTGTGGTGTGTATCGTTATGTATGTTTATGTCTCTCATGCTTAGTACAGTAGCAGCTATTCTAACACAGCATAGCTGGCAAGAGTGCCCCAGAGTGATAAGGAGTTGGAATTTGGGGACAGAAAGTACCATTTAGGATCTAGGATTTTCTTCCATTTGTCATTTGGGAATTATTTCTAAGAAAGATTTAAAAATTCTGATGCCCTTTCTTATCACCCACTTGCAATTGTCGGGAAAGGAGTAATGATAATAGCTACCACTTTCTGAACACTTAATATCACTCTTCTTTCAGTATCTCATTTAATCATCCCAATGCTACATGTTAGTCAAAAGGTTAACATGGCTAAGAAGGCATAACACAAGTTTGGCCCTAATTATCCCTGGGATCTTATCTCCCACTAGTCTGCCCTCAAAATGCACCCTCCTTGCCATGCTGACCCCTTATTCCTCACACACAATGTGCACACTCCAGTCTCAGGGATTTGTACTTGCTATTCCCTCTACCTGAAATGTCCTTTCTGCAAATCTCTGAATGGCTTGCTCCCTCACTTCATTCGGAGCTCTACTCGAACTTCAATTCATCAGTAAAGCCTTTCCTAATAATCACAAATAATATCGCGCCCTTTTCTCTCTCTCTCACCCCACGCTGCTTTTCTTCTTCATAGCACTTAACACTACTAGCCACATATATTTGTCATTGTCTCTACTCCCCTGTTAAAATGCAAGCTCCCTGAGGCCAGGGACTATGTCTACTTCTTCTGCCCCTTTCCCTGCCCATGGATTTATCCGCAGTACCCAGAACAGTGCCTGGCACATATTAGACAGTGATGATATTTGCCAAATGAATGAATGAAGAAAGAAACAGAGCCTCATACTGGTTAAATGACTTGCCCAAGGATACACAGTAAAGTGGCAGAGCCAAGATTATTCTGAATCTAACAAGTGGCAGGGAGGAGGTGACATTTGAACGGGGCATCAAAATGTAGGTAGAAAATATTTATAGTGTTCTATTTTTGCTGAAATGATGCTACCTACTTATAGCTTTCACATTACCATTCCTTTTTAATATTTTTATTCCACTTGAGAATACATTTTATTATATGGGGATGACCAGTCACACAATAGCATGAGGACTCCTGCCGACTTGCGTGAATCACGTTTTTCCTGTCCATTCACTCAATGGGCAATGGCTCCTGGCCTAGTTCCTTTGTATCTGCGACCCAGGTATAAAACGTGGTATATGAAGGGGACTCAGTGTCTTCTCACTGTTCACAGACACAGTTCTTAGCCACATGTTCAAATCAGCTTCTTATTCTACGTGAAACACTTAGCCTGGTACCTGTTTCTGTACCCCATGGAAAGATAATCTAAAAGCCATTTAGATGCTGTGTGATCTTGGACAAGCTGTTTCACCTCTCTGAACCTAATGTTCTTCATAAGAATAATGATGTATACCTTACAGAGTTGCAAATGGCACAATATACATAAAATTCATGGTATAATGCCTGGCATATAAATGGAAATTATTTCTTGTGATGAAGAGATCAATGATGAAGATGATACTATTGTCTTAGATAATATTTGGGAAGCCACAGCTGCTGCTCTCTCCTTTGAATCATGTCCTCATTAGCATCTTTCCACTTCTCCCTTACTCCAGTGAAAGCTGCATAGGAAGTTCCTGCAGACAATGCATGTGGCCTAGGAAGGCTTGGCAGTGTAGTGCTTGAGAGAGCACGGACCCTCTTCATCTGTGATCATGCAGCTTGTATTGTGAGCCGTAGATGTTTTCTTTTTTGCTTCAAACAGCTCCATAAACAACTCCCGTATCTTTGATCTCTCTTTCAGCACCGTCTTAAGTCCATCTGTTGTCAGGCCTTACGCCCATTATCACTCTCCCTTCTGTTTGCTTCTAAAGTGCACTGAAGTCTACAAGTGCATTGTGAGCCCCTGGAGAACAGGAACCTCACCTTATCTGCCCCTAGCACAAAGCGCAGTGCCTGGCAGAGAGAAGATGCTCAGTATGTTTGCTGCTTCGAACGGGTGTCTGTGTTCTTGCTGAAACGTTCCTGGCCTCTTTCATGGCCCTGTTCTACCTACACATCTTTCTCTCATCTGATTTTTGTGTAGTCATTTCACCTCAACTTGACTTTTTACCCTCATTTTCACTCCAGTAGGCTTACATTTCCTTTTTCTTTCAAATCTACGCACTCAGTTAAGTGCTTTAGCTGCCGAAAATATCTATATGGTCATTAACATTCTTAAGAACTTTCTTGATAGTATATTTTACCATGTTGCTTGCCTCTCTGACATCTTAAATAGGAAGCAGAGCTTCCCTACCTCTGAGCACTGCTTTTTTTTTTTTTAAATCACATTTAAAATTTCTTCCTTTTTTAAAAATAGGAATTTCTACCTCCGTCATATATTCCTGGCAAATTTCCCAGGCTTCGAGAAATTAATTTTGGCCATTACCCTAGCAAGAAAGGGAACTATCTTTCACTTTATATTCATAATCTCTGTATTTTTCTTGTATCTAAATCCTATTAATTCTACTAGCCCACTTCTACTTTTGTTTTAATAATAATAACTAACATTTGTATAATGCTTTACAGTTTAAAAAGAATTTTTACATCCACTATTTCATTTGAGCCTAAACTATCTGAGAATGGCAGAGTAGGTACATTGTAATTCTAGTTTCACAGATGAGAAAAAAGTAACCACACCCCAGAGAGTTTAAGTGATCTATCTTGGGTCATGTAGCATATAAGAATTAGAATCTTAGACCTGAACCAGTTTTCTGATTCCAAATCCTGTTTGTTTCCTACTGTTCTATGCCATATATATCTAGACAGTTCTATGCCATATATATCTAGATAGGCTCTTACAGGCACATTCTAAATGATTGTCTTCAAAGGTCAGCTTGCTTATTTTCAATCTTGTTTGCTTTTTTTTAAGTCATTGTTGAAATTCATCCAAATCCATCTGTATTAGTCAAAGTTCTAGAGAAACACAGAACCAATAGGAGATAGACAGATAAAAAGAGATTTATTATGAGGAATCAGCTCACATGATAATGGTGGCTAAGAAATCCCACCATCTTCCCTCTGCCAGCTGGAGACCCAGGAAAGACAATGATGTTGTTCCAGGCCAAGCCTGAAGGCCTGAAAAGCAGAGGAACCAATGGCGTAACTCCCAGCCTGAGTATGAAGGTCTGAGAACCAGGAGCACCAATGACCAAGAACAGAAGACGGATGTCCCAGCTTGAGAAGAAAAATCAAGTTCACTCTTTCTCTGTCTTTTTGCTCTACCCAGGCCCTCAATAGATTGGTGAAGTCCACCCACATTTGTGAAGGCTAATCTTCATTACTCTGTCTACCAATTCATTGTTTTCTTCATTACTCATCAGTAACGTTTTACGAGCTGTTTGGGTTTCCCTTAGCTAGCCCAGTCAAATTGATACATAAAATCAGTCATCACGCCACCTTTTTTTTTTTTTTTAATAAGACGGAGTGTCGCTTTGTCACCAGGTTGGAGTGCAGTGGCGTGATCTCGGCTCACTGCAACCTCTGCTGCCTCGGTTCAAGCAATTCTCCTGTCTCAGCCTCCTGAGTAGCTGGAATTACAAGCATGCACCATCATGCCCAGTTAATTTTGGGTATTTTTAGTAGAGACGGGGTTTCATCATGTTGGCCAGGCTGGTCTCGAACTCCTGACTTCAGGTGATCCGCTCACCTTGGCCTCCCCAAAAGTACTGGGATTACAGGCGTGAGCCACTGTGCCCGGCCGTCCACACCACATCTTAAAGTCACGGGTTTTGTTTGTTTGTTTGTTTGTTTGTTTGTTTGTTTTGTCTTTGCACCCACATCTTCACTTTTTCCCTTGGCTCAGCACTCAGCTGAGATAGCCCATCTTCCAGCAAAGTTTCCCAAACTCTTCAGATTAGATGAGGGCCCCTGCTTAGAGCACCCAGTGTACTCCCATACATCCCATACTGTCATGTGATTGTCCTTTTCCTTATCTGTATCTCCAATTACTGGACTATACACTGTGTCAGGGCAGGGCCCAGTCCATCATTTTCCCCTGTGTGAACTCAGAATTTCTCACACTGTCTGGAGCATCATAGGTGTTTAGCAAGCATTTATGGAAGGAATACATAATTAATGACAACAGAACTGGAAAGTTTCTCTCTGTAGCTAATCAGAGAGATTCCCAAAGGAGGTTTAAGGAGGACATGTTTCATGTGTTTAGGGAAGCTACATTCTGCAGGGTGCCGGTGGGGAACAGAGTGTGCAGTTATTCAAAGGGACACTTCATCACAACACCATTTCTCTCAAATGCAAAAAATAGCCCTGTGACATTTCTTATAAAGGAGAAAGAGTTTATTCAGCACTAACACTAAAATGTTTCTTTAATTGTTGATGACTGTACTTCTACGGTTGGGCTTTTCATAGGCCAAGATCTTATCAGCTTTTTAATGAAAAGCAGAGATGGTTAAAAAAAAACCACACAAGTAAACTGGCGTGTTTTATGGTGGTTTATGAAATTGCACATCTCTCTGAAGCAACCTTATACATACTGACTTACCAGATGACTAGAAAATAGTGCATTCTTGAAGTTAACATTGATTTACTTAAATCTGAGCAGTTTTGTGTAGTCTGAGTTGATAGTGAGAACTGGAAGAACAAAAAGTAATAACACCATGTTTGCATATTTCAATTTATCTTGCTAACCAAAGATAACATTATCTTTTTTTTTTTTTTTTTAGATGAAATCTTGCTGTGTCACCCAGGCTGGAGTGTGGAGTGCAGTGGCACGATCTCGTTTCACTGAAACTTCTGCCTTCTGGGTTCAAGTGATTCTTGAGCCCCAGCCTCCCAGGTGGCTGGGATTATAGGTGCCTGATATCATACCCAGCTAATTTTTTGTATTTTTAGTAGAGACAGGGTTTCACCATGTTGGCCTGGCTGGTCTCGAACTGCTAAGCTCAAGTGATCCAGCTGCCTTGGCCTCCCAAAGTGCTGGGATTACAGGCGTGAATAACTGTGCCCAGCCAGGTAACATTACCTTTAATTCTGTGTTTGTGTCTCTATAATGAAAATTGCATTTAGATTTTTTAAAGTAATAAAACCCTATTTTCAGAGGTGTATAACTCCATTACAAAGATCCCCGTTGGCCCGCATAGTCTTTGCCTGTGGACATCAACCAACCAACCTCAATCCAACCACTGGTGAACTGAGAATGGAAAAGGAAAACAGTTGCTTCTAGTTATTGCTATCTTTTTTTAAGGCGTCTTGAACCAAACAGTAGCCCGAGGGGGTGAATGACCTGAATATAAAATAGTACTATTGAGTTTTGTGTGTGGAATTATTGATTTCTTGATATTTCGAGTTTGGAAACTCTTCCTTCCTTTCACTCTTCTATTAAAGCAAAATTCAAGCCTCTGCTCCCAGTACTGTCTTCACTTACCTTTATTTCCTTTTCTCATTTGAATGCACTTGTTGTCTGGGATTGGAAATTCTTTGGACAACAGCCTGGGGTGACATCAGAAGTGAAAGAGAGAGCCAAGGTCTCTTCTGTGTGAGGATAAAGACCTGGTTTCTCACTGAGGATAAATTTTGGATTGAGTATGATACTAAGGTTGAAGAATATTATTCCAACTTTCCCAATGACTCCTTCTGTCCTTCCAGGACTGGGATTCCCAGAGGCCAGATCTTTTTGGAAAATACCTTTGCTTTCCTCAGGTGTGAAGAGTCTGGGCCTTCCCTCCTCCATTTAGAGAAAGGCTTTACTGAGGCACCCAAATCACCTGAAGCTCCAAGCAGGAACCTCTGACAGAGTGATGGCCAGAGAACTTCACTGAGTCCCTGAGTCAGCCTGGGCAGCTCTGAAACAAGCTTACATAAGACCTCAAGGGACATCTTACAGTAGAGAACTATGAGGTTTGATTTCATTTTCCCCTGGGCTTGGCATATGCTCTTCCTTCTGGACTCCCCTCTCCACAAGCTCCATCTTTTTCTGACTGACTTGTACTGCTTCTCACAACTCTTCTCAACTTCGTCTTTTCTTGGAAGCCCTTCTTGCTTTCCCTTCACAGCTCTGTCTCCAACACCTTCACACTGCATTTGTTACTATGCCTGCCTCTCTCGTGTCAGGTGTATGTCTCACCTGACATATACCACTGTGGCCAGCATATGGTAGGTATTCAGCAAATGGTTATTGAACGAATTATTGAAGAAATGAGATAAATTAGCTAAATTTGGATTCGTTTACTAAGACACCAATATATTTGAATCTGTTGATTCCTTTAGCAAAAAGAATGCACTAAGTCAGTTGTTTCATTGAAGTCCTCAGCTGATTCAGTACAAATGTTCCCCTGTAGACACAGAATTGAGCTCTCAAAGACCTCCATCTGGTGTTGCAAGGTTCCTTAGAAAACTCATCCTTGTGACTCACTGCATCTTATAGGAGAAGGCACTGTCAAGAAGTAGTTAGCTGGTCCTGAATGCACTTATATGATGACCTGTTTTTAAAATAACAGCCTTCTAGCAAAAATGATAGCTGATATGCCCTTTATTACTTCAGGGAAGATGAGGATTTAGGCAAATATATGAAACTGGTCTAAATAGTTGCTATTTAAAGGGTTAATGTTTTGTGTGATTGAGGATGGTCCTTTAAGTATAAGGTATTTATCAGTCTGCATAGAAAAGTCTAGACTCCTATAGCTCATTGCAAGTACTGGTTTATTTATTTGGATTTGACAAAGGTGGTCAAGAGAATTAATTGTTACCCTGAGTTTTCCAAAATTAGAGTCTATTTAGAATCCAGCTGTTCTTTTTGAAACAGAATGCAGAGCTTTTGTTGGTATTTTGTGAATGGCCTTGAGGAACCATAGATATGCTATTTTTCAGATTATTGGGGATTGTCAATGGAACTGTTTATACCAACAACTTGGAAAAGGAAGGCCTCTACAGTGAGAAAGGAAAGAACCTCACAGATGCTACAAGGCTATAGGACGAATGCTATCTTTCCCCATGCATGACATTTTACATGTTTTATTTATAAACAGCTTCTTCCTCTAAATGAAAGTGCTGATGGAACATTAATGTCTAGCCCATAGTAGGGACTCAGAAGCATTTTGTTGACTTGAAAAACACTGTGAATCATCAGTGTTGAGATAGGCGTTTGAAAGGACAGTGTTAGCATCTCTTTGATATCTATTAAGTTTATTGGCATTCATTGTTTAGTCATATTACTGATGAATGATAATTATAGCACATATTTTCATACTTTCCAATTATAAAAATGTTTTTTACAAACATTAACTAATGACATCTGATAACCCTATGAAGTAGATGGATAGATTCTAAGATGAGGAAATGGAGGTTTAGAAAAATCAGATGACTTCTATAAGATCTGTCCTACATAATAACATCTTTAGTTCACAAGACTCATTTTTTTTTTCTTAAATGTCAAAGCAAAACACCCACCATCTTTTGAGTAATACCTTTTATTGGACAAACTGTACAATATTGACAGAGAGGCTTCTCTGCCTACAGAAATCCTTTCCTCAGAGTCAATCCCTCACTGACCTAGAGGGGAGTTTTCTATATCCCCAAAGCTTATCTGTCAATATTCCACCATTAGTCCAATAAAAGGTATTACTCGAAACTTGACTCTACATTTTATCTGACCAATAAAGGCAAGTAATTAAAAATATTGAGTTAGGAACCAAGACATATTGGGTATTGTGATGCTCTAGTAGTTACATTCCTGAAAAATAATTTACTGAGTCACTATTAAAATGCAGTTTATTTGTGGGTTTTGTTTTTGGTTTTTGTTTGTTTGTTTTTAAGTTGGTGGTCTAGACTTTTCCAAAAACCAATTCAGATTTTCAGAGCCAGGTATATTTCAGCATGCCCACTTCCTGGTCCCGTTTACCATCAAGGGTAGTATGGCTGAGGCACTAAACACCAGTTGATGATGAAATAGGACCAAAAAGGAAGTGGGTTGAATCATTAAGTTGCCGAAACAGGGTGGCTCCCTGGAAGGGGAATGGCAGAAACATGGAAGGACCTTTAGTTCTGTTTTTCTTCTATCCTTGACTTAGCCAAAAGTGGGGTGACTTAGTCCATTTACCCACTTCACAAGTTTATTGTTATTCAGAAACCAGAGTTCTGCGTATGGACACACGTATTACTAGTGCTCTGTTTGAAACCTTGAGTCCGTTAATCATTTTTATCCTCAGTTCATACTGAGGATATAATATTCAGAATGCGCCTTTTTATGCTACAGGTGTATAAGGAATGATTAAGGAATGATTAATTATTACACACAAATGTAAGCTCCATGGGGTTAGGGATTTTTTGACTTTTTTTTTTTTTTTTTTTCTGCTGAATCCTAAGCACCCTGAACCATTCCTGGCAGACAGTAGGCACTCAATAAACATTTGTTGAACGGATTAATGAATAACAATGGGTAGATCTGGAAAACGAGAAGGACAGGAAGGAATGTCAGGCAGAGAGAGTCCAATCAACAAATTCGGGGCTGGGAGTCATAGCTCATGCCTGTAATCCCAGCACTTTGGAAGACGGATGTGGGCAGATGGCTTTGCGCTCAGGAGTTCAAGACCAGCCTGGTTAACATGGCAAAACCCTGTCTCTACCAAAAATACAAAAATTAGCCGGGTGTGGTGGTGCACTCTGATAGTTCCAGCTACTTGAGAGGCTGAGCCTAGAGGACCACTAAAGCTCGGGAAGCAGAGGTTGCAGTGAGCTGAGATAGCACCATTGTACTTCAGCATGGGCGACAGAGTGAGAACCTGTTTCAAAAACACCAAAACCAACCAAGCAAACAAGAAACAAATTTAGGGGTGGAGTGTGGGATGTTTTTTGGAGGAATGGTAAGAAATTTACTCTAGCCTAGTGAACAGAGAAAACTTTTATAAGGAAGCATTGCTTGTGATAGGTAAAAGGTTTCGGACAATAATAATAACTCAAGTACAGCACTTATCCAACACGGTTGTACTCTGTATCAACTACTTGAAAGACTAGCAGGCCAAGTAGAGAATCCTCAACTTTAGTTTGTAAACTGAGGCTCCCATCCCTATCAAAAACCTAGGAAAAACTAACGCGCCAAAGTCGTATTGTTGTCATTATTAATTATTGCCGATCGAGGTGGCAGTGGCCATGCTTCTCATGAATACTGTTTCATTCTTAACACCCAGCAGTTGGTAAATATTTTTTGAATGAATGGATGAATATGTGTCAGGATAAGTGAGTCCACAGAGGGTAATTGTGAGGATTAAATGAGACAATATAGTTTGCTCTTTAAAAAAATGTTTAATTGACAAACGTTGTAGAAAAGAGACAATCTGAGCAAAGTTCCTGCACAGTGCCAGGCATTGAGTTAGTGTTTGGTCAATTATTAACTCTAATCCTAACGATGATCCTGGTAGATAGCTATTATCACTACTGTTTTACAGATGAGAAAGTTAATCTCGGTGAGGTTGCTTACCCAAGTTACACAGCTAGTTTGACCCTACATTTTGTGTGCTTTTCCCTATTCCTTGAAGTAAAGATGCCCTAAGATTTGAGTGTCACTTTTGTTGCATACAGAAAATATATGGGCCAAAAAATACCATTTTATTCTGTTCCAGTAATAGTTATTGTTGGGAAAATTCTTGGAAATGTTTGTTTAGAAATAGCACAGAATATAAATGAGTAAGAATTAGTTTATTGCTTTTGCTGGACAACATGATATCATGCTTAAGAGGCTAAAAGCTGAAGTTGGACAGATTTGGGTTCACACCCCAGTTACTCCACTTCATGAGCTCTATGACCTTAGCAAGTTGCTTAACCTCTCTGAGTCTCAGATTTCTCCTCTATAAAATGGAAATTAGAAATAATAACTACCTCACAGGATAAAATAAGGCAATTATTCATTTATGAATAAATGAATGCATTTATGTGTTTAGTACAGTGCCTGGCACATGGTAAGCAGTCTACAGCACACTCACATATATCCCATTTTGGTTACAAAGAATTGGCTTTATAATTGGATTTGTTTCTTTTGGTCTGGCTTGATAACAATTAAATTGGTATCATGGAAGCAGTAAGAAGTCAGTTTTGAAGTGGGCACTCCATTAAGACAAATGGCTTGGAAGGGATGCTCCCACTTCCCTTAATGCTATATTGTTTTGGTCTGTCTAGCCAGAGAGCAAACCAAACGGCAGTGTATTGATTTACGGTATAAAGACGCTATCTTTACAAGATGAAGGGCTAGAAACTTTATTTTCTTTTAATGAAAGTTCAGCTTCTGTAGACCATAGCCAAGTCGGCTAAGGGGAACAAAGAAAAATGTGAACTTTTTCCCAACTACAGATTTGATTGCTTTTAATCCCACAGGAGAACCGCATCAGAAGATATTATTAAAGCATTAGCCCAATAACCTCTTGAAAAGAAGGTAACCAATGTAAGCTTATGACCTCAAACTGTTTTTTAAAAAACAGTAAATGATACCAAATGTGGCATAAATCTGTCTTGTAAGGAACTGGCAATTCCTAAGTTAGCTCAAGAAAATTCATCCAGTTTGTCATTTATTTTATAGAAAGGTACACTATACTAAAGTTACTTATAGTTATTGGTTTTTTGAAGAGATATCAATTTGTTAATAAAGTGTCCAATAGTGTTATTTTCTTCAGTTGCATTCTTTCTCTTGGAGAATGTTTTTGGTATTTACCTATATTTAGAAAAAGGATAAGAATACAGATACAAATGTAGTAATGAAAACATAAAAATAATAACACTTTAGTTTTGAAGAACTATATTATTGCTCCTACTAATTTAGAATAGAATTCAGGAATGTGAAAATCTGTTTTAAAGAATTTTTAACACTCAGCAGTTTATATATATAAATAGTATAAATGCTATACTATTTTTAGAATAGTATACCTTCTCTGGACAGTTAATATGCATAAATATTAAAGCCAATTGACAGTTGTTTTAACACAATTTACATTTGAGATTTGAAAACACGGTTGAAACTAATAGAAAAATATTAGGTTCCACGTGAATATTGGGTTCCACATTAAATTGCGTTTTAAGTGAGCTGTTTTGAAATGAAATTTTAGAACAGGCTTTTATGAAAATACAGAAAAGGAAAATATACATGCTTAGTTCAAACAGATGATGGGGCTGAAAAGTCAAGATATAAGAAAAATGGGAAGATAGAAGAGCTTTTGTGTATTATGGTTGGAAGTTTCAAACAAAACTAAGCATCAAAATATTAGAACACACTAACAGAACCCCATTGTCACTAAAACTAATTAGTGTTCTGCTGTTTAATGCAAAAGCCTACATGCTGTCTTGACCTTTTTACACATCGTGTCTAAGGTTGTGCCATAAAACAGAGGGAAGCACAGAATGCCTCCAGATAGCCTCAGAGGTTTTCTTTTTTAAGTAGTTCAATTGATTGTAACAATGCAGGCTCTGTGTAGGACTTATTTAAAGGTGCTGTTTATTAGATCTTGATTACAAGGAGCCAGTGAATTAAAGTAATGTCATGCTAGGGAACAGTTTCCAGGGCAGAATGACTGCCATTTCTTTTTAATGCGATGCTGCATGGTTTAAAATACACTTACCATAGAATGCATGACTTTGAAAGTTAGCTCTCAGTAAACCCACATGACAGACCGAAAGTGGAGCTGCAGATTCTCTGAATAAGATAAAATAAAGCAAGATTTTCATGGGGCAGCAATGCAGTGCTAAGAAACAGTGATTGAAGAAGATAACCCAGCAGGATAGTTCCTTGCAGACACATAAGAGCCTTTCATTGGAAAATCCCCAGGCAATTTGGAGGCTCTGACTCACGAGCATCTCTGCAAGGCGGTTGTGGTTTGGTAGTTTAGCAAGTGTTGTTTTCTTCTGTTTTGTGTATGGGTCTGACTCAAAGTGTTTTCGAAGATTTGTCATAGAAGAGGAAAAGATGTAGAAACTTCCAAGCCTCCTCAAGGCTTTCATGGTGGAGTTCACATTCTTAAAACAGCTCACAAGGTTTAAGAAGCCCATTACCACATGGTTAAGCACACAGACCTGGGCTCTGGTAGGTCTGGAGTTGTTTGGGCTTTGCCATTTGGATAGCATGAGATGTTGGGTAAGTTATTAGCCTTCTCTAAATCTCTGTTTTTGCATCTACAAAATGTGGATGATAATTGTACCAACCTTATGAGACTGTAGAGAGGATTTATTGATGTAATACATGTAAGATACTTAGCATGATGCTTAACAGATAGCATGCATTCAATAGATGGTAGCTAACAGCATCAGTAATAATGACTATTGTGTGCCTTGCCAGCCTTATTGCCTGCCACTCTCATTACTCAATCTATATTCTTATTTGTAGCCACATGAACCACTTGCTGTTCCCAAAACACATCATGCATTTTGTATATATTGTGGGTATATAATATGGGGTACATGTGAACTTCTCCCACTTGACTTTGAGTTCCTTGAGGATAGAAGTCTTGTACCTGACACATAGTATATTTCCGGTGAGTGATAATTGAGATGAACCTTAGTTCAGGTGTACTTTTTTGGCTTTCACAGAGCAGCATATCCCAAAATGGGTTCCAAGAAACGTTAATCCCATAAATATATTTCTTAAAAAGGGGTTCCTGGTCAAATAAGTTTGGGAAACCTCTGATTCCATCTTTTGCATAAGAGTTCAAACTGCCCATCAGAATGTCAAAGAATCAGGAGTTTGTGGGTGGGCGCAGTGGCTCACGCCTGTAATCCCAGCACTTTGGGAGGCTGAGGCAGGTGGATCACTTGAGGTCAGGAGTTCGAGACCAGCCTGGCCAACATAGTGAAGTCCTGTCTCTACTAAAAACACACAAAAAATTAGCTGGACATGGTGATGGATGCCGGTAATCCCAGCTACTCAGGAGGCTGAGGCAAGAGAATGCTTGAGCCCGGGAGGCAAAGGTTGCAGTGAGCCAGAGATCATGCCACTGCACTCCAGCCTGGGTGACAGAGCCAGACTCCATCTCAACAACAACAACAACAAATAATAATAATAAAATAAAGGCCTGTTTAACTTTATTCAACTCAGTGTTTTCTAATTTTTGACCAGGAACCTCACTTCTCACTCTAGCCCCTTACCAATTAATATTCATTATAATCCCAATCAATAAATTTAGGTATTATCATTCTAAACTACTCAGAACTTTGTGAAATCATAAATAATGGCTTTAGCACATCATTACTTCATAGTAGAGTTTAACAAGATGTCTTTGGACAGGCTGTTCCTCAAGTAAACAACAACAAAAAGATGTCTTTGGGAAATTGAAGGGTGGCACTGAGGAATCCACCAACGATTGCCCAGGTCTATAGCCCATGACTCGTCTTTGATCCTTTTCCCCCCATTTTCCCCACCTAGACAACTCACAGAGACCTACCGAGTTGTCTTTTGTGATGTCTTTGGCACCTGTCCCTCTCTGTCTGTTCTCACTGCCACAGCTCTATCCTGTTCCAAACCCTCATCGCCTGACAACGACAATAGGTTTCTGAGTAGTCGCTGGTGTCTCTGTCCGCTATTGCAATCTGCTTCCTGTTGCCAGGTAAATATTCTTCATACCACTTCCCTGAGCAGAAGGCTTCAACAGTGTCCTGTCATCAAAACACTTGTTTCCAACTTGTCTTTCGGGGGTGCTGTGGTTGGTGGGGAGAGCGCTTATCAGGTAGGGCTCTGGAATCTTGACAGCAGCTCCAACTAGGGCAGTTCTACTTGTATCTTTTTACATATTGACTATAAGATTTTGTTTCTAGAAAGTAGGCTGAATTGCAAATAGAAATAGAAAGCCACCAGGCAAAACTTGTTATCTTGGCACTTACAGGTCTCCATAATCTAGTCTGAATTTTTTCTTATATTTTCTCATTACTCTTTTTTACCAAGGTTTACTCAGACCTGACTGATTTAATCATTATTTTTGGCAGTCCTTCTTTTTAAAATAATTTAATTTTAAGTTCTGGGATACATGTGCAGGGTGTGCAGGTTTGTTACAGAGGTAAACGTGGCGTGGTGGTTTGCTGCACCTACCAACCCATCACCTAGGTATTAAGCCCAGCATGCATTAGCTATTGCCCCTCTTATATCTCATTTCTATTCATTTGCTCAAGCTGTTTTAGTAACAAACACTGATTCTGTATCAGCCACTTACACTGAACTCTTTGCAAACATTTTCTCATCTGTGATTAACAACTCTAAGAAATAGGTGCTAATAATTATTCCCATTTTACAGATAAGGAATTGAGACTTAGAGATATTGAACAACGTGATCAGAGTTGCACGGTTGATAAATGGCAGAGCCAGGATGTGAACCCAGTATGTGCTGCCTCTTGCCAGATGGTTCTCACTTCTCCTATACAGTTATTGCCCTTCTTTCAAGTCTACCTTTTCCAAAAAATCTTCTCTGACTTCTATATCCCATGAAATTTATTCTTTCCATGAGTTTCCTAACACTTGCTGTGTACCTCAGCCCTTTGATAATCACCACATACACACATATATATGCTATATTTCTAAAGGATGATGTTTTGTTTCTCCAACTACATTCTCTGAAGGCAGAGAGGTGTTCGTGTTGTACCAAATCTTCCCTCCAGGCTTCCACAGCTTTTAGGTCAGTACTTTTCCAAGTACCATGGGTTACAGGTTGATATGAACTAAAGTTCAGAGGACCTGAACTTTAGTTCTTACTTGCTGAGGGTACGGGAAATAGAATGAGAGAGTGAGCTTGAGCCCAGCATTCAGTCCCTTTGAACCACAGATTCCTTAGTTGTCATAAAAGGGGAAATGGCATGCTCCATACCTGTATGTGATATTGTTGTCAGGAGCAAATAACATAACACATGTGAACGAATTTTTAAAATAGTTGAGTGCTGCACACATGCTAAGTATTGTTGTAACAGTGGTTATCAATAGATAGGGGTTAGTGAAGTCAGGCAAAGAAGTTCTGCAGAAAAAGATGAGCTGGACCAGACCAAGAGGAGCTTAGCAGAGTTTGACAATCATGGGCGTATCAGCAAGGCAAGAGATATATTTTATCAGTGCAACACTGTTATCCTTTAATTGATCATTTAATGCAGGTTTGAGCTTTTTATAGTCAGAATTAGCCTCCCAGGTCAGCAAACCAGAGACTAACCTAAATAGAGGATAATATTTGCAATTTTAAAAAATGTAGTGGCCAGAAATTTAAACATTTGTTAAATTGAAGGAAGGATATGCATGCCATGCCAAGTCTCTTTTTGTTGTCTGGAGAGTTATAACAATCCTCTCCTGGCAGTTAGTTTTAAGATCATTAAATGATCCTCATTTGCAATATATTTGCAGAAGATTACAGCCATCTAAATTGACCCTGAAGGAAGACTTATTTCATTAATGGGCTGTCCTGCGCTAATGCATAAAGCTAGAAAAATATATCTATTAAATTCTTAATGTGTAAATGATGTTTCTGGCTTTCTTCTTAATTACAAAGCAAAATGAGCCTGAAGTGCACTATGTCTAGGAAAAAATGATCAATTTAATCCATCTTTCAGGGGAAGAACTTTTTTAGTCGATTCCCAAATTCCAGCTAGAAAAACTCTTCCTAGGCAGCAGGCTCTGGACTTACTGCTTCCATCAGGGCTACAGCAAAATGTGCAGCCTGGCAAGCTGATGTGCATTTTTCTCTAGATTCCAATGAACACAACAAAGAGGTAATTTGAGTTCTTAGAGATGTTTTGTCCTCCCATTCACACAGTAAACCCAGCTTCTGCTAACTTTTCCTTGAAGGATTACTCACGGGGTTTCTGTGCAAATGCCTAACAAGAATGAGTACAGATTTGAAAATGAATGATGCTGTGCTATTGCTAGCTTATCATATATATGCTGAATATTAATGCAGCTATAGAAAGAGATTTACTGTACATAAGTATTTCCAGTATATGCACAGAATCACCTAACTAAAATCATAATATAATACAATGATAACTAAGAGGACTCAAGAGCAGCTCCATTTATCTACTGTAAGGTTACTTGCAGTGGCAGGCAATATTTGTATGGGAAGTTTAGGGGTTTCTGCTCATAGTTAGTGATGATACTTTGATTTCCCAGGAGCTTTCACTGGTTAATGCTAGTAATTCTTTTTAGATCAAAACACATACAGAAAAGTACCTTTTCTTCCCAATTTGGCATGTTGTCCCTTGGGAAGTAGCAGTTAAGGAGAGCCAGCTTATACCTGCCTATCCTGTTAGGAGGCCAATGGCTCCAAGCAACAAATTAATAGTTACTGGCAATAGAGAGATATAACACTTATACACATATTTGGTTTTGAGATATTAAATTATGTCTTATGTAGAACTTTCTAGAAATAAAAAATTGAAGTATCAGTAGTCACATCTTAATAATAAATTCCAAAATTTCACACATATCTGCCTCCTATCTCAGTTCTGAATTTATTATACACTTTCAAAGAGAGAGTTAAAATATATAAAAATGAAAAGAAGACTCAAAATGATTTATTATGAATAGCCTTTTTGAATTTCAGGGTTTTTAAAAGGAAAATAGGAAAACTTGAATTTTACGGAAAACTCCAAGTTTCCATCAAGTTGATGACTTTGTTCATTGTAAGCATGACATTTTCTGTTCTTGCAGCTTTCAGTATACATACATTATTGTTGGGTATGGGTTGATAGATGTTGCTGTGAAAGCCAAGGAAAAGGAGGGAAAAGCAATATCCCTTCTTAAAGTCTGTTATTTTATGTTTTAAAATTTTTATTTGAATGTGTTGTCCTTATCAAAGTTGAGAAGGAAATGCCTCCTCAAATAAATTAGCACATCTTTTTGTGTGTTATGCTCATTTGCAATAGAATAATGCCAAGATTAAATCGGGTCAGTAGGCCTTTGTGGATTGCCTAATATGTTTTTAGCATAGGGATTCGGAAAGGAAACGTTTTGAAAGAGGGGAAAAAAAGAAAGTAAATGAAAGAAATTTTTATCTTGTGGACATTTTATAAGTTGAAAAATTTTGCATTATGAGTTTCTTTTTTAGAATGATGAATAAAATGTTTAAGAGAAAGTGCTCATATATTGCCACTTGGCTTTTACTCCGCCAAAATGATTTCTGAAAGCTGTGCAGTGGGAGGATTTTTATGTTAAATCATCTACACTATGAGATCATTATATTCCTATACACTGAGGACAAGCAGGAGACTATAACTCTGATAAAAGACCAAGACACTTCTCTTCCAGGGCCATTGCCAAAAACAGGAATAAAAGCACCTGGAGAAATAGCACTGTAGAAGGGGAGAATCTCAGAGTAGCCAGATGTGCCAGGTGTTGTCTTTGATGATGGTGTTTCTAATCTGGTTGCAGAGCACTGGCAGGTTTGGAAAGTGATTTTACTTAGAAATTTTGATTTTTAGAATTCAATTCAACAAATTTGCTCAGGGACACACAGTTTTAACCACTAGTCTGCTAGGCTAAGGTCCTTAGCAGTTTTACTATTACTTTGGGGGAAAGTCATTCCTCTACTTTCATGGTCTTGTGGAGATTTTTTAAAATTAAGTAAATTAATTTTTAAGTACAGTTAAGGTAGTGGTTCTCAACCACAGGCAATTTTTCTCCTCAGGAGACATTTTTGATTGCCACAGAGAAGGGTGATGTTGCTGTTATCTGGTGTGTAGAGGCCAGGGGTTTCTGCCTAACATCCTGCAATGCACAGGACAGCCCCCAAGCAGGTAAGTACCCAGTCCAAAATGTCAGTAGTGCTGAGGTTGAGAAACCCAAAGTTAATGTAATGTTGGCTGTAACATTACATGTATATTTAACAGATATGTAATGCTACATTATGCATATGTTAAATATATAAATGCTAAAACTCAGTAATTTACTGCAGTGTGTGCTTGTGTTTTTGCTTATGTAAAGTCAAAACGAATGTCCTTGATCAATAGTTTCCTGCAAGCAGGGATTTAGAGACCCAGGCTCCTTCAACCTTGTAGCTCTGCGATCTGAATACATGGTTTCTAAATGCGCTGGGAAAAAGCCTCTGAAGAATTGCACTTGGGAGATTTGTATGGACTAAGTTTACACCCATATTCATTTGCTGAACTCAGTCACATGGCTGTACCTAGCTATGGGAGACGTGGAAATTTTTGTTTAGCTATGTACCCAAGAGGAAGAGGAATTGAGTTTAGTGAACAGTTAACCATGCTCTGCCACACTTCGTAATTGTCTCTACCAAATGTTAATTCCTATTCAAATGAATATCTACACTGTTGTTTTCAAGCCAGTGAAAAATTGTGGTTTGGTTTTTAAATTGTCCTACCTAACTTGACATTGTTAGCATTTTGGTTATATTTACTAACATTTGTATAGCATGTCACAGCTTTTAAAACATTTTTGCATATATTATATTTTCTGATCCTTGTGAGAACTGATTAGGGTGAAAAGGAAATGACACTGTGCACTTGTAACTTGCACTCAAGAGCTACCCATGCTGTCTCATTTAATTCCTATGATATATTATCCTTATCTTACATTAAAAAAGAGACTGAGAAAGGTTAAGAAACTTGGTAGAAATGCTAAAGCCTGTGCATGGGTACTCATTAGATAATATTATCGTCTACTTTCAGCTGAGGAACCCACACCTCAGACCGCCAGAGTTACACCACTATGAAGTAGCAAAGCCAGGACTTGAACTCCGTGTTTCCCATTCTCAGTGCTGAGTTCTGTCCCTAACCACACCTTGCAAATGTACTTTATTTCACCAACCAAGTCAGTAAATAAAGGATTAAATTTTTTCTTGTAAGAATCAGGCTTTCTAGAATCCCATTCTAGAATTCCATTAGTTTTTTTTTATTCTTGACAACAATGTCAAAATTATTATACCCTGAGGGCTGACAACAACCCATGCATATTATTATTTAAGCTTGAGACATACAGTATAGTGCAGATATCAGATAAACCTTGGTCCAAATGTTCAGTCTAATGCTTATTAAGTGAGTGATGCTGGGCAAGTCACTTGATCTCTCTGAGCCTCAATTTCTGCATCTGTAAAATGAAGAAAAAATATCCATCTTTCAGAACAGCTGAGGATGAAATAAGATACATGTATAAGGTAATTCTCACATGATGTGCTTGGTGTATACAAGTGCCCAAGAAATGTTAATTCCTTTCTTCCCTTCTTCATTCACTATGGTACACATTTGTGGGTTTTCAGCCTCACAGCATTCTCCTTTTGAATAAAGACTCCCCCATATCTATTTTGGGTATTACCTCTCTGTCACTGACTCCAGTGTTGATGGGGATGTAAATCAAGGTTCCCTTTTATCCCTTGGTAAGCCCGTGACCTAGACTAGGGCAGTCAGTCTCTTTCTCCTAGGACTCTGAATCTTTTTTTTTTTTTTTTTTTTTGAGACAGAGTCTTGCTCTATCGCCCAGGCTGGAGTGCAGTGGCCGGATCTCAGCTCACTGCAAGCTCCGCCTCCCAGGTTCACGCCATTCTCCTGCCTCAGCCTCCCGAGTAGCTGGGACTACAGGTGCCCGCCACCTCGCCTGGCTAGTTTTTTGTATTTTTTAGTAGAGACAGGGTTTCACCGTGTTAGCCAGGATTGTCTCGATCTCCTGACCTCGTGATCCACCCGTCTCAGCCTCCCAAAGTGCTGGGATTACAGGATTGAGCCACCGCGCCCGGCCAGGACTCTGAATCTTGACCAGAAAGTTGTAAGAACAGAAAAAAAAATTGTTGACGTTCATTCATTTGAGAGACAGACTGCTACAGAGACTTTTGGAGTTACCCTTCTGTTCCAAACCTGCTTCCTTAGCCATGCAGTAGATTCTCTGTACATTGTACCTTTCCAATATATTCTTCTGCTGCTGAAAGTAATCAGAATGAGTTTCTTTTGCTTGCAACCAAAGAACCCAACAAACTTGCTTATCTACATGGTGATTATTTTTTTTAATTCTTGACAACAATGTCAAAAGGTACTAATTGCAAAAGCTTGATAAAGACAAGATCTATTAGCGCTGTAATTTTTCCTCAATCTAATAGACCTGTTTAGGAGGACATTGAATTAGTGTGATTGGATTGTTTTTAAACCACAATCTTGCAGAAATTGATAGATAGATTTTTGATGACCATTCATTAATATTTATCTACGTATGACTTTCCAGGACCTGTGCTAATTAATTAATGCAAAGAAAACTTAAACATAGTCCCTGACTTTAAGGGATTTCTAGCAAACTAGTCTAGGTTTACCAGGGACAGTTTTTCCATAATTAAGAGAGGGAAAGGTTTTATTTTTTGGACCTGAATTTGTAGGTCCTAAAATTGTATGGATTGTCAGTCTTTCCTCCCAAAATTAATCCAATAATTGACCCTGGACAGCCATCTTAAACATAGGGAGTGTTTTTGCCTGTGTAGAATGTGAAAGGATGAGAACCACCTAACAATTATTTCTTAGTGCTCTGACTTGCTTTGGAGAGTCCAACAGGAAAAAGCTGACCTAGGGACCCAAGGAGATCTTTTACAGTAAAATTCCCCTAGGAGGCTCTGTTTTTAAACCACATGGGCTTCAAAAGCAGTATGTTAGAGGGCTCTGGAATTGCTCCTGGAGGGGAGAAGTTTTCACGCTAATGAAATACCTTTTCCACACTTTGCTATTCCTAATTATGTAACTGTCAGTCTTCCTACTAGCACTTACTTTCTGGGGCAAACAGCTGAAGCAGGAAGGTTGGAAAATATCTGTTAGTGCTGAGAAACAACACCTTCCTACCCAAGAATTCAGAGAGCAAACAAAACATATATTCCTATTTGCTGAGCTTATTCTAGTTCTATTTTGAGTCTTTAGGGCTCACTGTATACAATTAGGATTACCAAGGGGTATTTTCCCCTGCCTTGTCTAAATCCCAGAACCAAATTGTGAAGAAATAAGCCTTTAGGGCTGGTGCAATCACCTCTCTGTTCATTGGCAAGGCTAAATTAGTGAATGATCAATTGAGATAATGATGGGAAGCCACTTTCTAAGCTGACATTTGATATGCAAAGATAACACAGTGGGACCTTAACAGACTAGAATTGTTTTTCCAGTTCGTCAAAAGTTTGTTGAGTGGCACATGGCACATGTATACATATGTAACAAACCTGCATGTTGTGAACATGTACCCTAGAACTTAAAGTATAATAAAAAAAAAAAAAAAGTTTGTTGAGTGGGTACAATATGCCAAGATGTGTACTATGTCTAAGAAGACACCTGTGATTACTGTCAAGCTGATTAAAATATGGTTGAGGAGCCATTATCTACATATATATTGTACACACAAACATATACATTTGAAAAACAATTACTATTGAATTAAACATTAAACTATATCCTAACCACATTGACCTTTCTGTCCCAGAAGATGTCACATCCCTTTCCAACATAGAGTCTTCATAAATGCTAATCTTTCTTCATTTATTCAATTTTTATTGTGTGATTACTTTGTGTCAGGCACACAAGATTCTGATTCCCATGGAACTTACTTTCTAGTTGGCGAAAAGAGACATAAACAAGTAAACAAGTCATCAGGCACTGAGAAATGCTCTGAGTTAACCGGTACATTGAGATATGGTAGATGGTGACTGGTGGAGTAGGAGTGGGGCTGCATCCCATATGGTGGATGGGGTAGGCTTCTTGGGGCAGGACATGTCAAACTGAGGTCTAGATGATGGAAGCAGTTATGTAAAGAGCTGGGATAACAGCATTCTAAGCAGAGGGAACAACAAATGCAAAAGCCTCATAAGATAGGAACAAATTGGACATATTTTAAAAATGGAATATTAGTGGAACTGAGAAGAGTGACTGAAGGGAGATTGGTAAGAGATGAGGTCACAAGGAAGCTAGGACCAGGTCACAGAGCCTTGCAGGCCGGCCATGATAGGATTTGCCGCTCCTATGCCTGGAATGACCTGGCCCCTACTCTCTGCTTAAAGCTGGTGCCCTTCCTTTGCTTAAATGTCACCTGCTCATGGAAGTCTTCCTTTATGCCCTGTCTAGAATGATGTCCTGTATTATTTACTCTCTTAACATACTGTACTTCTTTTTTGAAGCACTTACTACAATTGAAAGTAATTATTACTGTAATTATTTGTTTGATACTTGTTATCCAAAGTAGACTGTCAGTCCCTTGGGGCTAGAGATTGGTTTATCTGGCTCATAGCAGTGGGAAGGATTAAATTCATTCGGCAAACATTTGTTAACTTTTACTGTATGCCAGATATGGAGAAGATGCTCCGTAAATATATTGGAGTGAAAGAACGCATTAACACAGGTAAAGCAGGTGACTGGGAGACAAGGCCTAAAGCAACTATAAAACAACTCTACATCAATTAGTTGTTTAATCCATCGCCCACTGCAGCAGCCCACTTTGCCCATGAGGCTGTGGAAGGTCCCATAAGGTGGCCAATGAGAGAATGTGTCCTACTCAGAGCTGGAGTTGGTGAGCAGTGGTTCCATTCTTTTCTTGAAGGCTTTAATTACCTGTTCTCAGTTCTGACTGGGTGTTAGCTATTTCCTTTTCTAATCTTTTTTCTTGTCAATCTTCCTTCCTCCTTTTCCTCTAAATCAGTAAGCAATGCATGGGGAGTGGCTGGTATGAAAGCATGAGAATAGGGGAACCATGGAGGGAGTTCATGTCACCTCTTTATTTTTTTCTGTAAGCCATGATTTGCACTACACTGTAGATGAAGGCTTATTAATTGTATCAACATTTTTACTGTGTTATCAGATATGACACAGCTGTATACACCTAATAGTCATGCTGAATAGCCAAGTGAATTAGGCTTAGAAAAAAAAATTGTGTCTGAATGTGGAGCCTGCTCATGTGGAAATGAACAGGATGTGTCACCCCTGCGATGGATCAAGAGGCCAAGGTGCTGAGAATAAGCACTGGACCAAGAATCCAAAGATCCGGTTTCAACTCCAGGCTTTGTCATGTAGTGGCTGTGTGTCTCTATGCAAGTTAACGAAGTTATTGGACTAATTGTTTTTGTAATCCATGAAAGAAGACAATGCCTAATTCATAGAATTGCTAAGAAGATTAAGTGTGCTGGCCTGTGGTAGTTCCTGGTCCATACTAAGTTCAGACATAAATGTTTGCTGAATGAATAGAGTACTTCCCAATGCATTATCCTTTTTCTGATTGATCCTGAGCTAGAGTTCTTTCCATTCATTCATTCATTCATTCATTCAGTGTATACATACATTTGCTTAAGAAGGTTTAGAAACTGGTTTCCAAGCCACATTTTGAGAAATATAATTTTGGATTGGAAAAGAGTAAGCTGTTGAAATCACTGAAGCAGGCAACATAATATAGTAGATAATAACAACAACTACTACCAGTTTTTGTGAGTATACCAAGTGCCAAGCACTGGGAAAATGTTTTCCCTATGTGATCTCATTTATCCCTATTATAGCATCAGAGAAGGTTAAGTTCCCAAGGTGATCCAGTTAGTATGTTGAGGGCTAGGATTTTAACCTAATTTTCAGGACTCCAAAGCCTGCATTCTAAATAGTTCTAATAATAGCCTTCATCACTGGATTGTTATTGGGGCCAAATGATATACACCATATATAGACTTTTATTTTTAGTACTTCATGTTCTAGGGTACATGTGCACAATGTGCAGGTTTGTTACGTATGTATACATGTGTGATGTTGGTGTGCTACACCCATCAACTCATCATTTACATTAGGTATATCTCCTAATGCTATCCCTCCCCCCTCCCCACACCCCACAATAGGCCCCGGTGTGTGATGTTCCCCTTCCTGTGTCCAAGTGTTCTCATTGTTCAGTTCCCACCTATGAGTGAGAACATGTGGTGTTTGGTTTTCTGTTCTTGCAATAGTTTGCTGAGAATGATGGTTTCCAGCTGCATCCATGTCCCTAAAAAGGACATGAACTCATCCTTTTTTATGGTTGCATAGTATTCCATGGTGTATATGTGCCATGTTTTCTTAATCCAGTATAGACATGTTTTATAAACACAAAAGCACTGTATAAATGTCCCTTTACTATCACTATCAGAAAGTGATTGACCTGATGACATTCCACAAGGTCAACTGTGCTTCTGAAGGTTACTGAATGCCAGTTCTGTGTGCATCTAAAAATTCTGATTATTTTAGGCATTTTTTTTGCCTCCATTTTATTCAAAGAACTGTTTTCTTTTCCCTACACCTGGTCTTTCCAAATTAGATCTGTCAACAGGGTGGCTGAATGGTGATTGGCTCTCCTGTGTCTTTCTAGGGATGCCCGTGCAGACTCATGCTGATAATAACTGAGGGAATTATGGAGAGCTGGCCACATTCTGCTTCTATTTGTTTTGAGCCTGGGAAACAGCAGCTGTCCTAAAATCACCCTGATTTAGAATTCTTCCAAACCAGAATACAGTAGATTCAGAAGAATCAAGTGATAAAACTCACCACATTCTCATTTCAGAGGGGAGGAAAGAGAATCCCAATTGTAAATTTCAGTTCTCTGTGTTCCAAGTACCCTCTTTCTATCCCCTGCTAACGTCTTATTGGCATTCGACTTAAAAATGCATTTTCATTTTACATAATGGATTAATCGCACCATGGATTTTTTCCTAATTCATGTCCTCAGGACATATAGAATATCTGTTATCTAAGAAAATGTTTATTTGTTTTACTCTATTGCCCAATAAGCTTATTATAAGTTCAGGCTAGTGTATGTGTGTGTGTGTGTGTGTGTGTGTGTGTGTGTGTGTTTACACAGAGAATGTATCACATTAAAACCAGGAAAAATTATCTTTTAAATTATTCCTTGATGTAGAGCAAATCAATCCAGTTTCTTATACCTACTGAAGAAGCACAAATGGTGCTGGAACATCTTCAGAGTGGTTTATGCCCTTGACAGGTCAATCAGAGGGTAGCTGAAACTGAAGAAGTCATATGCCATGGTGCCAGCGGAAATGAAAATTATACCACTCGTACTAACGAGAGCATTTCCAAAGGGACTATTTAGCGGTATTAGAAGTCTCTAAGCAGATGCCTCTGAACTTAAAATACACTTAATTCCTAAGGATTGTCTTGTAATTAATTTACCCAGATAGACTCAATGAGGAGAATGCAGGGCAAAGCATCACATTGCTCAGCAGTTTGCAAACTTCAGGGAACACTAAGATAAATAATTTGATTTTTTTAAACTTCTAAATTCATTTCCCTTATAACTGAGAAGCAGGAATGGCATACAGTAAAGAAAAGCACTTCCTAATTTTATAATATAATCTCCTTAAAGAATTCTTACTGCTGTAACAGGAAGGATTCCATGGAGCTAACATCAAAAGAATATCACTCATGCTTTGGATATAGCTTTTATGCCTATTAACTTGCCTGTCTGTAAACATTTCATTGAACGTGGGAAGCTTGCTCCTGTTTTAGTTATACACACAGTGCTGTACAGCAACAAACAGCTTTAACATACCTCCCATGAACACAGCTTGTGTTTCATGTGACTGGCAACAGCTGTATTTTTCTGGTATTGAGAAATCTAATTTTAAAAGTGCTCAGATTTTTTTGAGATTTTGGTGCACATTTGATAAACCAGTTCTATCTCTGGAGGTTAAAGGCACAGTGGTGTGATCTTTGGATGGGCCACTGTATCAATGGGGAGGTACTTTTGTCATGCCTTTTGGGTTTTTTTTCTGGAAGCTTAGACCTTGGACCCACTTGGATCAGAGTCCCAGTCTGGCTCTCTTTGACCTTAAAGAAACTTCTTAACCTATATAGGCCTCAGTTTAATGACTTATTAAAATAAAATGATGATAATGATACCAATAGGTGGCATTTGAAGAATGGGGAGGTAATGTACATAATCTACCCCAATTAGTGCCTGGTACTGACTCTATAGGTAGTAGTTTATCGTTACCATCTGCTTTTACACCACGTCACCTGATTCATTTATTCTATCCCTTAAAAGATATTTATCGCACACTTCCTCTGTCCCCTGCAGTGTGCATGGCGTTTTTGCATATCTCATCTCAACCTTATGAGTAGGTTTCATGATCACCATTTCATAGATGCGAACACTGAAGCTCGAAAGGTTAAGGAATGTGCTCAAGGTCATATAGCTGGTAAGGAATGCAGCCAGAGTTGGCACCCAGGTCCACCTTTAATAAACCCATATTCGTATTTACTAGGCATGAAGCACCAAACTAGGCACTGGGGAGATTGAGATTAATGAGACATGCCTCCTCCACTTCCAAAAACATCATGTTCTATTTGGGGTTGAACAGGGCAGAGGCAAGCACCAAATAAGTCAGACCATGACAAATTCTATCATTGTGGTATGAAGAGATGTTCAGGAGCATCACAGAGTATGCAACTAATGATGGGAGAAACCGGGAGGGAGGTCACACAGGAGGTGACTTTTAGAGCTGGATCTGGAAGAATGAATAAGACTTTAACAGATAAAGAAGGCATTTCCTTATAGAGGGAATCTGCTACGCAAGGCATGAAGACTTGGGGTATTTGAAGGATGCTGAGGAATCCTGGGTTTACATCCCCACCTCGTGCCCAGTGACACTGGCTGATTATTCTCCTTTCCTTCCTTTTCTCCCTCCCTCCCTCCCTCCCTTGTTTCTTTCTCTCTTCCTTCCTTCCTTCCTTCCTTCCTTCCTTCCTTCCTTCCTTCCTTCCTTCCTTCCTTCCTTC
>NC_045434.1:159058096-159155596 GCF_002776525.5 Piliocolobus tephrosceles
TTCCTTCCTTCCTTCCTTCCTTCCTTCCTTCCTTCCTTCCTTCCTTCTTTCCTTGTTTCTTTCTCAGTGTCTCACTCTGTCACCCAGGCTGGAGTGCAGTGGTGCATGGCTCACTGCAGCTTCCAACGCCCAGGCTCAACGATCCTCCCACCTCAGCTTCCTAAGTAGGTGGAACTATAGGTTCACATCACCACACCCGGCTAACTTGTATTTTTGGAGAGATGGGGCTTCCACATGTTTCCCAAGCTGGTCTTGAACTCCTCGGCTCAAGTGATCCAGCTGCCTCGGCTTCCCAAAGTGCTGGGATTACAGGCATGAGCCACTGCACCCGGCAGTTTTCCACCTTTCTACTGCTCCATCTGTTGGGATAAAAACACAGGGTGACTATGGAGATCAAAAGATGAGTGCATAGAAAGGATGTAGCACAGCACCTGGTGCAATAAAACTGAGCTGCTGTTTTATACCTCGATGTCTTTGCTCACACTGTTCCCTCATGCCATAGTGTATCACCGCATTCCCCAACCTCCCACCTCAGCCATCTTCTCACCCACTTACTTCCCCTTATTATGGCTCAGCAGAGGCCTAACATGCCCTGGAACGGTGCTTTTCACGTTTGGTGTATAAGCAAATCATCTGGGCATCCTGCTGCAATGCAGATTCTGATTTGGCAGGTCTGGAGTGGGGCTGGCTTTCTCACAAGCCTCCAGCTGCTGCTGCTGCTCCTGGTTGCAGGACCACACTTGAAGGAGTAAGGCACTACACAGTGTTTCCCAGAGTGGTGTCTGCATTTCTAACAAGCTTCCAGTAACGCCAGTTCTACTGGTCCACAGACTATACTTTGATGAGTGACAGTCTAAAGCACCCTATCAATGTCCATTTTTTCAAAGTCCTTCAATGAGCAGAGCTTCACCTTTCTTTCCACTCTTTTCTTCTCCTTCACACAGTGATCTATTCTGGCCAAAGTGGACTCATCTGTGTTTCCCTGAATGCACCCTCTGCACTGCTCTGGACGGCTGTACTTGAACCCTGACCTTCTCTGTGAGCCACAGATGCCTGTGCACGCCTCCATCATGGCACTGACCACGCTGCATTGAAATCCATATTTACATGTCTCTCTTCATTTTCAGACTATTAGTCTACTAACTATAAGCTACAATATATACTTTAATAATGACCACATTATATTTTTACTATCAGTGATGTAGCAAGAAGGAGGGGTGTTGGGAACAGTCATTCTCTTCATATCCTAGGGCTGCCATAACAAAGTACAACAAACTGGATGGCTTAAAACAACAGAAATTCCATTGTCTCATAGTTCTGGAGGCTAGAAGTTGAAATCAAGGTGTTGACAGGGTTGGCTCCTTTGAAAGGCACTGAGGGAGAATCTGTTCCATGCCCCTCTCTTAGCTTCAGGTGGTTGCTGGCAATCTTTGACATTTCTTGATTTATAGATACTTTATTCCAATCTCTGTCCCTCACATCACATGCCATTCTCTCCTTGTCTGTGTCTATCTCTATCTATTTTCCTCTTCTTCATTTGGAGAGATAGGACACCATTAAAAAATAGAGACACCAGTCATTGGATTAAGGACCCTCCCTATGCCAGTATGACCCCGTCTTAACTAATTACATTTGCAACAACCCTATTTCCAAATAGGGCCACATTCCAAAGTTCAGGGAAGGATGCACATTTTGAGGGGGACACTGTTCAACCCAGTGTAGTTGTCATTTAGAATTGTTGTTGCATGGTGATAATAAGAAGTAAACCAAGATGTGGTCAAGATTTTACATTTTCTACAGATGATGCTTGTACCTGGGGTGGACCATTCCCACTGTGCAATCCCATCCCTTGGTATGGCATTGCCTTACTAATTCTTATATGTCGTCATACTTATTTTATTTTCACTGGAATAGTATAGAGTTTATTTCTGAGGGCAGGTACTATTTATTTTTAAATTTGCCATGGGACATCATGGCTACCTAAGAAATGTTTGTTGAACTGAACTATTGTCCAAGAATGCCATATCCAAGCACAGTAAACTTTAGTGACTATTTCTCTGCCAGAATTGTAAGAATTAGGCTGGCCACAGTGGGCTCACTTCTATAAACCTAATACTTTGGGAGGCCAAGGCAGAAGGATTGCTTGAAACCAGGAGTTCAAAACCAGCCTGGGCAACATAACAAGACCCCATCTCTACAAAAAAGTTAAAAATTAAAAAACAGTTTTTTAAATAATTAATTCCTTAAATCTCTACTTCATGCCTATAGTGAACATTTAAAAAGTACAGTCAAACATCACTTAACAACAGGGATCTCTTCAGAGAAATGCCTTGTTAGGCAATTTTATCATTTTGTAAACACCATAGAGTGTACTTACACAACATAGATGGAGTAGCTCGCTACACACCTAGGCTGTATGGCACAGCCTATTGCTCCCAGGCTACAAACCTGGACAGCAGTTACTGTACTGAATACTGTAGGCAACTGTAACACAGTGGTAAATATTTGTGTATCTAAATAGATCTCAACATAGAAAAGATACAGTAAAATATGATATAAAAGATGAAAAATGGTATACATGTATAGGGTGGCTCCCCTGTCCATGTACAGTCCGTCATTGATTGTTACCTAGTGCATGACTGTAACTGGAGTCCTAATAGTTGACATTTTAAGGAGATGTAGGGTAATTCTATTTCAGTCTATGGAAAGATTAGGCTCTTCTAAAACCCAGAAGTATTTCCAACAATGTTTTAAATTCCAGTTTGTGCTCTTTTAAGGGAAATTTTTTTTTTCATTAAGTAGCATAAAGAAAATTGAATCCTATTTTAAAAAGTGTGACAGAACATCTTTATATAATAGTAATAGTTATGCTATTGTGACATAGAATTATAATATTTCAAAGTAGACTTGGGAATGTGCAAAATAGAAATGGAGAATTTACTCTCCTCAAAAAAGCTCAAAGTTTACCTGTTTAAAGTGATTTTGTTATTTTTTTTGTAAATGTAGTTTGTCTGACACCATTTGGGAAGTGATCAAAGAAAATAAGAATTATTCATTCATTCATTCATTCATTTAACAAATGTTTTATTGAATTTCTTACTATATGTCAGTATCTGTCCCATGTGCTTAGGATTTCTTCTTACTATTACACATAGTCATGTAATAGGTGCCAGCTGATGAATGTGCCAAATTAAGAAGCAAATCTCCATCCTGAGGAATTTATAGTACAGAAAGTCAAACCCCAAAGAAACTGTCACTTTCAAAATATCATAATATTTCCAGTCTTTGTGTTTTCTTCTTTTGACTTTCCATGACAGATCAGGTACGGCACGGTAATTTGAAAGTTTGAGGGCATTTACAATGAGCAACCTATAAAGCTAATGACAAATTTGGAGCATTCTACACTGTGTGGAGTAACATGTTAGATACTAGAGACAGTACATTGAACAGTTTATGTCTTACATTTAAATGCTTACATGTTTGTGCAAATGGCTGTTATGACCGTGTGTCACATTATATGGATATTATAAAAATATTTTTGTTAACAGGTCCAAAGTAACTTTGAAACTAGAACTGGTAGCCTCGTTATCAAAATTGGTCTGAAACTGTACTGTATATTTTATTCCATGTTGGAGATACAAATAATCAAGTAAGTATGCAAATTTTCTGCTCTTTCCTATCTTCCCCATGTGTGTACTATGCATTGACATTTGCCCAAGTAATCTGATGTAGTGGGAAAAGCATAGGCCCACAGTCAAGAGCTCTTGGTCCTAGACCTGGCTCTGCCCCTATGAAGCTGTGTAACCTTCAGCAAAACCCCAAAATTATCTGGATTTGCTCACCAGGAAATTGCACTGGCTGAATTTATGCATATTGATATTGTTAGGATAAGAAGTTCTCTTTCCATCTCTTACAGATTTGTTGAATTACTCCACCTTCTATTTTTAAAATTTATTTTTATATACAAATATGGTTGACTTCATGATTTTCTGATGCCTACCTCATGTGATTAGAAAAGGTCTATAGGGAATCCTGCTTAACTGGCTATTTGGGGAATATAGAACCAAAAGTGGTTCAATATTTTCTTTGGCAGATTGTTTCTTGGAATGGACAATATAGTCTTTTTGCTTCCATCCCTACCTCCAAGAGGAAAATGGCTCAGACACAGTCTCCTTTTGCTTATGGGGCTAAGCGTTGCCACGCTCAGATTAGTATCTGTTTTAGTGTACACAGAAATTACTAAGATTAACCTCAGGCTGCCTGTAGGTTTTCAAAATTAAATCTTGAGTGTATTACTTAAAATTCATAAGAACTTGTGTTATTTTTATTACCATGCAAAGCCTAGACTAAGAATTCTTCATCTCTGTGTCACAGTGCCCAGTATAGGGGCTGGCATATGAAAGGCCAGTGCAGAATGAAACTGATGGATTTCCCCTGATTTCTAATATGAGCATACCTCCTTTGTTTTATTGCACTTCAGTTTATTGTGCTTTGCAGACATTGTGGTTGTACAGATTGAATGTTTGTGTTAACCTTCCATCAAGCAGATCTATTGGCTCCATTTTTTCAACAGCATGTGCTCACTTCATGTCACATTTGCTAATTCTCACAACACATCAAACTTATTTGCCATTATTATATTTGTTGTGGTGGTCTGTGAGCAGTGATCTTTGATGTTGTTATTGTCATTGTTTTGGGGCACACAAACCGTGTCCATATAAGACAGATAATTTAATCCATAAATGTGTGTGTTCTGACTGCTCCACCGACTTGGCCATTTCCCCCCATCTCTCTCTCTCTCTCCTGAGGCCTCCCTATTCCCTAAGACACAACAATATTGAAATTTGACCAATGAATAACTCTACAATGGCCTCTGAGCATTCAAGTGAAAGGAAGAGTCCCGCATCTCTCACGTTAAATCAAAAGGTAGATTTGAGTAAGCTTAGTGAGGAAGGCATGTCGAAAGCTGAGATAGGCCAAAAACTAGGCCTCTTGAGCTAAATGGTTAGCCAAGTTCTGAATTTAAAGGAAGAGTTCTTGAAGGAAATTAAAAGTGCCACTCTAGTGAACACAAAAGTGATAAGAAAGCAAAACAGCTTTATTGTTGATATGCAGAAAGCTTGAGTGGTTTGGATAGAAGATCAAACGAGCACAACCTTCTCTTAAGCCAAAGCCTAATCCAGAGCAAGGTCCTAATTCTCTTCCATTCTATGAAGGCTGAGAGAGGTGAGGAAGCTGTAGAAGAAAATTTGGAAGCTAGCAGAGGTTGATACATGAGGTTTAAGGAAAGAAGCCATCTTTGTAACATAAAGTGTAAGATGAAGCAGCAAGTGCTGATGTAGAAACTGTAGCACATTGTCCAGAAGATCTCACTAAGATCATTGGTGATCTACATTAAACTACAGATTTTCAGTGTAGATGAAACAGCCTTCTATTAGAAGAAGATGCCATCTAGCCCCGTCATAGTTAAAGAGAAGTCAATGCCCGGATTCAAAGCTTCAAAGGACAGACTGACTCTCTTGGTAGGGACTAATGTAGCTGGTGACCTTAAGTTGAAACCAATGCTCATCTACCATCCCAAAAATCCTAGGACCCTTAAGAATTACACTAAATCTACTCTGCCTTTGCTCTTAGAAAGGGAACAACAAAGACTGGATGATAACACTTCTGTTTATAGCATGATTTATTGAATATTTTAAGCCCACTCTTGAGACCTACTGCTCATAAACAAAGATTGCTTTCAAAAGATTACTGCTCATTGACCATGTACCTGGTCACCCAAGAGCGAGCTCTGATGGAGATGTATTAGGAGATAAATGTGTTTCATGCCTGCTAACACAACTTCCCTTCTGCAGCCCATGGATCAAGTAGTGATTTCCACCTCCAAGTCTTATGATTTCAGAAATACATTTCATAAGGTTATAGCTACCATGGATAGTGAATCATGTGATGGATCTGGACAAAGTAAACTGAAAACCTTCAGGAAAGAATTCTCCATTCTAGATGCCATGAGAATATCTGTGATTCACAAAGGAAGGTCAAAATATCAACATTAATAAGAGTTTGGAAGAAGTTGATTCTAGCCCTCCTGGATGACCGTGAGGGGTTCAAGACTTCAGTGGAGGAAGGAACTGCAGATGTGGTAGAAACAGCAAGAGAACTAGAATTAGAAGCGGAGGCTGAAGATATGACTGAATTGCTGCAATCTCATGATAAAACCTGAACAGACTAGGCATTGCTTCTTATGGATGAGCAAAGAAAGTGGTTTCTGAGATGGAATCTACTTCTGATGAAGATGCTATACCATTTTTGAGAGGACAACAAAGGATAATATAAACATGACTTTTGCATGCATTGGGAAACCAAAAAAATCCTGTGACTTGCTTTATTTCCATAGTTGCCTTATTGTGGTATTCTGGAACCAAGCCTGCAGTATCTCTGAGGTATGAATATATAGCTCTATCTCATCTTGCAGCAGATGTGTTTCCTTGACATTTTTGTGTAGGTAGAAATGTTGTGCAGTGAATGATATTTTAAATATATTAGCCATTCGAGGCAAGTTTACAGTGACTTATTTGGTGGAACAATCACTCAATCATGTGCCTATTTAACAACCTTAGATGTGCCTCTAGGTACATCACATCCTGTGTAGTTTCAGCTTCTTTATCTCAGAGATGAAGATTTGATTTTGATGGCTGTTGAGGTTCTTTCACTGCTAAAATTATTTGATCAAAATTTAACTTTCCGTATATTAGGGCATGTTAAATTATACAGCTTCTTTAATTAACATCACAGTTTGTCTTAAAAGAATTTTGATTCCCAAGATTTTCAAGCACTTGTTTTGGAGTAATTATATGATAGTGATTATGAGCACATATTTTGGAGCTGAGCAGGTTCAAATGCTGACTCTGACATTTACTAAAACCAAGCAGAGGCCAGGTATGGTAGCTCACACCTGTAATCTCCATGCTTTGGGAGGCTGAGGTAGGAGAATCACTTGAGGGCAGGAGTTCAAGACCAGCCTGGGTAACACAGCAAGACTCTGTCTCTACAAAAAAAAAATTTTAAATTAGCCGGGCATTGTGGCATGACTTGTATTCCTAGCTACTTGAGAGGCTGAAGCAGGAGGATCACTTGAGCTTAGGAATTTGAGGCTGCAGTGGGCTATGATTGTACCACTGCACTCCAGCCTTGGGAACAGAGTGAAACTGTCTCTTTAAACAAACAAACAAACAAAACCGAGTTGACATACCTTTCTCAGGGTCACTTTGCTCATCTGTAAATGGAGATGATTATATCCACTTAATAGAGCTATTGTCAGGATTAAATGAGATAACGTGTATAAGCACTTAGGGCGATGACCTGCACTGGTAACTATTTTTCTTATTCTAATCACCTGGGATTGAGTTCACTGTGAAGAAAAATACTATAAAAATATTTGTTTAATTTCAGATTGAAGGTAGTTACTACAGGGAAAGCTTAGATAACTTTTCCGATTCACTAAAACTCTCTCATCTGCATGAGAAGGTGTCCACAGAGTTGAGAACAGCAGTTACCCATCAGGGTGGCACTTGCACTGATAAATCATCCCTCGCTGTTGCACTCTTCAAATTAGCAAATGAAATAGCATCATCTGGCAATGGGGCAATATTTATAAATTAAATTTATTGATACACATGGTCTTGGTTATTATTTTAATCTTCCTCTCTCTAGGTATTTTGTAAGAAAATATAAGTCTTGTGTTTACTTCTGTTTGTTAATGCTTTGATAAATCAGACATTTTTAGTATTCTATCAATGGCAAAAGTCTAATTGCCTTATTGTGTTCTGATTTATTTCTTTCCTTACTTTCTTTGCATCTGTAGCCCAACAAATGAGTCTCTAAAGAGGTATATGTTATGATACAGTGTCAGTGAAATTAATCCTGATCAATTTTAAAGTTCACATTTTTATTTGATGACTTTCAGGGGAATCACTAAAACTGAGATTGACTTGGTCTCTTCTTTTGTTGGTTAAATATTGTTGTTTGAAAGCAGCGGAGCCACAGTGAAGAAAAGGGCTCTTCTTGTGCTCTTAACTCTGTTCCATTTCTGAAGAAAAGCTGCAGCAATTCCTCTTGTCCATGTACAAAGTGAGGCTAATTGGTCAAAAAAAAAAAAAAAAAAAAATCACACTGGCTTTACTGGGCTTATAACTTTGGCATTGCACAGAGGCAAGAAGCCTAATTCTATAAAAAATGAGGGAATATTGAGTGCTGTTGAAAATCTACCTCTCATCCTTTCAGTTTCTCCAAACAGTTTTATTTTTCACAATAATAGAATAGTCATCTTATGTCTGTATGTGTTTCACAGCTAGTATCTCATCTGATTGTCATGATTACTCAGGGAAGTAGGTGGGGTGGATTTTACCTTCCCTTCTGGGGGAAAACTGGGGCTCAGAGAGAGGAAAATATTTGGTCAAAATATTGATATAATACTTGAAATGAGGATTTCTGATGGTTTTGTGTTCTTCATTTGGAAAATAATAGTTTGCACTCAAGTAAAGTAGAATATTGGAACTGCATAATGTTTGATAATACAGATAATTTTAAACGAAATGCTAAATAATGTTTAGTGCTTACTTTTTAATACAAGGGCATTTAAATCCCTCATATAATTTTTTAAGTTTTGACACAAAATGGCGTGACTTACAGTTAATAGCAAAAAATAAATGGTCTAAGGCAGGAATTTCTCTTTTCTTCGACAATTGAATCTTGCCAAGATTTATACACTGTTAAAACAAAATATTTTTGTGTGTAACCTTCATGCTATTTACAATGATCTTTATCCTTCCAGGAATTACTTATGCTTTTCTTGTCTTTGTAATGACACTTTTCTTTGTTCTGTATTCATTCATGTAAAATACTTCTGAAAAAAGGCAATAAAATTTGAATAATGTTTCCAGAAAAATCCACAACATTGTATAGGAAAGTATCACATTCAAATACGTGTTGTTACTCCATATTGCAAAAGTATATTTAAGTACATTTTTTAAGTGTCCAGTTTGCATGTTAAACTTTATCTCATGCTAAGCATAAATAAATATGGAAGGTAAGTGTCGTTATTTAATTACACAGAAATTTGAAACGGATATTTCCAAAATAATATCAATTTGGTGATGACCAACACTAATACTTGTAAAACTGGTGCGATTCATGGGGAAAAAATTAAAAAGCACACATATTTAGACTTCTGCCACAAGAGCTAGGTAAATAAACGTTTGGATGACCACTATCAGAACGTACTCATCATTTAGGACCCCCCTTCTCTGCAAATTTCCCTTTCAGCATAACTACCAAAATCAAATTTTGAGGAAACTCTGGCTAACTTTAAATCACACTGTTCATTGTTCAGCTCATTGTTCTTGGAACAAACCGATTTTATTTTTTTGCCTCTTCCTTTTTTATCGTTAATGTCAAGCAAACATTTATTTCAGGTGCAAAGCCTCAGGATATGTTAGTGAAAACAGTGGCTGGGCTGTTCTACCACTTACTGCCCACTAAGTGGGTGGGAAAAGGGTGTTGTGACCCTCTTACCCTTCCCACCAGTCTCCCTAACAGCTTTGGCCTTCGGGTCAGCTCAATTTCCCCTCCACTGAGTGGCCATTACTGTGCCTGCCCAGTGATAAATGCTTTTTGTGAGAGACTGCATTGCCGGCAGCTAGCGCTAGGGAAGTCTGCCACCCAGGCAAACTAACATGCTGGCCCGTGATGGGCCCGTTACCTAGCAACGTGCCTGGCCTCACCAAAATGAATAGACCCACAAACAAAAATGAAAAGGAGATAAAACGAGTCGAAGTACAAGGGGCGAGGAGGTTAATATTCCTCTATCGAATAACTTCGTTTTGGAGAATTGCATTTTAACCTTTTTTTCAAAGCCGAAGGTGGAGACATGTATTGGAAATTAAATTAGGCCACATTTGTATTTTTAAAAAATGTTTTCTTTTATGCAGAATTTGCTTTCCCTTTCTATCCACAATTTTCTAACTTTCTCTTAAAGTGGAGGAGAAGCAACATTAGAGGGGCCACAAGGTGGATTTGTAAATATTTTACTTTTTCTACATTGTCTTGCTGTGTGGTTTAGGGCACGTGGCTTTGGTCCTCTGGTGCCCAGTTTTCCTGTCAATAAAAGGGGATGGCAGAGGTAATTTATTAAGCACAATGAGAGGGTGAGGTGTAATGTTTTACGCCAAGGAAAGAGTTAACTCTCATTTGCCTTAAAACTGAACACAACCAACTCCTTACAACTAAATCAAGATGGCACCTTACAGATTAGTAAACATTGTGCTCAATTAAATAAATGACTTTTAGCTTTGAGGTTTCAGGGTGGCTCCCAAATTATTAGGCTTTTAAAATATTTTGTGTGTGTATGATTTTGAGCATCTACTATGTACCAGGTACTATAGAAGGCCCTTTAAAAATATGTACTACTGCTATCAGGTAAGAATGAATGCTTGAGTCAAGATTCATTCAATAAAGTCATTTGACAAGTTTCCTTAGTACCCACCAATCCAAGGATTGTTATCTTGATGCTTCCCACATAGTATGAAGAAATATAAGCAGAAAAATAATTACAGAAATATAAGTGCATTGTTCATAAATCTTTCAAATTCCCTTTCAAGAATGCTCCCAATCACTGGCCTCGTTCAGGCTGCCACCGCCCATCAGGATATTAGCTTAGCCTCCTACCTAATGTCCCTACCTCAAATCTTCTCACCTGTAGAACACTCTGACAAAGTTAACTGCAAAACTATCTTAAGTCCCTTATTTAAAATCCTCATTTGGACCCTTATTGCCCAAACCCCTTACCATGACTCATAAAGCCCCTCTCAGTCTGCCCCAGCTCTGACTTCCATGCATCGTGGGTCCTGCATTCGTTATGCACGGAGGTTCTCAGTTCTCCAGATACACCACACTCATGAGCTCCTTCCTGCTTTGGCACATGCTGTTCCCCGTGTCTAGAATGTGCTTCTTTGTTTCACCTCAGATCCAGAAAACTCCTCCTCCTTCCTTAAGATCCAGGTTGCATGAATCTTTTCTGACTTCAGGGAGAGCCCATCGATCCCTCCAACATACTCTTATGGCCCTTTCGGCATTGGTTATCGTCTCACCTTGAGCAAGTCCTTCACCTTACCTATCCTTGTCTGTAAAATGGTGTTAATAGCAGTACCTACTTCATAGAGCCCTTGTGAGGAGTACTGAGTTAATAACATAGAAAGGGCTTAAAACCGAGCAGGGCATTGTTGTAAGCACCTAACGAATATTAGCTATGATTGCTCTTATATAATCTCAAATATAGTATTTGTGCCATAATCGCTATTCACATATTGGCCCCACCCCTCAGATGAAAAGATTCTTGAGGGCAGGGTGTATGCCTCCTTGCTTTGCATCCTCTGTGCTGGACATACTACTCGTCCTTCTAGTAGGCACCCAATAAAAGTTTGCTGTAGTGATGAATGCATGCATGCAAAATGTTTCTAGGGCTGCCTGGGTTAGTGAGATATTTTGATCGCCTTATGGTTTCATATCCTTTCTCTTTAAACCAAACTTTTCATACCTACTAAACTTTCTTCATGAGGCTTTTGGTTTTAGGATGCTCCCTATACAAGTGTTCTTTTCTCCATCTTCTGCCTCAACTGCAAAACCATCATAAACTCCCTTTTATTACACAGGCTGAACTTGAACTTGAATTCCAGAGTTGCCCGGAAAACCCCTGTAAAGTGATTGTGCTATTTTTTGTTTCATGGCTGTTAGATTTAGCTTCACTGTAGATTGCCTGTAAACTTTACAGGGTTCAATTTTTAAGCCAGCACTCTGACTTCTCACTTACTTTTCTCTTGTGTTATAAGAAACAGAATCAATATTATACTTTAAAATAGAAAGAATATGTTTATTTATATATCTGCTACGAAAACTGATGTTGAACACAAATCATTATTTTTAAAAGTAGTCACGAATTTGTAGCCTGACCATGAAATAAAATTCCAGGGACCAGGTACCTGCGGACGCCTCATTGCATTGACAGGTGGGTAGCATTAAAAAGAGGTCAGGTGAAGAGAGAGCAGAGCACAGGTGTGGGTGTTGTTTCCAAACAAAGATAAATCACTTCCCAGTGGACACTCAACAGAAGATGAAACTTTTTGGTAAACCTAAGAGCCTGACAAATCTGTTTTTATTTTATTTTACCTTAAAGAGAAGTAGCTGTATTTACGAAAAGAACATGGGCTTTGGAGCAAAACCAACCTCGAAACAAGCTTTGTTTCGCCATTTAACAAGATCAGTTAAACTGGCCAAAGTGCTTAACCTTTCTAACCCTCGGTTTTCTTATCTTTAAATGGGAATCTTTCTTACAGAACTTTCATGGGGAATAAATGAGACATTAGGTATCAAACACTAAGCACAATGAGCGCACAATAGTTGCCAATAATTATTAGCTCCCTCTCCATATTTCTTTTGTTTTTTCCATTCCCATCTGAAAAAACAAACCCCAGACAGACCATCCTAACCCTTTCCCCAAGGTTTTTCTTTTCTGTCACTAGTATACTGACCTCCAGGGATAGGACTCTTCTTTAGGGCTCTGGCCCTAAAATAATCCTTTTCTTTCAGCTCCCTCTGAGAGTCTTTTATCAAAAAGACTAAGGGACTCTTTCAGGATGGGGAGGACATGAAGAGGATCAGAAACATATAAATAGTTGGCTCACAAAACAAGTTATTTAACTTGGGATTTGAACCCTGGCTGTTTCATCCTCAAACCTGTGCTTACTACTCTACATCTACCTAGAGAGACAGGAGATTATTTGGGGCCAGCAATATGGCACTGGGAAGGACCCTGGCCTTGGATCCAGATGGGTGAAACTTGAACTCCCTCCCAGTCACAGACACTTAGTGAAGCCTTCCTAGCCTAACTGTCTAGTGCTAGGTGTAGCAGTGACCAAGGTGGGCATGGTCCTTACATGCATGGAGCTCGTGATCCACTTGGTGTCCCTTACCGCCAGTGTCTTTACTCACAAAATGAGGATAATAGACCCACTTCACCCTTTTATAGAGAAAAATGAAATAATTTTAAGAGACAATTGACTATGTCCTTTGTGTAGTAAGGGTTTCATATACATTATCTTATTTCATACCCCCAATCACTTCAACATCATTTTACATATAAAGAAACTGAGGCCATTTGTCCAAGACAACCAGGGCCCGACTCTGAACCAGGTCTGTCTGCTGACAATGCCTGTGCTCCTGACACTGTGCTAATGGATAGGGAGCAGCCGGTGGAGTGCTGGGCACATATCACAAACGGTGCTCCGGGAATCGTTAGTCTCTCTCTCTTCTTACCCTCTCCTTCCCTCCTCCTTCCATTCCTTTGTGCCTTTCTTCTCATCCTCACTCTTAAATGCCCATGTTGTGAGAACACAGAAAGGGGAGAGAGAGACAGTTGGCAAAGGGCAGGAAGAGTGACATGGTGCACCTCACCGTTCTAAGATAGCCCTGTAGCCAGCATCGATATTCAGTGTCTCCCTGAAATCAGTTTGGGTTTCCCAAACTTCAGTGTTGAGAAGATCCTGTAATTGTATTAGTGAGTTTTAAGTGGTTTTAATTTCTTTTCCTTTCTCAGTTTATGCTTTTTAATTTGTTTCCTTGTCCCTCACTCTTCTCCCCTCGTATGCACACACCCAGGCCTATGATAATGAATGGACTTATACTAATTATAAGGTTGTGATTTCATCCAAGGGCTTGGATGCTGCTGCTGTTTCCTGGATGCAATGCTCCAGGGATTTATAACTCATCAGTGTCATGATGGAAATTTGGCCTGGCAATCAGGATCTAATTGTTCTGGATGCTGTACACATGTTACTCTAGAGAAAAACAACTTCAGAATCGTTTGCTCTCTTTTTGTTTTCACTGTTGATGTGTCTCCTAGGTCTGACATTACTATCTACAGGTAAGTTTGAAAAATGTCTTAACAGCCTAGAATGAAAATAACTTACATGCAGGATGTTCTTGAAAAGGAAGTACTTTGTGCCAAGAAATTATCTTTCATTAACCCTAATTAACTATTTCACAAGATTTCTGGGAACTGAATCAGTTGCCACAAGAAAGTACAGACGTGGAGAGTTTAGGACTTGAAAACTATACAACTGTACCTATTGGCAGGGATGTGGTATCATCATTTAATGAGCATCGTAGTTATATAACCACTACTTCATCCTTACAACAACAACCCTGCAGCTAAGTAGTATTAACCTCATTTTATAAGTGAGAGGAATGAAGCCCAGAAAGATTAAATAGCTTGCTGAAGACCACACATCTAGGAGGTGGGATTCAGGCTCAGATCTGGGTGACTCCAAAGCCATTGCTGGTCCATTGCACTGTATCTAGAGAGTAGAAAAATCACAACAGCTGGGCTAGGCAAGACCTTCATATTGAGGGGAGAGGGAAAGTCTGGTAAGTGAGAACAAAATTGCTGCAGGGAATGAGGATGGGAGATCAGGAGCAGGTGTCCCAGGAGAAGACCATCAGAAACTTTGGTTGTAACCTCAGGACAGAGTGCAGAGGAGGTCTCACAAGAGCAAAACAGGGTGTTGGGGTCCTCAGCAGGTAATGAAGAATGATGCTGGAATCACATTATGCCAGAGATGCTAAGAGATGGCTAGTGAGGGCTCAAATACCAACAAAGCTGCCAGTGGCTAGGCAGGGCTGGAGGAAATAAAAGGGCCATGGTTTCTGCCTTCAAGGAATTCACAATGTGAATGGAAAAAAGTACACGTGTACCTTGTGCTGTAAGAGATTACAATGTAAGGCCCTGTGGGAGAAGTGTCAAAAGAGTAGTCAAGTCTAAGCATGAGGCGTTTACTCCCTCCTTCCCACCCAGTTGCTCCCAGGAGACACAGCTGCACTTGAATGGTGCAAGAAGCCCTTTTGACCTACCTTCTCTCTCACCATCCCTTTCCCTCCATCTCACAGCCACAGTAAACTACTCTGTCTCTGTTATGCCATCTTATACTTCCAGAACTTGGTGCATGCAATCCCCTTCCTGGCACACCCTTTGCCTGGCTACAACCAGTCTCCAGGGCCTCGGTGTAGTCCTCAATTCCAGGAATCTTCCCTGTCAGCTGGAGATCTTTGCCCATCATAGTAGTCTGTGTTCCCCAGGTAAAATGCAAATTCTCTAAGGCCAGGTTTCTGTGGTTCCCCATTGTATTACCACACCTGGTACAGTGACTGCTACAGACGTGGCACTCAAAAGTATTTGTTGAGGCCAGGTGTGGTGGCTCATGCCTTTAATCCTAGCACTTTGGGAGGCCGAGATTGGGGGTAGATCGCTTGAACCAAAGAGTTTGAGACCAGCCTCGGCAACATAGTGAGATCCCATCTCTAGAAAAAACAGAAACAAAAAGTTGGGGGCATGGTGGCATATACCTGTAGTCCCAGCTACTCAGGAGGCTGAGGTGGGAGGACTGAGCCCGGGATCAAGCCTGCAGTGAGCCATGATCGTGTCACTGCACTCAAGTCTGAGCAATAGAGCAAAACCTTGTTTCAAAAAAGAAAAAAAATTGTTGAAAGAATCAATTATTCTTGGGTCACTCCGTGCGTAATATAGTGCTGGGAACTATTTAAAGAGCTGTGCATTGTTCAAAATTCTCTACATGTGTTAACTCATTTAATCTTCATTCAACCCTAAGAGATGGGAACTATTATCATCCCCATTTCACAGATGAGGAAATGGAGACAGAACCCAGGCAGTTTGTACTCTTATCTACTAAACTATACTGTTCCAGCAGTCACAGGAATGAAGACGTTGGACACATTGGAATTACTGTTATTTTTCTGGAGTCCTATTTCTTGAAGGCATAGGATGTATTGAGTAATATTTTGTTGATTTAGGTCCTGAGTGGGGTTGTTCATGTACACTTTGCCACAAGAAGCTCAAATTCAGGTTAAGTCCTGGGCTAATATCATCACTATCACTTTTAAACACGAAGAGTAACCAGAAGAGACTTCCAAAAATATGGAAGCCCCAAGGAGGCTGGTCGCTCTCTCTCTGGAGGGTTAAATGAAGAGGCCTTTTCTGACTGTGTGCAAGTTAACAAATGAGTTGGATGCATTGCTATTAAATATAATTCATAAGCAGCACCTGTTATAATTTACATCTTCAGAAAGTAACAGCATATTAGCAAGCATGGTAATTGAGCCCCCAACACCTGCAGGTGAGAAAACACAGATGGAATCACTCCACTAACAGGAGATTTCATTACATGTGAACTAGTCCAAGGAGAGTGGAGGGGTTAAAATAACACTCTGCTCTTCAAGGTAGTTCTGATCATGATAACTGCAGAAACAAACATCCCAGCCAGCTCGGTGGCTCACGCCTGTAATCCCAGCAATTTGCGAGGCTGAGGAGGGTGGATCGTCTGAGGTCAGGAGTTTGAGACCAGCTTGGCCAACGTGGCGAAACCCCATCTCTACTAAAAATTAAAAAAAATAAAAAAATTAGCCAGGCATGGTAGTCCACACCTGTCATCCCAGGTACTCGGAAGGCTGAGGCAAGAGAATCACTTGAACCCGGGAGGCAGAGGTTGCAGTAAGCTGAGATTGCAAGATAATGCCACTGCACTCTAGCCTGGGCAACAAAGCAAGACTCTGCCTCAAAAAAAAAAAAAAAAAAAAAAGAAAAGAAAAGAAAAGAAAAAGAAACAAACATCCCCAGCAAATGATCTCAGGCTGCTTCCAGATCTAACACTTCACTGCTGGCTTGACACCATGTCAGTAACATGAGATTTGCCCATGGAGCCCACGCTAAAATTTATCCCTTAACAGTGTGCTCTCCTTGGCTATTTTGTTATATTGAGCCACCGAAGCCCGCCAAGCTGCCCTGGGGTGCCAGCAGATACTAGTTGACACCCCATTCATATCCCTTGGCACTCACCTTGGCGGTCTGAAGGTTGCTTATAGAAAGCACCTGTGACTCTGCCTGAGGGATTTTTTTCAGGTTCTACAAGCATGCCTGGCCTGGGGGGAGAACAAACCATACATGCTGGAGGGTTCTTACCCATGGGAGCCCTCAACCAACAACAGATGGGAAGGTGGATAAATACCCTGGCTTCCTCACCCATCTGAGGGATAATGCTGGGAAGTGGTCCATGTGGCTTCCCAGAGTTCTCCCGAGGGAACTTGGTAACTTGCTTAATAAAACACTCCTTATGAGCTTTGTCCCCTTCCTTGTTCCCCTCCCCACTCCCTTCCTAGTGCTCCCCACAATCTTCCAAATAAACTGCTTGTACTTGAATGCTGTTCTCCGGGTCTGCTTTTCGTGAAACCCAAACTAAGGCAGCTAAGCCCTAGGCATATTGAGACAATTAAGACAGTCTCTGGCTTCAAGATGTTCACAATATAGAAGATTAGAAAAGCAAAACAAATCAGGGATTATAAAAGTGTGAAAACTGTGATGATAAAGGCATGCATAAGGAATAATGGAATATAGAAGAGAATCATAGAAGACTCACGGAGGGTGTAGGTGGTTGGTCAGAGAGAGCTTGCAAGAAGAGGCAAGATATGTTAATTGCTTACTTCAATAAGAATCATGCTATAAAACAGTTTAATCTTTGTAGAATAACTGAACTACAAAATAATTCATGTATCTATACAGTTACAGAAACACTAAAAAATAAAATTTTCACTGCCAGAAATTTAGATCCCTAATGGTTTGTAGTCTGAGAAATACTTCTAGGAGGTATGTGTGTTGACGTATGTCATTCCTGAGTACCTGGGTTTCTTTTTTCTTTTCTTTTTTCTTTTTTTTTTTTTTTTGAGACGGAGTCTCACTCTGTCGTCCAGGTTGAAGTGCAGTGGCAAGATCTCGGCTCACCACAAGCTCCGCCTCCTGGGTTCACACCATTCTCCTGCCTCAGCCTCCCAAGTAGCTGGGACTACAGGCGCCCGCTACCACTCCCAGCTAATATTTTGTATTTTTAGTAGAGACGGAGTTTCACTGTATTAGCCAGGATGGTCTCAATCCCTTGACCTCGTGATCTGCCCGCCTCAGCCTCCCAAAGTGCTGGGTGGGATTACAGGTGTGAGCCACCACACCTGGCCAAGTACCTGGGTTTATATATGAGCATCTCCCCACATGCAGTCTGTGCCTGCAGTCAGGAGTGTAGGTACACGGATGTTCATACTCTGAAAGCCTTTTGTATGTGTGCCTTTCCCAGTGCACTGCTGGTATTGGTTTATATGTTGTTCCTCAATCCCATCACATGTCTTTTGTAAAGCTACCCATTGTTTTCCTTTGCTGACATAAAAATAATATTAATACATTATTGTTTACTTATTTGTGCTTACTGTTTCTATATATGCCGCTAGACTCTACACTTCACAAGGGCAGACGGCTTTCTGTTTTGTTCACCATTATATACCCAGTACAATGGTGCCTGGCATGCCATGGGCATCAGTAAATGTATTGAATGAATGTATTGTTGAATGATTGAAAGACTATGAGCTCCTCGTAGAGAAACATAAGGCCTCAAGAATCATTGTATCACTCATCCACAGTACATGGCCAGCACGTGGTAAACACCTTTAGAAGTGTATCAAATCATTTTATTTTAAATTTCAGTGATCTTGACAAACCTGACAAAAACAAGAAATGGGGAAAGGATTCCCTATTCAATAAATGGTGCTGGGAAAACTGGCTAGCCATATGTAGAAAGCTGAAATTGGATCCCTTCCTTACACCTTATACGAAAATTAATTAAAGATGGATTAGAGACTTAAATGTTAGACCTAAAACCATAAAAACCCTAGAAGAAAACCTAGGCAAAACCATTCAGGACAAGGCATGGGCAAGGACTTCATGTCTAAAACACCAAAAGCAATGGCTACAAAAGCCAAAATTGAAAACTGGGATCTAATTAAACTAAAGAGCTTCTGCACAGCAAAAGAAACTACCGTCAGAGTGAACAGGCAACCTATAGAATGGTAGAAAATTTTTGCAATTAGTTATCTGACAAAGGGCTAATATCCAGAACCTACAAAGAACTCAAACAAATTTACAAGAGAAAAACAAACAACCCCATCAAAAAGTGGGCAAACGATATGAACAGACACTTCTCAAAAGAAGACATTTATGCAGCCAACAGACACATGAAAAAATGATCATCATCACTGGCCATCAGAGAAATACAAATCAAAACCACGATGAGATACCATCTCACACCAGTTAGAATGGCGATCATTAAAAAGTCAGGAAACAACAGGTGCTGGAGAGGATGTGGAGAAATAAGAACACTTTTACACTGTTGGTGGGACTGTAAACTAGTTCAATCATTGTGGAAGACTGTGGTGATTCCTCAAGGATCTAGAGCTAGAAATACCATTTGACCCAGCCATCCCATTACTGGGTATATACCCAAAGGATTGTAAATCATGCTGCTATAAAGACACATGCACATGTTTGTTTACTGCAGCACTATTCACAATAGGAAAGACTTGGAACCAACCCAAATATCCATCAATGACAGACTGGATTAAGAAAATGTGGCACATGTACACCATGGAATACTATGCAACCATAAAAAAGGATGAGTTCATGTCCTTTTTAGGGACATGGATGCAGTTGGAAACCGTTATTCTCAGCAAACTATCGCAAGAACAGAAAACCAAACACCACATGTTCTCACTCGCAGGTGGGAATTGAACAATGAGAACATTTGGACACAGGAAAGGGAATATCACACACTGGGGCCTGTCATGGGGTGGGGTGGGAGGGAGGGATAGCATTAGGAGATATACCTAATGTAAATGATGAGTTAATGGGTGCAGCACACCAACATGGCACATGTATACATATGTAACAAACTTGCACATTGTGCACATGTACCCTAGAACTTAAAGTATAATAAAAATAAATAAATAAATAAATAAATAAATTCCAGTGATCAAGAATATTGTCAGTGACAGAAAGGACTTAGGGCAAAATTGTAGTGCCCTTGCCATTTTTCTTATTTTCTTGGTTGCCACTTTTCCTCAAATAGAAGATCCTTTCCCTAATCAGTGATCATCACAGAGCTTCTATGTCAATCACACTTCTTGTTTCCTTGGCCGTCTTGGGAGAATCCCAGAAGCTCTTTTGGTCACATCATCAGAGCCTCAGAAGGGAGTTGGGACCTGAAGCCAAGTTGATATGGAGTAAAGCAGCCCCTGCCAGTGTCGTGACCCAAATGAGAGCCTGGCCAGACTGCCCAGGGCTAGCCTCTCCATTCCTCTCACAAATCCAGTTTTGACAGGTGGTCAGGTTACTTTTGAAAAGGAGTTAATTTTTCTGCAAAGAGTCAGTTGCTAAATATCCAAAAGAGAAACCATACAAGCAGGGTGGCTCCCAGAGTTCCTGGAAGCCGCACACCCTGCTTCCACGCCTGCTTTAACTCGGGTCCTCTTGTGGCAGGACTCCCACTGGAATAGTACCTTTCTGAGAGATTCTGATCTCCCTTAAGAAGGTCTGTGTGGCTGGAGGATTGCAAACATTGGGCATGAACTGGAAGGTCCTTTACTGCAAACCCATATCTCCCAGCTACCCTGTAAGTAAACTCTCTAAGAATAGTCATGGCTTTGGTGATCAAGATTTTTGACATTTTATTTTAAGCCCATCCTCATGGTGAAATAATAATGATAATACCAACAATAATAATAATAATAATTACTATTTATTAAGCTCCATGTGCTTTATCTCAATTCACAAAACATTCCCATGAGATAGGTACTATTGTTATTTGCATTCTACAAGTGAGAAAATGAAGGCTTAATGAAAACAAGTAACTTTTCCAAGGCCACATGGCTAGAAAGTAGTGCAGCCAGCATTTAAAGCCCAACACTCAATTCCAGAGTCCGTTGCTCTTGGGCCTACAAAAAGGACATGAAAGGGCAAAAATCCTCTGAAGATTAGAAAGCCATACCCTTTTACAGTTTGAGTCTCTAAAGGACAGAGCTTCATACAGGAGCCTCTTTACTAACAGGTTTTATATGAAGTATGAAGGATGTAACACTGCAAAGGTAGATGAGGAAGTAAAATCCTAACTGTTCATTGCTTAAAAGGAAATCCATTAACGTATTTTATAACCCAATGGTAGATGAATGCAACACCCACACAGAGGAGAAACTGAAAGTTCAGTCTCTTGACAGTAGGTCATTCTTAGGGCTTCAAGTGGGAAAACTAATATTCCAAAATGTCTACCAGGGTCAGAATGAGTAACATCTTGTTCTTTATTTATATCAGTCATGTTAGGCTATATTGTGCTGCAATAATGAATAAACCCCAAATCTCAGTAGCTTAAAACACTAAAGCTTCGTTTCTTACTCATGCTGCCTGTTCGTCTTAGGGCTTCTGCTCTTGATTTTTTCACTCAGGGTTGGACTGATGGAGCCTCCCTCACCTGGAATGTTGATGTTTGCTATGTAGGGGAAGAAAACTTGGCAAATCACTCACTGATTCTTCCAGGCTCCTTCCTGCAAGTGATAGCTGTCACTTTTGTTCACAATTCATTTTTTAAAGCAAATCACATACCCCCAACTAACTTTAATTGCCAGGGTGTGGGGGTGGAATTTGCTGAGAATGAGAAGAAATTGAATATTGGTAAACATCATGAATGGCTCCCACATCAAATCCTTAAATCATACTCAACATGCTTAACTAAGACCAGATAAAATTGCTCACTTAAAATAAATCATGATTATTTTAAGCAGGTGTTCACTTAATATACCACAGGTTTTACTCTAGCCATTGTTTCTCTGTTGATCATAGAGAATATGATCAACATATTCTCTTTATAGTCATGAGCTTTTGAGAGAAGTGAGTGGTCTTATTTGTCTTTGACTACTCCAAACCTGATACAGTGCTAGGAGCATGAATATCAGTCTTCTTGGGCTGTCATAACAAAATACCATAGACTGGATGGCTTAAACAACAGAAATTTATTTTTCCACAGTTCTAGAGGTTAGTAGCCCAACATCAAGGTGTCTATAAGGTCAGTTTTGGGTGAGGGCTTTCTTCCTGGATTGCGGATGGCCACCTTCTTGCTGTGTCCTCACATGGCTTTTCCTCAGTGCCTGTGCACAGAGAGAAAGTGTGTATGAACTCTCTGGTGGTTCTTCTTAAAAGGACACTAATTCTGTTGGATAAAGGCCCCACCCTTATAACCTCATTTAACTTTAATTATTTCCTTACTCCAAACACAACCACACAAAGGTTAGGGCTTCAATGTAGTAATTGAGAGGAGGCAGGGAAGGATATAAGCATTCAGTCCATAACAGCATGGTAGGCTTCAGTGTTTTCCGAATGAATGGATGAATGAATGATTCCACTTAACTAACAGTCTTCCTTTAGCATCTAGTCACTGGGCACTTGTCCTTTTTTTCATCTTCCTTTTCCCATAGGTGAAGCTGTCTTGCACCCCTTCTCTAGTTGTAAAGTCCATGCATCCTTTAGCATTCGGCTAACACAATGCTGTCTTGGGGAAACCCTTTCTCATCTGCACACTCTCCTGCACCCTCCAAAGCTTGAACTAGTTGCTCCCTCTTCTCTTCTAGAACACTTGCTTCCTCCCTCGGTTAGTGTACTGATCATAAATAAGTATAATTTTTTACACACTAGACCATCCCTCACACTGTTCTGTGAGCTCCTAAAGAGCAGAGACTGGTAGTTGTGCGGTAGCTGGCACTAGCATGGGGCCTGACTCATGTAGGTGTTCAAAATGCTAAGATCAAATAAATAAAAGGATTAATAGGTATTCAGAATTGTATCTCTTTTTGACATGTTAGTCTTCTGTGTGTGTGCACTTGTGTGCGCTCCTATATTTGATATTCAATTCACCAATACGACTGGGGCTGTCAGTAACAGCAGGAGGATCGGACACTAATTATGCTTGTCATTAAAGTGCATTCAAACTGAAAACATGGAGGCAGCCGGTCTAGTTCCCTCATCTTTGCTTGATTCATTCTCAGCTAAGATGCCCATCTGGCATCTGAAGGCTTGATGTTGTCTCTTCAGAATCTGAGCACTCCTCCAGGGTGGCAGGAAACACACCTATTCACCACTGTATCTCCAGAGCTTGGCGTGAGACATGGCACACAGTAAATGATTACTAAAGATTTGTTGAATGACTGAATTAAACTACCAAAACCCTACAAATATATCTCTCCAAGTATCATTTTAAAAGACTCTAAGGCTTTAAAGAGGAAGAGATCATGGTATCATAGAAGCCTTGACTTGGAAGATACTCATGTCACGTATGATTGGCCCTGATTCTAAACTATGCTATTTCAGAATCTTTTAGAAGACATGGCTGTTTCTAACTCAAGAAGACCTTTGGGAATGGAGGGCCTACTTTAGCATCATTGGCATGAACACAGGCTTTGGGGTGAGAGAGATCTGGGTTTGAATCTCTTTCTCACTAGCTGGGAGATCCTGAATAGGACAGAATCTCTTTCTCACTAGCTGGGTGATCCCGAATAGGACACAACTCTCTGAGCCTCAATTTCCTCATTTTTAAATTTCACAGTTGTAGGAATAAAATAATGTAAAATAAAACTACCCAGTTAAAAAAAAACTATTCTTATCAGTTAATTGCTTTACCCTTAGGTAAAACTAACCTTAAATAGTCCTTCCATATTCACTTTTAAAATTCAATAACTTTTTATTGAGGGTCTACTCTATACCACAAAAATATATTCTAGGGAAAAAGGTGTTTCGTTTTGTTTTTAATAGCACTGAGAATGTCTTTGGTCAGTATAGTATCTCATAGAATCCCTGAAGTACTTCCCAATATCTTGCCTATGCACCTCCTAATAAAATGAGAACTCTTTCCTTCTTGGCTACCATAGAAATCTTGGCCCCAGCTCCCTGTCTATGATTCTTTTCCCTTCCCCTGTTATCTTGTGCATCCATCTTCTCATTCATCTCATTTATTCATTCATCAAACTTACTGAGAATCTACATTATGCCAGTACTGGGCTAGGTCCTAGGAATACACGTTCAAATAGGGCCCTTTGTGCCCTCAAGGGGCCACAGACTAGAGAGGATAAAAGGTAAGGCAACCATTATGATATAATGCAACAAGTATCAAAAAGAAGGCAGGTGGAGGGTACTTTGGGAACATAGAATAGTGTCATTAAAGCGAAGCCCAGGTGGAAAGTGGGGGAGGTGGCAGGAATGTCCAAGATGACTTTTCTAGGAAGGAGTGTCTAAATACAGTGAATTCTGAAGGGTGAGTATTGTTTTGGCAAGCAAAGAAGGGTGTTCTGGGTAGAGTGGCAAGATGAAGAGCTAAAGACAACAAGTATGCTATTTTCAGTTGACTCATATAAAATCGCTGATATTCAGCTGGTTTTGACCTATACAAATGGTAATTTTTCATATGGCCCTCCCGAATAGGTCAGTCTGGCTAGATTATATGTATGCAGAGTGTGTGGTGGGCACATGTTGGTGAATGTAGTCAGATGGCCATGTGTGTTGAGGATGGGGAGGGAGGAGGGAAATAAATAAGGCTGGAGAAGCAGACAGAGATTCAATCACAAACGTCCTTGTGTTTATCTTGAAGATAGTTAAGGCCACGGAAGGCTTCTGGTCAGGACAGTGAGTCAGTGATGCTTGTAACTTTGGGTAGATGGTTCTGGCTGCAGTGCAGAGAAACGTCCCCGTGCTCCACCACCTCACCAGGCCCCTGGGAGAGTTCTAGTTCCTGTGGGCTGAATTCCTCAGCATTGCCAGTGTAGCCTCTGTCTCTGTCTCCATGGCACCTCACTGTCCCTGACCCCCATCCTTCTACTTCTCTGGCCCTCAAGGCAGAAGCCTCTTTGGCCACTGCCAAAAAGGACTCTGAGTTCGACCACTGAGCTGTCTCAGAATTGTCCATGTAAATGGGCCAATCTTCACCCATTGAGAGCCTTGAGGAAATTCTGATTTGGAGTCACTAAGCAGAAGAAATAAATCTTGGAATTTTAGTTGTACTGACAATGTCCTCTCAGCTTATGCCTTCCTTGTGAAAAGGCTGATGAAAATGTTAGCAAAATATAAGCTCTATTGTTGGAGGGGGCAGAAGTCCCCTCCTCCATAACGCTCTGCTTGTTCCCTGAATTAACCACTTTTTCCTGTGTGCCATCCTGTGTGGCACCCAGTACCCAGCTCTCTGGTGCTCTATATTGCCATTACTTGTCTACATGAGCGTATCCTTATTTAACTTCCAGCTCTTTGAGGTCGTGGCCTGGGTCTGCATCTCTAGTAGAGTAGGCTCACAGTTCTGTAGAAGGAATGCATGTGTGGCTGTGGACATGGTGTGGCCTTACCTCTGCACAGGTGTGCAGAAGGAAGGACCGAGCAACTCTCTATCACAATAGAAACTCAGTCAACTCCTATTGGTGGTATGGAATGAAATTGTAGGGTTCTAGACCAATATAAAGCATGTGCACAGGTATCTGGGCTCAATATGGGACACAGGAGCCCGGGAAGAAGGCGGGGTAGCCATGGCAGCAGCTTTTCCTATCTGCTTCTGCAAAACCAGCTAATTCCCTCGCCTCCATCAGCGGGCCCTTGGCAGAGGCAGCGCGGGCGGGCTGGTAGTGCGGTCCTGGCAGCCGCAGTGTGGAGGTGAACCCCATGGCCTCTTCAGTCTATTTAGCAGGCTCTGAGATGTGTAAGTACATTATCTGCAAGGCTGGTAAAGAGCGCTTGGGGAGGATTTGTGGGTCTGTGGGAAGGACAAAGAAAAATGTTTTCTAATAAATTATTCACCATCTCACAATCCCTTTTGGGCAGATTGTTGCTCCGTTTGCCCTGCGCTGCTCAGTGCCTCTTCCCTCGGCATTCAGATGCGCGGTTTCTCACCTCCAGAGAGCAGCAGAGATCTCGGGCAGGCTGCTGCGGCTAATGGTGGCAATTAATAACTTGTCATAATCCCGAGGATGAAAGGGAAGGCGCCCCATCAGCAGGCGGGTCATGGCGATGCTCAGAAGCAAATGAGGTGCAGGTGTGGCCTCCACTAAGCGCTGTGCCCGCCACCCGGTGCGCCGCGGTGCCAAGCCCCAGACCCCGAGCGCCAGCGGCCCGACTCCGCTCCCGGGGTGCGCACGGCTTGGCCTGGCCCCCTCCACGTTCTCCCAGCTGAAGGGGCGTCCCAGGAACGCGGCCGTAAATCAGAGCACACGGCACAGAACCTTCCAAATAATTGCACTCTGTGAACACAGTTAACTCTGGCAGGCCCACTTCGCTTGGCTTTGTTTTTGTTTTCTTCTCCCCAGACCTGGTAAGAATTGCACACCTCAGATCTATCCGCCCCCCACCCCTAATCCTCCGCGTTATCCCCCATCCGACCTCGTGCAAGCACTGCACCCCCTTTAGAAGAGAACGTGGGTAAGGAAGCAGGCAGTGTGCTGCGCCTGATTTGGTGGGCTCTCAGTTCCCTGGTGGACTGGAGGACACAAAATCCTCGTTAGGGTTTTGTGAAACAACCAAACAAGAATCACTTATTTTCAGACAGCTCCAACCCGGTTGCCTTTTCTCTTGTTTCCATTCCTGTGGGTCAGTTCTGCTTGAAATGAACCAAGTTTACAAATCTCTTCTGGTTTGTACACTCCTATTATGCATACGAGGTGATGCATTTGTTACTGTCACACAAGTCAGGGTGATACAGCACTCTCATCTGACCCTATTCATTTAAATGGGTGCGTCTTGATGACATTGATTCATGTTATAAGTTATATCCATGCATTATAATCTTTATGTGTCACCTTACTGGTTATTTCTACTACAATGCAAGTGGGGTGGGGGAGACACAGCAAATGATGGTGAGAAGGATTTGAGAGTGCTTTGAGCAATATGAAGTCCATATAAACTCCAAAGCTTCCTAGATAAGTTTATTATGTGTCTCTATCTTGAGAGAGGGAAATTTACATGCAGAACGGACCTGGGCAAGGTGTCTTTTGCTGTAAATATTCTGCTGACTAACTTATGAATATTTGGAGAATGTGTGCTTCAAATGCATATTGCACCAAACTAAAGGGGTAAGTAAACATGATTATGCATGCATGTAAGTCTTTATCAAGGTGGGGTTAATAATGTTTTAAAGCAGAACTATTTCTCATGAAAATAGCTGCTCTTAATAGCCTCTGTCTCTTTATTGTGCTTCTTACTGAAACATAAATCACTAATATGTTTTCAGCGGCAAAGTACTCTCTTTTTCCATTGTATTCACAGATTTAGTGGCATTTCAAATAGATAAACACAAGCAACATCTATCAACACTACAAAAAGGGCGCCTTAATCAAAGCTCCAGGTCCCGGGTCTCAGCATCTCCATTTACCTTGAGATAAATCCATTGGTGTGACCACCACTGCACCGGGTGACAAATCACCCCAGCCGGCCGAGCAGCGCAAGGGCTTATTGGCCTTCCTTTAAGTGGTCTTACCCTTCAATGAAAAGGATGGGGCTTGTCAAGCAGGACCAGATTAAAGTTAGACAAAAAGAAATGATCTGTTATTAGAAAACTCCGATTGAGAATCACAAAACAGGAAAGAAATATGAATAAAAATTTCCAGGGGGAAGACCATCTGATCCCAACAGAAATTAACTCCCATTATGAGCACAAGGTAATAGATGGCCTGCAGTTGGAACTAATGAGGATTTTAGATGAAGGAGGTGTGGGGCTCAGCTGGGGGTGTTAGCAGCTGCTCTGGGCATTCAAGTGAAAAGTTCAGGAATGGCCTGGGTTCCTGGCCTCTTGGACTGGGTGGTGATGTTCAGGTGGGGCATAGAAATTACAAGCTCTTAGAAGTGAGGACTCACTCACAAAGGCTTGGATACTTCACGGAATGTTAACACTGGCAGGACCCTCAGAGGACAGGTTGATCTCCCCTTGTTTGAGAGAAGGAGACACTGAAGGCCAAATGAGGAGAGTGAATTGCCCAGAGTCACTAATGGTAGGGCTGAAGGCAGAACTGAGACAATCTGTCTGCTTTGAGTTCATTATGACTCCATTATTTGCCCTAATCCTTGGAGATGATGTTGTTCTGCCCATGAATCTAAGGATCTCAATTATCTTCCAGTTAACTGGAAAGTGAGCAAGAGATAATGGGGTCCCATGGTTAGTGAGTCTTCTTTGCATAGTCTTGAGTTAAAGCCTGCTGCTTATACAGACAAAAGTATCTCATGCTTGTAGGTTCTTACTCGGTGCCAGGCATTGGCTCTGCATTCTCACTTAATCCACAGATAGCTACTGTCATCCTCATCCCCATTTTACTGACAGAGATACTGAGACTTAAAGAACTTAAGTAACTTGGCCAAAATTGAATAATAAATGGGAGAGCTTGTTTTTGAACCCAACCAGTCTATCTCGAGAGCTTATGCTCATAAACACTGTGCTATATTGTTAGGCAAAGACCTGTATTTCTTGCGAGAAATCTTGTGCAAACAAATTAAATGTAATAAGCAAAATATGCATGATAACATATACACATAAGGGGTGAAAAGTTGGATGCTAAGGGAAAAGCATGAGATTTCACTATCCAGATCCCTGATATAAATAAATAAATAAAATATTCTGATTCCCTGCCAAGGAAAGGATTAGAAAACCAGACTACCAAGGGTTAGATGTGCAATTCCATAATTTAAAAAAAAAAAAAGTATAGGCTATAGGAAGATACATAGCATGAGTATCATAAGAAAGATAGTACAGCATCGTACAGAGTGTTTTTGGAAGTCTATGGCCCTGGGTTCCAATACCAACTCTGTCATTTCTAGCCCAAGCCATTTCCTCTTTCCCATTTTAGTTTCTTGTATATCTGAATCTTGAACAAATTATGTAACTATTCCATGCCTCAGTTTCCTCATTTGCTAACCAAGGAAATAACTTCCACCTCACAGGTTGGTTATGAGGATTAAAAGAGATGATGAATGTCAAGGACTCAGCAGAGTTCCTAAAGGACTGTAAGCACTTGGCAGGCCCCCAGTCTTGGAGAGCTGAGAGGAACTCTGAAATAGGCCCCACTCGTTCCTTGTGCAGGATCATAGGAAGGGCTGACCTCAGTCAGGGTGCTGATCTCAGAGCTGCTGAATGGAGTGGCCTTGTCCATACTCTGCCCAACATCTAGTGAACACGTGAAAATGCAGTTAAACCTAGGTGTGGTGGCTCATACCTGTAATCCTAGTACTTAGGGAGACGGAGGTGGAGGGATTGCTTGAGCACGGGAGTTCAAGACCAGCTTGTACAATATAATGAGACCCCCATCTCTAAAAAATTTTAAAAATTGACTGGGCATGGAGATGTATGCCTGTGATCCCAGCTCTTGGGAGGCTATGGTAGGAGGATCGCTTGAGCCCAGGAGGTTGAGGCTGCAGTGAGCCGTGCTTGTGCCACTGCACTCCAGCCTGAGTGACAGAGGGAGACCCTGTCTCAAAAAAATAGAAAAAAGAAAAAGCAGTGAAACTTCTGGGTGTTGAAACCTCCAGAAAGATAAACACTCAGATATTTAGAGATTGCCAAGTTTTTCACTGACTTATTTCAGGTCTCATGTTTGGTGGTTATGGACAGAGATTCTTAAATCTGAAACAAGGCGCGTGAGAAAAAGAAATCGTAGAGACACGGCTAAGGAAATTAAAAAACCAAAAAAAAAAAAGAAATCCCAATCTCCATATTTGAGAAAGCCAAACCAATATTTGCCTATCCAGTGAGTTAACAGTTTCGTTGGATATAGTGATACAATAAGATGCCACATGTATCAGCTGAGTCTATTGTGTTTTCCTGGGGGTCAAATTTGAGAAAACAAGTTTGAAGCCAAAGTTGGCCATTGCTATATCTGATTTGTAAGCAAATTCTATTGTTATGATAGCATTTATGGAGGCCATTGTGTCAAGAGCTTGTTTTTTCTAATTATTTATGCAAAGAATCACTCTGGGTAAAAGAATGTTTTACATTCATTCTAACCTCAGAAATTTGTAGCTAATAACATTAAGGGAAGCAATGCTTCCATTTATCAACACAATGGTAAGTGCATATTCTCTGTGTTTAACTGTATAACTCAATCAAGCTTAAAAGGAAAAATACATCAAACATTTCTAAGGTCTAAAATGGCTCAAGCATGTATTATGTTTTATTTTTATTTAAAGGCACTAGAATTGCAAGGCAATGGTGATAGATAATTACAGGCATGAGTTGATATATTTTGCATCTGTGTTTGTGTCGAAATACCTACTGCCTTCTTGATAAACTTCAATTACTGTGCTTTCAAGTACTCCAAATGTAATTTTCTGATTAAACACAGACACAAGACACCACCAACTCATTAATTTTACATAGATTGAATGTTAGTGTTTGTTATGCAGTTAAATGTGAGAAGGAGGACATCCAAGAATCATTTTGTATTTAATATGAACAGATACATTTTTTTGATTCTGGCTAAGCCAAATCCCCAGGACATAAATGAGGTGATGACTGAATTCTATGACTTCAGAATTTGCACATTTAATGGGAAACAATTTCAAAGCCTTTGCCGGTCATTGGAAAGGCCGTTCTATTCTGCTTTTTCCGCAGAGCAAAATCTTTCTGAGAACAATGCTTATTATTGATAGGTTTAAAGCCCCTCAGGTGCTTGCCCATTGTGTGTATTGCTGTCACTCTGTCTTCTGAGCAGTGGGGAAGCAGTGATGGATAACATGGAGAATAATTCATGATTCCTGATTGAATGCAAAGCGGTAATTCAGTCTTGGGGTTCTGCTGACGTCACAGTGCGTGAGAACACAGCTCAAAGAAATAATTTTTAAAACCCAGGTAATCCTTGTCCTCAGGTTTGGAGGCAGTGGATCAAGACACACACGCCAGTCTTCCCTGAGTGGGTTTCAAGGAGAAAAACACCAGAGGGAATAATCTCCTAGGTTAAGGTCTCCTGTGCCCGTAGGTAAGCAACTAGAGAAACTAGCACAGAGCCTGCTGCTGGCTCCTGCTCAGTTTGCTGCTTGCTTCATTTTGTGGCAGACAAGTAAAACCCTGAGATGTGGAAAACAGAACCCTCTCCTATCAGCCCCTCAAGATGTCCTCCAATCCAACGTGTCTAAAACTGCTTTGGTGAAAGTACTGCCCGAAGCCCTGTTAAAAATATAGCTCCCCAAGATTCTCATCCCTGGAGATGCAGATTCAGTGGGCCTGGAGTAGGGCCTGGGAATATATATATTCAATGAGTAGTCCACGTTGATTCATTAGGAGAGTTTACAGACACCACGATTCATCCCTATTGGCATCTCAACTGAGCATTTCTCTGCACTACCTTCTGGGTACAATATTCGCTATTCAGGTGACAGGAACATTAGAAGCCAAACTTCACTATTATGCAATATATCCATGTAACAACCTGCACCCGTACCCCCTGAATCTATAAAAATGAAAAAATGTAAAAAGTATTTCTTCTGCACTTGCCGGCTACTGGATGCAATTTAGGAATCGATATAATACTGGTTTATGTTGCCCCTCAGCAACATAATAATGAGAATGTTTTTGCAAAGGATTTAACACAGAGTAAATCTCAGTAAATAAAATTTCTCACCATCTTTTTTTTTTTTTAGTTGCCTCATCTATCAGAAACTTCTCTTCCCAACCTAAACACTAACAACTCAATAGTCAACACCAGTGTGCATATTTCCTCTGCAGGCTCTGAAATATTAAAGTAAGTATTTGAAAATGATGCATTGACTGAAATTGGCAGAGGTGGAACGTCCTGAGACCTGCAGATCCTTTTCTGTTCCTGCTTCATCTATATCTGATGATACAGAAAAGTCTTTTCAGGCTTAGCCAACCCATGGCAGACCTTCCATAATCCACTGAGCCTTCCAAAAAGAGAGAGAAAGAGGGAGAGAAAGGGGGAAGGGGAGGAGAAAGGGGAAAGGGGAAAGCAGTTGGGGAAGGGGATGAGGCTTAATATGTACTAGGCTCTCTTCTCAGTCTTTTGAACATAGTAACTCATTTAATCTTCCCAATATCTTCATACCCAAATTCCATTTTACAGGATGAGGAAACCGAAGTGAGAGAAGTTTCAAAATTTGCCTAAGGACATAGCAAATAAATAGCAGGGCTAGGATTATGAACCAAGATATTCTGAGTCCACTGTTCCTGCCTTTAACCACTATTCAACCCTGCCTTTACTGGGAACATGGCAAGTTACTCATAGAATCCTAAAACTGTTACAGCTCCTTGCACATCATCTAAACTAATTTTACAAATAAAAAGGCTGAGGCCAGAGAGAGGAAGTAATTGGCTGAAAGTAACCCAACAGGATGACTCTCCAACCCCAGATCTGACCTCACCCACCCCTGCGTGAGTATATTAGGGTCTGGAGCATCTCTGCTAGAGACTGGTCCTGCCTAGTGCAGGCCCTCTCTTGAAAATACTCAGAATTCTGGATGTTGCATACATGAGAAATTGTGAACATAGAGCTCAGCTTGCAAGAAAGAAGGGGATGTCCCAGTGCCAGATACAGAGAGAGTGGAAATATAAGTGGGAAACTCCCAAGCAGATGCCAGGATAGCTGTATGTCAGTATGAGGCCCAGATGGGGAACCAGGGGTAGGGGCTAGAGTTAGTGTGGATATTACTGTGTAATAGACTATACAGCTGCAAATTCAAAAGACACAAACAGTATTGTTTCATAGCAGTACCTATACAGCTGTCTCATTCCTTTTAGTTACATAGTATTCCATTTTATGGATGTATCAACATTTAACCAGTCCCCTATTTGTGGAAGGCAGGTTGTTTGCATGTATGTTATTTCTCTTTCTGTGATCTGTACCTATAATATAAATTTTCAGAAGCCGAATTTCCAGGTCAAAGGATAACGCATTTAAAATTTTGATCAATAAGGTCGTACTAATTCACATTTCCTCCAACAACCTTTGAAAGTGATTGTTTCCCGCATTCTCAACAAGCCAATGTTTTATCCAAATTTTTGTCTTTTTGCCAATCTCAAATATAGTTTTCATTTGTTGTTGTTGTTGTTGTTTTGAGATGGAGTCTCGCCCTGTCACCCAGGCTAGAGTGCAATGGCAAGATCTCGGCCCACTGCAACCTCCACCTCCCAGGTTCAAACGATTCTCCCGCCTCAGCCTCCCAAGCAGCTGGGACTACAGGCGTGTGCCACCACATCCAGCTAATTTTTGTATTTTTAATAGAGACGGGATTTCACCATGTTGGCCAGACTGGTCTCAAACTCCAAACCTTGTGATCCGCCCCCCTCGGCCTCCCAAAGTTGTATTTCTTTTATTACAAGGAGGTTGAATGCTTTTTATATACTTAAGAGCTTTTCATTTTCCCCTTTCTTTAAATTGGCTGTCTCATTTGCTCATTTTACCATTGACTCTTTTGGTTTGTTTTTACACTATTGCTGAAGCACTTTATATGTTAAATAAATTAGCCCTTTGGTTGCAGCATGTAAGGCAAGAATGTTTGCCCAGTTTATTTCCTTTTTGACTTTGTTTAAAGTGTTTTTTTCTACAAATAACTTTTTTTAAGTTCTATTGAGTTTAAATATATCAACGTTTTCTTGTCTGGCTTCTGAATTTTACGTCATACTTCAAGAATCCTTTCCACTGAAAGATTATATGGAAATATATTCTCTCACGTTTACTCTACAACTTTTGCGAATCACTAAAAACAGTCTTCGAGCTATTTGGAATTTATTTTAGTGCAAGATGTACAATGAATCATACTCATTTTTGAAAACCAATTGCCCCAACACCATTTGTTAAACTATCTGGAACCCATGTATATTACTCTACTAATGATGTACTCAAAAACTGGAAAAATGGTGACCACTATTAGTTGCTCCTAATTAGGTAATTCTTAAAAGAGAGAAAGAGGGAGGTGGGGCAGGGAGGGAGGGAGAGAGAAAGAAAGAGAAAAAGAGAGATTTGGCCAGGAATCCAAATTTAGATTAGAAAATTGGAATAAAGGATACAATAAGCTTGCAATGAATCGATCCTGATTGACTCTCTCCTTTGACAATTAGATTCTACATTCCTGTGGTGATTCTGCTTTTCTGAGGAAAAGACAGAGAAAATCTATTTGGTAGGTCTGGGATAAGATAACATTTTCATATATTAACTGTATTTTTTTTTTTTTTTTTAGCTATTCCATTATTTTCTGTGACACCTCTCCCTCATCCAACCAGATTGTGCAGTAAGATTGGCTGCAGAAGAAAAGAGGAAAAAAGGATTTTTTAAGTTGTGGTAAAATATTCATAACATAAAATTTACCATTTTACCCATTTTTAAGTGTACAGCTCTATGGCATTAAGTACTTTCTTTTTTTTTTTTTTTTTTTTTTTTGAGACGGAGTCTTGCTCTGTCGCCCAGGCTGGAGTGCAGTGGTCGGATCTCAACTAACTGCAAGCTCCGCCTCCCGGGTTCACACCATTCTCCTGCCTCAGCCTCCCAAGTAGCTGGGACTACAGGCGTCCGCCACCTCGCCCGGCTAGTTTTTTGTATTTTTTAATAGAGACGGGGTTTCACCGTGTTAGCCAGGATGGTCTCGATCTCCTGACCTTGTGATCCGCCCATCTCGGCCTCCCAAAGTGCTGGGGTTACAGGCTTGAGCCACCGCGCCCGGCCTTGCATTAAGTACTTTCACATTGTTGTGCAAAAGCTCTTCAGAACGTTCTCATCTTCCCAAACTGAGACTGTGTAACCATTAAAGATGAACTCTCCATTCCCCTCCCCAGCAGGAAACCACCAGTCTACTTTTCTGTGTGACGCATTTGACCACTCTAGGTACTTCGTGCAAGTGGAATCATACAATATTTTTCCTTTTATATGTGGCTCATTTGACTTAGCATAATGTTTTCAAGAGTCATCTATGTTGTAGCATCTGTCACAGTTTTCCTTCTTTTTAAAGCTAAATAAATCCACTGTACGTATGTACCATATTTTGTTGTTCCATTCATTCATCAATGAACATTTGAGTTGCTTCTACCTTTTGGCTATTGTGAATAATGCTATTGTGAACATGGATGTATAAATAGCTGTTTGAGTCCTTGTGTTCACTTCTTTTGGGTATATACCCAGAAGTGGAATTGCTGGACTATTGGTATAATTTTTTAAGGAATCACCTTAGTAGCTTTTTGTTGGTTTTTTGGTTTGTTTGTTTGTTCATTTTTTGAGATGGAGTCTCTGTCACCCAAGCTGGAGTGCAATGGCACAATCTTGGCGCACTGAAACCTGTACCTCCTGGGTTCAAGTGATTCTCCTGCCTCATCCTCCCAAGTTGCTGGGACTACAGGCATGCACCACCACACCTGGCTAATTTTTGTATTTCAGTAGAGACAGGGTTTCGCCATATTGCCCAGGCTGGTCTTGAACTCCTGGCCTTAAGTGATCCACCCACCTTGGCCTCCCAAAGTGCTGGGATTACCGGCATGAGCCACTGCACCTGGCCAGGAATCACCATACTATTTTTCACAGTGCTTGTAACCTTTTACATTCCCACCAGCAATGCACAAACATTCCAGTTTCTCTCCACATTATTGCCAGCACTTCTTATTTTCTGTTTTTGTTCTGTTATTGCTGTTGTTTTGGATAATAGCCATCCTGAGATATGTGACATGACATCTCATTGTGGTTTTGATTTGCATTTTCCTCATTATTCGGGGTGCTAAGCATCTTTTCATGTATTTATTGGTCACCTGTATATCTTCTCTGGAGGAAAAAAGTTGTTTGAATTTCAAAAGTTTAGTCTTTGGAGTAGCAAAATTCTTCCGGGTTGCAAAAGACGGGATGTGATAAAGGTAATTGGAATATGGCTCAGTTAGGCAAACTGGATGGACTAGAGGAGAGAGATTCCAGAGACAGGCAAGAGCATTCAACAGGGATATGTGCCCTTGAGAATGGGCCTCTGCCCTGCCACCCATCTCCCCAAGGCAGAAACTCTGGAGGGAGGGAGAATGGAAATCCCAGATAGGTTTGGGGGGAATTCAAGAGCGGAGATAACCTGTGCTCAATTTGCCAGTAGTGGAGAGTTCAGACCTCAGATGACATGGAACGGTAGGTAGACTCAGCGGAATGGGCATCTGGCAGATAGATGGGAGATAACTACATAGAGGGCACTACAAGAGAGCAGCAAAATGCTCTCTTCATGCTCTGAGATACAGTCGTCCTGCAGGAGGACTCTGCAGTGATCTGGATGGGTAGATGACCCGACAAGCGATGACATTTCAGTGAATGTTAGTATAGATAGGTGACTACTGAAGATATGACAGTCCCCTCTCCAGCTGTAGGGCCTTACCCCTCCATAAACCCCTGGAACAAGAATGCAACCTCAAGGAAACATGAAGAGGAATCCTGTACTGTCCAAGATTAAGAGTTTGACCCCTGACAGATGGAGGGTTGTAACAGAAATATACCTTATTAATAAGAACATAAAGGATCTATCATGCATGTTTGAGTTTGGAGGCTATGATTCATATCTCCTAGAGGTCAAGTACAGAAGTCATTGCCACAGGCTGAAGAAGCAATTAGACTCTATGTCCAAGAGAGGAGTAAGAGAATAGACACCAATGAAGTGGCTCATGGAGTAGCAAAAGGGTTAATAATGAAGATATTATTCCCCCATTTTAAAGTACTTTAAGTTTCAAGGTGCCTTTAATCTGTTACCTGATTTGATTGTCAGCCTTGTGAGATGATAGAAAGAGGCAGGTTTTATTATCACCCCTATTTTACAAACGAAGACACTGAAGCAGGTTTTCCGTCTTGGCACTACTGACAATTGGGGCCTGACAATTGTTTGTTGTGGGGACATGTCCTGTGCACTAAGGGATGTTGGGCAGCATCCCTGGCCTCTACCCACTAGATACCAGTAGCACCCCCAGTGGTGACTACCAAAAATGTCTCTAGACATGACCAAATATCACACCTCATATCCTGCATCTACCTTCCTCCCCCAGTAGGGAACCACTGAACAAGAACAAGGACCAGGACTTGACCCCAGTATCCTGACTCCTGGTTCCAAGTGCATGGGAGAAATTCAGTACCCCTTCCCCACCCCCAGGTCCAAACTGCTATTGCACCAACGTGCCCAAAACCACTTTAAAATGGTCTCCTAACATTTTATTGCTGAAAGGGACTAAGATTCATCCCTGCCTTGGGAATTTACATGTGAAAACACTGAGCTTCAGAAGGTTTCAGTTGTTTGTTGAAGAACATGAACCTGGTGTCAGGGGAAGCTGGTACTTAAACCTGGGTCTCCTATCTTGAATTCAGGGTTTGACCTGCTACCTCATTGCCTAGAGCCAACATTGGTTCACAAATGCTCCAGAACAGACTTGGGAAGAAAAGCAGGATATTTCCTGGTTAGCTGTCCCTCTATAAAGCGCTATTTTTAGTAAAATGGGGGGAAATCAGCATTCAGCTCAATTGAAAATGCATCTGGCATTAATTCATTGTTAATTGACCAGGATGAGTAAAAAGATGGCTACTTCCAAGGCCTCTCTAATGGAACTATTAGTGAATTTTCAGGTCAACTAACTCCTGTCACTGCCTAACAAGGGAAATGGCAATCATTTGCCAGTGTTAGCAAGGCTCTCGCTGCTCTGGAAAACGGGAATCAGTCATCCTGGGCTGTCAGGTTCCCTGTCTCCGTGTGTAATTCCCCACCCCTCTCCCCTCCACCCCGAGACCCTTACCTTCCTTTGAATGGCCTCAGGTTTGCCCTAAATGTGAGTAACTTTTGCCAGGTCTAAAGAGCCTTCATTGAAATCTGAATTGGTCCTTCACACAATGCTGTAGTTTTGCAAATACTATTATCCACTCCCATTTACTAATGTGGAAACTGAAATGCAGGCAGTTGCTTGACTTGTCAAAGTTTTCACAGGTGGCAAGTGTCAAGGCAAGCTTTCAAACCTGGGAGTCCAGCAACAAATCCCATGCCATTTCTTCTTGGTGGCTTTATTCTGCGCCATCATCTGCTCCTTGTCTCCTCACTTGGCTTATTTTTCTCTTTCTTTCCTTATGCCATTTCTTTTTTTTTTTTTTTTTTTAGACAGAGTTTTGCTCTTGTTGCCTAGGCTGGAGTGCAGTGGCGCGGTTTCGGCTCACCGCAACCTCCGCCTCCCAGGTTCAAGCGATTCTCCTGCCTCCCAAATAGCTGGGATTACAGCATCCGCCACCATGCCTGGCTAATTTTTGTATTTTTAGTAGAGATGGGGTTTCACCATGTTGGCCAGGCTGGTCTCAATCTCCTGACCTCATGATCCACGTGCCTTGGCCTCCCAAAGTGCTGGGATTACAGGCATGAACCACCATGCCTGGCTGCCACTTCTTTTTCCCTATACATTTTGCTTTTTTTCAAAGGCTAAAGGCTGGAGAGTTGGATATTTGGATAAATGGGAAACCATTTCAATTACTACAACAAACTCAACAAATATTTATTGAGTATCTACTATGTTTCAGGAACTCTGTTAGGTGCTAAGGATGCATGATCCATAAGCTAGAGCCCAAAATCCTCAGCATGGCTTTTAAGGCCCACCATAATTTAGTCCTAACTTCCTTTCCAGCCTCATCTTCAGCCACTGCTTGTCATACAACCTACACTTCAACTGTACTAAAATAATATTCACTCTTCAAACATGCCATGAGCATCTACCCTCCCTCTCTCTCTTTATATTCTCTTTCTCTCTGCATGTGCTGTTTTCTCTCTCTGGGATGTCCTTCTCCCTTCACTATCTGGTGAACTTCTATTCTTACATCAAGGCCCTTTCAGACATCATCTCCTCTATAAAAGCTTCCCTGCTTTTCATGGCAAAGCTGGTCAGTTGCACCTCTTTTTTACTGTGATTATTTATTTATACTTCTATTATAAGGTGTTCAGATTGTATTGTAATTATTTATATCCATGTCTGAATCACATGCATTGTGATGGTTACTTTTATATGTCAGCTTGACTGAGCTAGGGATATGCAGATAGCTGGTAAAACATGATTTCTGGGTGTGTCTGTGAGGGTGGTCCTGGAAGAGGTTAGCATTTGGATTGGCAGACTCACTACATTGCATAGGCATCATTCAACCCATTGGTAGCCTGAATAGAACAAGAGGTGGAGGAAGGCCGAATCTTCTATCTCTTTGAGCTGGGACGTCCATCTTCTCCTGCCGTTGGACATCATCAGCACTCCTGCTTCTCAGTCTTCAGACTCAGATCAGGCCTTATACCATCAGCTCCCCTAGTTTTCAGACCTCTGGAGTTGGACTGAATTACACCAATAGCTTTCCTCATTCTCCAGCTCACAGATGGAAGATTGTAGGATTTCTTGGCCTCCATAATTGAGTGCCAATTCCCCAAATAAATCCCCATACATATATATATGTATAAATATAAGTATAATATTGGTTCTGTTTCTCCAGAGAACCCTAATGCGTGCATGCTCCTTGAGGGTAGGGATCATGGATTAAACACATGAGTAGTCCCTAGTCTAGTACATGGAGGCTGGCTGACAAATTTTAGTTGGCTTAACCCCAAATCAGAAAGGCCAAAAGACACAGAAATGCTGTAGCCCAATGTTATTTAAAGCCAAAACCAACTTATAACTTATTAGTTACCACTAGATACCAGGACTCAAACTTGTTACTGGTTCTTAACGTTTGATTAGTGAGTGCTTCTCCTTTTACTTAACAAACCCTTTAAAGCAACTGCTTCTATGATTACCTTGAGTGGATTCCAGGGAAGAAAAAAGCAATTGATGATAATGACAATCACGTTCATCCTATCACTGCCAACCTTCAGCCAAGTTTCACCGCCAAAGCAAAACAGGGAATTAAAGTAATTCTTTAGGTACTCCCAATAAACTTGGATTTGATATCACTAACAGCAAACGTTTGGGGGATATTTACACAATAATAAAAGCATTATATAGCAATTCTCAAAGCACTTTTGCAAATACTATTCCTCTCAATAATCATGAAAGGTCAGTAGTATTATCCTCACATAACAGATAGGAAAGCTGAGGCTCAGAAATTTGTTCAAACTTACTAAGCTAGTAAGCAGCAGAAACAAGATCGAAGATATAGGTCTTCTGACTCCAAATCTCACATTCTTACCAGTACATCTGTTCTTTGAGGGTATGTAATATATTTCGTTTATTCTTGTGTCTTCCACAGCACCCAGAATAGTGCACATAGTAGAGACTCAATTTTTGTTGAGTGAATGAATTTTTATATGCAAGGCCAAAAATTTCTTTTTCTCATCTATGTTTAATTTATTTATCCATTTACTTTTATCCATTTCATTTATGTCAAATTTACTGGGTTCCTGCAATTGCATGACCTTGTGCTCAGCACTACAAATTCGAAGATGAATAAGACACTGTTATCTTTGTGCCTCTGGTGCCTGGCACATAGTGGGTGCTGAACAAATCCTTTTGCATAAATAATTATCTGTGGAAAGCTCAGGATCTAGTAGATGTGACTAAAGTAATATTGAACTGGGTTTTCCTTTTGTTCATCTAATCTTCACATCAATGTGTTATCCATATTTTTATGAACGGGAAAACTGAGGATCAGTTGGATTTAATACCACTACCAGAGTACGGCCTTAGATTTAAACCCAGGTTGCCTATTTTAAATACCAAGTTAATGTGCCTTTTAGAAGCAGCCATGTTGTCATGGGAGGAGACCAGATCTGGAGGAAGAAAACTGTATGTGAATTCCAGCCCTGCCACATACCAGCTGTATGGCCTTGGAAAAGTCAATAATCTCTCTAGGACTCAATGTTCTCCATGAAAAACGAGAATAGTAATACCTACACTAATGACCACGCAGGGTTATTGTGAAGACCACGTGAGTAAGTGTACAAGAAGAATTAAGTCAAGGTGTCGACTCTGGCCTCTTTCTCATGGGGGTGCATCTCACCTGGTGTCCCCTCCTGAATACCAGGGCAGTGCCTGCTAACTAACACCTGGATCCATCCAACTTAAATCTTCTTAACAATGACTGATTCTGTAAACGTAAGACCTCACAAGGAAAATAACAAAAATAGGTAATTATTGATGACTCATTAGAATGTGATAATTATAACTTCATTTACTCAACTTTAGGAAGTGTGTGGGTGTTGGTGAGCATTGCACATTCTATGAGTACAGTAGAAAGAGCATGAGTTTGGAAGCCAGAAGGAATCTGCCTTTTTAAAATTTATTTTTACATTAATACAAATTTTTATTTATTATTCAAGTGAAATAGTGTACAATTTCCCTCGAACTCCCCATTTCTTCATATTGCTTGCTTATCATTATTGAATCAATTTCTCTTCATGTTGCTACCTTCATTTCATGAGCAAACTAGGGAGCAAAGAAGGTGAACCAACTCCTATCCTTCCAGGATAGATTTGAATTGGTTGTTTCCTATTACTTCTCACTACTTTCTTCTTTAGGATTTTATTTTAATTTTTGTGGGTATGTAGTAGGTGTATATATTTACAGGGTACATGAGATGTTTTGATACAATCCTGCAATGAGAAATAATCATATCATGTAAAATGGAGTGTCCATCTCCTCAAGTGTTCATCCTTTGTGTTACAAACAATTCAACTATACTCTTGTAGTTATTTTAAAATGTGCAATTAAATTATTACTAACTACAGTCTCCTTGTTTTGCTATCAAATACTAGGTCTTATTCATTCTATCTATTTTTTTGTACCCATTAACCATCCCCAGCTCTACCCACCCCCCTCCACAACCCTTCCCAGACTTTGGTAACTATCCTTTTACTCTCTGACTACATAAGTTCAATTGCTTTGATTTTTAGCTCCCACAAATAAGTGAGAACATGCAGTGTTTGTCTTTCTGTCCCTGGCTTATTTCACTTAACAATCCATCCATGTTGTTGCAAATGACAGGATCTAATTCTTTTTTTATGACTGAATGGTACTCCATTGTATATATATACCATCTTTTCTTTATCCATTCATCTGTTGATGGACACTTAGGTTGCTTCCAGTCTTGGCTATTGTGAACAGTGCTGCAACAAACATGAGAGTACAGGTATCTCTTCAATGCACTGGTTTCCTTCATTTTGGGTATATACACAGCAATGGGATTGCTGGCTCATACTGTAGTTCAATTTATAGTTTTTTGAGAAACCTCCAGACTGTTCTCTATAGTGGTCATACTAATTTAAATTCCTACCAACAGTGTACGAGGGTTCCCTTTTCTTCACACCCTTGCCAGCATTTGTTATTGCCTGTCTTTTGGGTATAAGTCATTTTAACTGGGGTGAGATGATACCTCATTGTAGCTTTGATTTGCATTTCTCTGATGATCAGTGATGTTGAGCACTTTTTCATATTCCTGTTTGCCATTTGTATGTCTTCTTTTGAGAAATGTCTACTCAAATCTTTTGCCCATTTTTTGACCAGGTTATTAAATGTTTTCCTATAGAGTTGTTTAAGTTCCTTATATATACTGGTTGTTAATCCCTTGCCAGATGGGTAGTTTAGTTTGCAAATAATTTCTTCCACTCCATGGGTTGTCTCTTCACTTTGTTGATTGTTTCCTTTGCTGTGCAGAAGCTTTTTAACTTGATGTGAGAACTGCCTTTAAATCCCAGTTCAGTCCCTCATTCATTAGCTGTGTGACTTTGGACACATTATTAAGTCACAGTAAACCTTAATTTCCTAGTCTGTAAGATTCAGAAAATAGGTTGTTATGAGAGTGAAATAAGACTGAAAGCTTCTAGCATGATGTTAGCTTATAGAAGTGTTCAGTAAATAGTAACTTTTGCTATTGTGAATATTACTGTTTGCAAATAATATGCATTCTGATTCTGGTGTTGATTCTGATCTCTCCTCAATAGAACACTATCCTGTCTAGATCCTCTCTTTTGTAATTGTGGTTATGTGGTCTCTTCTAATTGTCTTTCTCTGTTTCACATAGGTAAGATTTGTAAATGTTGTCTCCTGGGTGGTGGATCTATACAATTATTTTAGATAATTTTCAAGCTGTCTGAAATTTTCCCAAGTTTAGAGCATAAATTCTTATCAATTATGTTCTGTAATTCTAATTCTTGCAGTACCCGGTTTATTATTCTCTGATTTTTGTCAGTAAGGGAAAACTAGAGTAAAACACTACTCCAAAAGAATATGACTCACTACCTCAAAGTTGTCACCTCTCAGTTATTTTTTAAGTTCCTGTTAGGCAACCCCCCCATAGGAAAAGTATCCTGGGATTTTATTTTTTTATGACCACTATTTATGGGCTACTCAATATCGTATTAACAATGAAGAGCTATGTAAATGTTAGCTATAGTAGTATTTAATGATTTTCTAAGTTATGGACAATAATCGGGGGAAATAATTTTTTTATAAATCATTACTGAGGTCCAAACTCCAAAGAAATTTCAATAGTCTTGCTCACAGATAATATAGAAAAGAAGAACCTCCAAGATACGCATTCCATCTTCCCATCACTATGAGGATAATCTTTCTTTAATCATGCCTTCTCACTACTCAAAAACATTCGGCTATATTGCATTGCCTTGGGATTACGCAAACTCGTTATTCTGTAACAGCTTTCACAACTTTTCCCAGTATTCCTTCCCGACCCCATTTCCTGCTACCCATTTTTCTCTTCCTTGTCCCACCCCATGTGAACCTTTCGATCCAACAAGATGCTGCAATGACTGTTCATAAATTACCCCATGCACATTCCTGCTTCCTTGCCCTTGATTAAGCCATTCCTCTCTACCCCGCAACTTTCCAACTCTAGGCCTTCTTCACAAGCAAGCTCACTGCATCTCTTGCCACAGAGATCACTCTTGCCCCTCACCTCTGAAATTACCAGCGGTCAGTACCACTCATTGGCAACTGATTTCTCAATCCTAGTAGATGACCGGTGTCCTCTCAAGGCATTCTCACTTTACAGTAATGATCGGTACCTCGCATGGAGCACCTACTGTGGGCTGGGGACTCTGCTGGGTGTTTTATGAACATCGTGCTTGATCCTCACAGTCACTCTATGTAGGAGGTTTCTCTTTTGCAGATGAGTAATTGAAGGCATAGAATGGATTTGTAAGTTGCCCAAGGTCACACAGCTGATAAATGGCAGAGTTGAGGTTGACACCCAGGTCTGACTGACTTCAGGGCCCAACATCTTAACCACCACATGAACTGTCTGCATTCTGTAGAAAAGGACCAAGAGGTCAGATGATGTGACCAAAGCTGATAAGTCACAGCCAGTCCTCCCACCCAGCTCAGTCTAAGTTCAGGCAGCTTTTTAATATGCTAGATATATGATCGCCCGTTACTGTGTTTAACTTTTATTTTGTGATTTAACCCAATGCACAGAGATGTCAGTTTAAGGTCTCTGAAGACATTGATTAGGTAACTGAGAGGTTGGGCATCAGACAAATGACCACCCGTGAGGGCATCAGCAACAGGGCTGATGATCTGTGTAGTAGCTCAGGGTGGGAGGTGATGGACTGATACGGGGTGCAGTTACCATCTCCTTAGTAAACCTGAGGAAACTTCGTGGACTTCCCTTTGAAAAGTGATTACCTAGGTATTAGAAAGACCCGATTTTGTTTGATTGTTTAAAGCAAAGGGCAGTCTTTGCCGTGAGTTTTTTGTTCAGCTAATACCAAGGTTACTCTGTCTAGACTCTGGAACTGGCCAGGGTAGAAGGCCAAGGACAGCCAGAGACTATTAAAGTCAAAAAACTGGAGTTCCAGAGAAAATATCAACATGTTCCTATTCTTTTCAGCACAAGACCAGATGCTCGGTGGCAGGTATATCTAGAAGGAAAGCAATGGCAATATAACAGTAATAAACATTTTACGTGCCTGCAGCTACAGTAACAGGAAAACCTAATGTAAATGGCTTGCAATGCCCCATGTGAGGTGTGCTATAGCTATGCCTTTCACATGTGTCTTGCATATGGCGCCCATAAGTACAGTATAAAAGATGGAAATACAATAAAATCTCTTCACTTCCACTTTTCTGGGGGATTGGTGTGGGGAAATGTTGCAAAGACTGGATACATGTAAATTGAGAGAAATTTGTAAATGACTTTGCATATAGTTAGTTGTAGTGTAGTAGCCTTAATAATAATCAGGTGTGGTGCTGGCACTGAATGGTAATAACACCTTGCATTATACAGTGTTTATGAACATGCATTAGAGCATCAGTGGCATCTCTCTTCCAGGTTCCCATATGTCTGTCCACTGGCTAAAGTTATGCTCATCTAATTCTGGGGTGTAGTACACAGTGGCTCACTGATGCCTCACACCTACCCTGCATTCTCTGATAACTTTGATCTGTAATAAAGGTAGTGTTTTAATCTCCATCTGCCTGACTCCTTTGCCTTTCTCAACTGGCTTAGAACTCAGGGAGAGGAGGGGTCCTATTGATTTGACTTTCCAAAACCCCAGATATGAAGACTAATGACAGTGTATGGTAAGCACCTCGCACAGTTCCTGGCACAATGGAGATCTGTTGTTAATTAAGAGTGATTTGCGGTGTAACAGACTTGCTTCTGCTTGTTTCTTCCTAAAGGTGGTGGTGCTAAGAGGACTTAGTAGTTCGGAAAAATCAAAGGCTCCAGGACCCTATAGAAACTGTTGGAAGGGGGCCAGCATTGCCATCATGGGCTAAGGACTGTCACTGAGAGCCACAGGAACTATGTAATTGGGAAGGTGGAGATTGTTGTGATGTTGACTTTTGGCAGAAAGCTCAAAACAGAGAGGGGATTCAAGTCAATGGCTGCCAATTCCCCACATAAGCATTTTTGAGTTCTCACTCTGCATCAGAATTATAAAGGGAGCAATTTTAAAGATACCAATAACCTTGGGAAGTCAAGGTGGGCGGATCATGAGGTCAGGAGATCGAGACCATCCTGGCCAATGTGGTGAAACCCCGTCTCTACTAAAATACAAAAACTAGCTAGGCATGGTGGCACGTGCCTGTCATCCCAGTTACTCAGGAGGCTGAGGCAGGAGAATCGCTTGAACCAGGGAGTCAGAGGCTGCAGTGAGCCGAGATCGTGCCACTGCACTCCAGCCTGGCGACAGAGCAAGACTCTGTCTCAAAAAAAAAAAATAATAAAAGATACCAATAACCAAAGGACAAAAATTTAAGTTAGAAAGAAAGAATCAGTTCAAGAGCTCCATTGCACATTATGGTGACTACAGTTAATAATTTATATAATATTGCATATTTATAATAATATATTATATATAATAATTTGTATAATATTATATATTTAAAAGTTGCTAAGAGAGATTTGTTTGCACCAAAAAAATGATACGAGGTAATACATATGTTAAATAGCTTGATTTAGCCATTCCACAATGTGTACATATATCAAAACATCACGTTATACACCATAAACATATGTAATTTTTACTTGTCAATTAATAAAGATAAATAATTAAAAAACAATACTGAAACTACATTCCTAGAGATTCTGATTTAACTGGGATGGGGCCAGGGCATCAGCATTTTTGAAAGTTCCCCAGGTGAGGTCAATGTGTGGCCAGTTGAGAACCACTGCCCTTAAACTGAGACATGGTCGGGGTACTGCCCAGTTTCTGGAACAGGATTGCCTTGTTTATAACCCGGCTCTGCTACCGACTAGCTTCCTGACTTCGAGAAAGATCATTAAGCTTGCTGTACTTCAGTTGCCTTATCTGTAAAGTTACGATGAAAATAGTACTTGCTTCCTAGGGTGGACATGAGGATTAAACGCGTTTGAATACAGACAGCATTTAGGACCTGACACATGGTCAGACTCATGGTGTTTTGCTTTATAACCTGGAAACTGTCACCAGAAGAGTCTGCACATACAAACCTTAAAGAAACCTCGTACATGTGTCTAATTTTTCTTCAGATAAAGAGTTCTATGAACAGAATTTCTTATAATTTACTTAAAAATGAGTAATTACCAAAATCAATTTTATGAAAGGTGTTTGCTTTCCTAGGGAATATTCATAAATGAAGAATTGTGCTCATTCATTCACTCACTCGTCCATTTACTCACTTACTGAATATCATTCATTTGCCCCCTTGGTCTTTGGATAAGGGTCTAGGCTCTGGATCCAGATTGCCTGGGTTTAAATCTTGATCTACCACTTTCAGCTGTGTGACCTTGGAGGAGCGATTTAACCTCTCTGTGCTTCAGTTTCCTTATCGGTAAAACAGGGGGCATAAGAGTACCTCTCACATATGTTATCTGTGAGTCCTGAAGGAGTTGGCTTATACATGGTGCTTAGAATAGTATCTGACACATAGTGAGTGCTCACTACATACTAGTTATTATGATTATTTCTCTACTTCCCATCATACATCCTCCATCACCCTAACTCCCTCCCCACCACACATACACACACACACACACACACACACACACACACACGAATGTGAGCTCTGTGAGAGCAGGGATACTGTCAGTCCTGTCCAACACTGTATCCCCAGAACCTAAAACTGTGCCAGGGGGATATAGACAGTCAGAGAGTTTGGTCATTGAATTTATTCAGTCATCCACTCATGCCTTTTGCAAATATCTGAGTGCTTCATATGTGCTAGGCACTTTGGTAGGCTGTCACGTGCGGTATGCTGTAAAGAGGCTGGGGTTCCAAAACTGCCCTGGCTTCATGCCTCCCAGCAATTGATCCCCCTCTCTTGGCCTCAGTTCCCTTACTTACAGAACAAGGGAATGGCCCACATGAGTTCCTGTGTCCCCTCCATGGCCATCATTTTCCTGCAGATAGAGGTTGGCTCTCCATGGCGGTAGGAAAGCGATCCAATTCTTCAGTGAACCCTTGGCCTGCGAGTGTGGTGGCAAGGAGGCTGTTAGTCTAGCCGACAGTGTTTGGTGAGCTCACGCCACAGGGGAATGCTTTTCTAGACCATGACTAGCAAAGCTTTGCTCTACGCTTCAGGGATTTATTTAACCTTTCAGAACTTCAAGCCTCTCTGGAGGTTGAGAAACTGTTGTTTTTCTTCAATACGTGCTGCACTGGAGTGGCTCCAAGGCCCAGTAGGCGTTTGTCTTTATTTAATTATTTATCCAGAATGTTATGTTTTGGAATTGCCTTGGGAGTAGTCGTGACCACCTGACACAATGCTTAATGAAAACCTGTCAACATTGTTCCTCTATGAGGCTTCTTGAATAAGTTTGAAAAATATATATGACCCCTACTTACTGAGTACTTCTAAGCCTCCCCAAGTTCCTTGCTTAGTTAACTTTGGTGGCATTAGCCCTCACACATTTGATGGAAAAAAAAATCAACCATAAATGCAAAAGGCAAAAAAGGAATAGAATTCATTCATTCCCTTCTTCTCCCAGATGTTGCCTTTATCTTAAAGAAGAAAAATACATTTGCCCCTGAGCCCCTAGATGTGAGGTCATCCCAGGACTTCTATCTCTGCCACAGTCAGGGAACAGAATCACCCTAGACCTCTGAGCATCTGGCTATAGTCCACGCCTATTGGCCCACGTGGTCTCCACCAGTCTTGGAGCTTCCACTAGCTGACATGCGACCTTGAGCACGTCATTTTCACTCTGGGCCAAAATCTTTTCTTCTACAGCTAAGGAGATCGGCCCCTTTGAATTCTAACGTTTCAGCATCACACCTCTGACTCTCTTGAGACCAACATGACTCCAGATTATTCCTGCTTCGATCTTGGATTTGATCTTCTTCCTGCCTTTGACCTAAAATAGGGGTGGACAGGCTTTTTGGTAAAAATCCAGAGAGTAAACGTTTCAGGTTTATGGTCATAGGGCCTCTGTTGCAATTACTTAACTCTGCCATTGTATGAGAAAACAACCATAGACAACACATAAATGAATGACTATGACTGTGTTCTAATACAATTTCATTTACAAAAACAGGCAACTGGCCTGCTGTTTGTAGTTTACCTACTTCTGACCTCCCTGACATCGCCATCCCCAACCACTGTACACGCTGGTCTGAGTGTATTCTGACCAGCCCTGCTGACTATACGCTAGCATAATGATCAAGTAATTTCAAGATAGTGATTATTTGTCCCCTTCCAATGCGTAACAGCCAAAATGTATTGGTTTTGTTTTGTTTACTTACCCATTTATCCACCCATCCTTTCTTCCATCCATTTCATTTACCGTGCAATCATCTACCATAGCACAGACACCCCTGAGTTCTGGGAATACAGGAGGAAACGCTGTCCACATCTGGTGCGGAGCTCAGCTCGGTGCTGCTGGGGATTCTGGGTATCTTTGGAGAGAGATGTCCAAGGCCGGGTCAGGTTGCTATCCTGTTTCTTTTTCTCTATTTTCAATATTTTCCCAGGACCCAAGGAAACATCTGCATTCTAATTGTGTCTCTTGATTCAATTTGTAAGTATTGTCACTCCCTCTACCTCTCTCCCATTTCTTTTAATTTGAGGAGGTATTTTTCTCCTTAGTTAAATGAGAGTTGATCATATTCTCCATCTGCCCAGGAGAATGTTGCGCAAAACAATAGTAAAGGACTTCTCCTAGACCCTGAATGGAAGTAGATTACCTTTGGAATACCACTGCCAACAAACAGAACACCTCATTCTTAGAATTTCTATATACTCATATAGAATCCCAGCTGAGCCATCCGGACAAAGATGCCAAAATACTCAGGTTAGCTGAATAACTCCTTTAACAGGAAGATTTCACTAGCAAGAAAAGAAAAAGGAAAATCAATATTCCTTTGTCTAGGCTAGGAAAAGTGCTAAAGCTACTTAAGCCATTAAAGAGCAATGGCTACAAATAAAAACCAATATCTCCCATCATTAGTAGTAAAGTTGCTGTTGAGTTTTATTTCTCTCATCAGGAGACACACATAAATTTTCAAATATGGCAAGCATGGAAAGTAAAGTGACTCCCAAATCTTGGGCACAGAAAATGGAGAATGTTCTCACTTGAAATTATAATAAAAATTTCCAATGACATGTATTTTCTTATTTTTTAGGAGAAAGGATTCTTTGACTAATAACACATGATAGCAGTGGTGATCACAATGATGATTTCATCCAGAAAATGGATTATTTGAAGGAGGACATAACGAATTTCAGACCACTGGAATTCCATTTATTACATAATGCAGAATTGAGTGACTTGAGTGAAGGAGTGGGCCCACCTGTTTCTCATTTTTTCTTTCATCTTTCCTTTCTCAAATGTTTATTGAGCCACTCATGATGTTTTAAGCACTGAATTAGATGCTAGAAATAAAATGAGAGCAAAACACCATCATTCTGCTTAAAATCCTTCAAAGGCTGGCTCTTGCTTTTAGGCAGTTTAACACCATCTGTCCCCTGCCCACCTCTCCAGTTGCAACTGTCCCAACTTCTCCTCTCATTCTCAGTATCACAGTCATCTGGGCCTTTCACTGCCCCCCAACATGCCCCACATCCCTCTTTCCACAAGACATTTCACACGTGGTGTTTCCTATGTCAAACTTCCCTGTGTCAAACCCAGACTCACAACCTCAGAATACACCTGGCCATGCCTAACTCCTAGTCAACCTTAAGGTTACAGGTTAATTTTTTTTCTTCAGGGAGACCTTCCCTGACCCCATGGACTTGGTTTGATCACCTTTTTATGTACTTTCAGGTCACTCGTCACAACTTAATCCATTATCTGCACAGTTTCTGTAATGACTTGTTTAGTACCTCTTTTCTGCTTTGAATCATAAGCTTCATGAAGGCAGAGACTGGTTCACAACCATCCTACAGATCTCAACACCATGCTTAGCATGTGGTGGAGACAGCCCAGCACTCTGGCATGGGGAACGGGGACTCAAAGTGGATCCTGGGAAACCCTAAGGATAAATTTGATCCAGTTTCACAATTTTGCCTCTCATTAGTCTTGTAAAAGAAGAAGAGGATGATAATGATTACACATACAGACACGCGTGTGTGCATACATTTTTTCAGATAGACTTTATTTTTAAAAGTAGTTTTAGGTTCACAGCAAAACTGAGTGGAAAGTTCAGAGAGTTCCTGTATGTCTCTTGCCCGCAAAGCCCTGCCACCACACATGCAAACTTCTTCACTGTCAACATCTTGCACAATGTGATACATTTATTATGATCAACAGACCAACAATGGCACATTATTAACACCCAAAGTCCATAGTTTACATTAGGGTTCATTCTTGTACATCCTATGAGTATTAACAAATGTGTAATGACATGTATCCATCATTATAGCACCCTATAGAGCAGGGGTCCCCAGTCCCCAGGCCGTCCATGGCCTGTTAGGAACTGGGTCGCACAGCAGGAGGCCGGCAGCAGGTGAGCAAGCATCACCACCTGAGCTGCCCCTCCTGTCAGATCAGTGGCAGCATTAGATTCCCATAGGAGTGCAAACCCTATTGTAAATTGGGCACGTGAGGGATCTAGGTTGCATGCTCCTTATAAGAATCTAACTAATGCCTGATGATCTGAGTTGGAAGTTTCGTCCCAAAACCACCCCCCACACCCTGCCCATGGAAAAATTGTCTTCCACAGAACCAGTCCCTGGTGCCAAAGAGGTTGGGGATCACACCTATAAAGTAGCTTCACTGCCCTAAAAATCCTCTGTGCTCCACCTAGTCATCCCTTCCTTTCCACCACCCCTAGCAACCACTATCATTTTATTATCACGATAGTTATGCCTTTTCTCGAATGTCATGTAGTTGGAGTCCTACAGTCTGTATGTAGCCTTTTTTGATTGGCTTCTTTGACTTAGGAATATGCATTCTAGATTCCTCCCTATCTTTTCACGGCTTGATAGCACTTGTCTTTTTAGCACCAAATAATATTTTATTGACTGGATGTACCACAGGTTATCCATTCACCTACTAAAGGACATCTTGGTTGATGTTAAGTTTTTGGCATTTATAAATATCCATGTGCAAGTTTTTATGTGGATGTAAGTTTTCAACTCATTTGGGTAAATGCCAAAGAGCGCAATTGCTGGGTCAAATGCTAAGAGTATACTTAGTTTGGTAAGAAACTGCCAAACTGTCTTATAAAGGGGCTCTACCATTTTACACTCCCATCAGCAATGAATAGGAGTTCCGGTTGCTGTACATTCTCCCAGCATTTGGTGTCGTCAGTGTTTTGAATTTTGGTCATTCTGATAGGGGTGAAGTGGTATCTCACTGTTTTGATTTGCAATTCTCTAATAACATATGACGTTGAATATCTTTTTATATGCTTATTTGTCATCTGTACATCTTCTCTGGTAAGGTGTCTGTGTAGGTCTTTGGTCCATTTTTTTTACTGGGTTGCTCATTTTCTGAGTTTTAAGAGTTCATTGTATATTTTGGGTAACAGTCTTTTATCAGCTATGTCTTTTGCAAATATTTTCTCCCAGTCTGTGGCTTGTTATTTTTCATTTAAATTAGAAGTCTTTAACTTTTCCTGATTATAGTCTTATATTCTTTAGATTCTTAAGCCATCTTTGGTTTTCTCATTCCGGAGTTAGGAGAAGATTTCAGAGCCTTTCCCTACTCCCCACACTTGCCTATGTTTTGTGGCAGAGTTAACTTTCATAAGTTGTCAAGCCACAGGAAGCTTTATTTGTCTTTTACACCCAGAGGACCAAACTCTAGGCTGTTATTTTGTGCCAATAACACCTAAAGACAAGTTTCCAAAAATTTCTGAGACCATATATTGTAAGCAGCTTGCCCGTAACATATAGCTTTTAAACTGAATTACTTCAGCCTCAGCAATGAAATAAAACTATACAACAACAAAAATAAAGTCTATTGAAGGGACGCAAGAGATCTCACACATGCTATTTCTTACAAAAATAATAACTGAATTTATTAGGAAAACAACTATTGAATAATTAGGACAATATGCTAACTCAGGGTCCTCACTATCCAGCTGGGGTCCATTCTCTTTACTCAGTGTATGCAAAATCAGCCTCGCGTTCCAACCAGGTTATGCATTTTGGAAATACTGACCTCCAAGTACAAACATTGTTTGTTTGTTTGTCTGTTTCCCTGTGGTTTTCTGTCCCCTGTCAGTCTGACCGAGCTCTCATTTCTGGGCCACAGTTTTACATAAGTATTTTGACTCCTTTTGCCTTACCTGGCAGCCTTCCCCCCACACCATCCTGGTGTGAAAATGTTCAACCTCAGTGTCATTTTTTTTGCTGTCTATTTTCAAAGTTTGTTTTCACAGATTACATTCTGAACCCAATGGTCTGTATCTTTCTCATATGAACTGCTTCAGAGTAAAATATGGTGAAATGAATGTTTTCTCTGGTGAAAACTTTTCTAAGTTTCTGTTTCCTTTTCTGTTAAATGGAAAAAGTACTAGTCTCTACCTTAGGGTTGTTATGAGGTTGAGTGAGATAATGCAGCATTATCAAGTGGCTGGTAGCAAGAGTTCTATAAATGATGGCGGTAATAGTGACAATGATGAAGATAGGATCTTAAGTCCTGTTTATTTTAACTGTATAGCGGATTCCTGACCGTGGTAGAGCGTTATTGCAATCTTCCTTAGTGCAGTGGGAGCTGCTACAGCCAGATAGTTGCTCATATGGAAACAGCTTATGCAAGCTGGGACTGTGCCAGGAAGGTGAATCACATTTACACAGGAACTGCTCACTTAGACTGCAGCAACACAGGTGACAAGAGAGTACAGTGCTTCGGGGTCAACGGAATCAAGCGTTTCAAATCAGAACTGCCTTAGAGAACCTGAGCTTATGACTTCACCATGTATTTCTATTGAAGGAGGCTCTATTTTCCTCCCATAGGACTCCTTTTGTTAACATTGTTTTCTGATTACAGTGGTAATAGATAGTCATTGTGGAGACCTTGGAAATTACAGAAAGAAAAAAATGGAAAATTAACATCACCCAAATTCTCATTACCCAGAGATAAACACTATTAAGGATTTTGATGACTTGACTTATATATATATGTACATACATATGTTTGGAGAGAGAGACCGAGTGAGAGATTTTTTTCCTTCTCAGTTATTTGACCCCGCTAACAGAACCTGAATTTTTTTCAGGAGTTGGATCAAGATTCCTTGATCTCAGGGAAAGGTGGGGTTGGTACCTGATGGAGAGAGGTGGCCTTGTGTGTTAGTCCGTTCTAATGCAGCTATGAAGAAATACCCGAAACTGGGTAATTTATTTTAAAAAGAGGTTTGGTGGTTCATTGACTCACAGTTCCACAGGGCTAGGGAGGCCTCAGGAAACTTGCAATCATGGTGGAAGGGGCAGCAAACACATCCTTCTTCACACAACGGCAGCACGGAGAAGTGCAGAGCTAAGGTGGGGGAAAATTCTCTTATAAGACCATCAGATCTCATAGAACTCACTTACTATTATGAGAACAGGATGAGGGAAACCACCCCCATGATTCAATTATCTACATCGGGTCCCTCCCATGACACGTGGGGATTATGGGAACTATAGTTCAAGATGAGATTTTGGTGGGGACACAGCCAAGCCATACTACTATGTGATCCAGATTTGGCCAATTCAGTGAAAAGGGAATTACAAGGAGATTTTGACTCCTTCCAAAGGGGAAGGGGAAAAAGGAGAATATTTTATACTACCAAATGAATTTTTAAAAGCCTCTGAGGTACTCCTCATCAGGTAGCAGTTTCAAGGCTCTTTATACTTCAGGATGTCTGGAAGAGACTCATTATTTTTAAATGGAACTTTATTCTCTCCACGAACATGCCAGGTACAGCTCCTGTCTTCAGAAAGCTGAAACCCAGTAACAAAAGCTGACAGAATTCAAGGCAGAATGAAGCAAAACCCATCTTAAAGACCCAACCCATGCTCTAAGGGTCTGGCTGGGAGGACAGAGGGGATCAGACCAATGGGGGCAGGCAGCTGGTGGATGGAGTTGGGGCCTCAGATGGGAAAATCCTTAAGAGTAATTGGGATTCTGATAGGCAGGGTGGGTGGGGGAAATAGGGCATACCTAGCTGAGGAAACAGCTTGAAGAAAGGCAGGGGTTATGAAAGCCAAGGCCATGCACTTCAGCGTGCCACCATTGCCAGGGTCACAGCTCCCATGTATTAAGGACTTACTTTGTGCCATGCATTGTATTAAGCACTGTCACGTGCATCTCATTTAATCCTCCTGACCTGTGAGGTCAGACCTGTAGGACATCTGAGGCTCCGTGTGTGTAAATTATCTGTTGAGGTCACACGGAGAGGACATGAAAGTCTGGGGTCAGAACCCAGGTCTTTCCGTCTCTCTAGCCTATGGTCTCAAGGATCATAGTTCACAGTGGCGCATGGAGGGAGGGTGACTAAGCTTCTTGAATTTCTCACTGAGGAGTTTGAGATTTGACTCACAGTGTTACCAGACCGCACCACCTACCCAAAGTTAGCCTTTGAGTCAGGGGTTTCCTCACTATAGTCCCTTTGGTGGTCACCAGAAAGACGTCACAGAAAAGGGGTCCAGATCCAGTCCCCAAGAGAGGGTTCTTGGATCTTGTGCAAACTTCTGGGAAAGTCCACAGTGCAAAGCAAAAGCAAGTTTATTAGGAAAGATAAGTAATAAAGAATGGCTACTCCATAGACAGAGTAGTCCTGAGGGCTCCTGGTTGCCCATTTTCATGGTTATTTCTTGATTATATGCTAAACAAGGGGTGGATTATTCATGCCTTCCCTTTTTTGACCATACAGGATGACTTCCTGATGTTGCCATGGCATTTGTAAACTGTCGTGGCACTGGTAGGAGTGTAGCAGTGAGGGCGACCAGAGGTTGCTCTCATAGCCATCTTGGTTTTGATGGGTTTTGGCCTGTTTCTTTACTGCAGACTGTTGTATCAGCAAGGCCTTTATGACCTGTATCTTGTGCTGACCTCCTATCTCATTCTGTGACTTAGAATGCCGAACCATCTGGGAATGCAGCCTAGTAAGTTCAGCCTCATTTTACATAGCTTCTGTTCAAGATGGAGTTGCTCTGGTTCAAATGCCTCTGACAGTAGCACCCAAGGAAGTCCTAGACAATGTACAGACCCCGGACTCCTATAGCATTTGCTTAGGCCCATGTCCTCCAAACCGAGAGGGAGTGCAAGGGAACAACCTGGGCACAGGGACAGGGTTTTGAAAAGGAGAGCTGACAAAAACAAAAACAAAACCCAAACCCTCCAAATGTCCAGCTCAAAAGGCCCAGCTGAGTGGCTTTTTTTTTTTTTATTTTAATTTTTCCTCCTAAGTGTGAGAAAAGAAAAGAACCTTTACCTGCGGGATCCTTTGAATGATCAGAGAGGCATTACAATGAGTCAGCAAACACAGTCTACCTCCCTACTTTTCAGCTATGTGTTCATCTCTTGAAATGGCTTGCTATTGCCACAGAGAGCTATAAATTAGCCTACTGAAGTCACACCGGACCCTATAACCTACACCCTAGAGCTTAATAGTGCCTAGGTAATCACTAATCAATGTTATTTTTGTAAACCAATGAGAATTTCTGACAAACAACTTTGTATCAGCCCACTCCTGGTCCCCTTTTCTTTGCCTTTACAAATCCACTTGTCACTGCTGCTAGTTGGAGTGTGTATTCAGGACAACTTGAATCTATGCTCTTCGGTTGCAGCCCTCAAGCTTGGCCCAAGTAAACTCTCTACTTAAATTAATTTTACCTCAGCTTCTTCCTTTTAGGTCGAAAAACGTTACAACTATAGCTTTCACCAGTTACAGAATGCATGGAAGAATAGGGAGAAAGATTTGTAGAGGCACAGGGTAGGATAGGAGAGGGAGGCAGGAAGAAAACACCGACACTAGAAGCAAAACTAAAAAAAGAAGAGAAAAATAAAACGACCGTGGCAAAAGGCAGCTTTAACACCCCAAGGAACTCCGAGAAGATGCACAGACCTTAGACTCCTATAGCATTCGCTCAGGCCCACATCCCCCAGACCGAGAGGCAGTCCAGGGGAACAATTGAGCCATCCACTTAGCATAACTTATTTTAACTCCTGGCTCAATGCCAGGCTTGTACCTCTGAACTCACTGTGTGTACTCACAGTGCAGTGAAACTGCTCTGCATCCGGGATAACAAAACAACTGTTAATGGGAGTAATTAAGAGCCTTGGGGGTGATTTATACCTTTTGTTACTGTTCAAGAAGAGGTTACCAAAGACAACAATTATTAGTAACACAGGTGATCCTTAACCCACACAGGGAAGGCTGTGAAACCTAGCTCCAGCTCTTGCATCTGGGCTGAGTTCACAGAAAAAGAACCAAGCAGGATCCACAGGCAAGAGAACTGGGAGATGGTGCCCACAGGGTTGACTCAGCTTTGGAAATATGAAAATCTTTAGCCTATTTAATAAAACTAAAATATTGACAAAACTCTGGAGGAAGAGACAATGACAGCCCTCCAGTGCTGATCTTCCTGAGAAACACTTCACTTTATTGGCTGGATTAAAAAAAAAAAACTTTAAAACCTCTGTTTCCATTAGTGTTAAAAAGGTAATGATGGAGAGGAGCATTGTGTAAGTCGATAGCAATGGCTGGTTGGTGCTGAAGGTGAAGAGGGACCCAAGTCCTGAGCCTCAACTTCAAGAAGTCAAACAACACCAAGGAGGGAAAGATCAGAGCATGTGAGAAAATCTGTTGCTCTGTGTGGAAGAACTCGAAGCACATGTGAGAGGACAATCCTCCCTGCACCTGTATGCCTTGTTCTCAGCCTTCCATGCAGCTGCTCTAGGCTCTGACTGGCTTGGGACAGCAGCTTCCCAGCCAACTGCCCAAAAAGATGATCCTAATTGACTTCTTGGATTGGTTCCTTGCCCCAGATTCACTCTGATTTTTTTTTTTTTTTTTTTGAGAGAGAGATTAAAATTTACATACCATTAAATACACCATTTTGAAGTGTAGAATTCAGTGACTTTTAGTATATTCACAAAGTTGTGCAACCATCACCATTATTGAATTCCAGAACATTTTCACCACCCCCCAGAAGGAATACTATCCCTATGAACTTGCCCATTCTGGACAATTCATATGGAGTCATATGCCATGTGGCCCTTGGAGTCTGGATAATGTTTCAGTGTTAATCCATGTTGTAGCATGCATCAGTACTTCATCCCTTTATGTGGCTGGATAATATTTTTGTATGAACATATCACATTTTGTTGATTCATTCATTTGTGTTATTTCCAATCTGACTATTATGAATAATGCTGCCATGTGTATTCATGTACAAGTTTTTTGTGTTAATATATATTTTCAATTCTCTTGGGTATTTACCTAGGAGTGAAATTGCTGGGCTATATGGTAACTCTATGTATAATTTTTGAGGAACCATCAAACAGATTTCCACAATGGTTGCACTATTTTATTTATTTATTTGAGATGGAATTTCACTCTTATTGTCCAGGCTAGAATGCAGTGGCGCGATCTTGGCTCACTGCAACCTCCACCTCCCGGGTTCAAGCGATTCTCCTGCCTCAGCCTCCTGAGTAGCTGGGATTACAAGTGCTTGCCACCATGCCCAGCTATTTTTTGTATTTTTAGTAGAGACAGCGTTTTACCATGTTGGCTAGGCTGGTATCAAACTCCTAACCTCAGGTGATCCACCCACCTCAGCCTCCCAAAGTGCTGGATTACAGGCATGAGCCCCCGTGCCTGGCTTCACTATTTTATTAATACATTTCCACCAGCAATGTATGAGGGTTCCAATTTCTAGCCATTCTTGTGGATGTGAAATGGTATCTCACTGTGGTTTTGATTTGCATTTCCCTAATAACTCTAATGTTTAGTATCTTTTCATGCGCCTATTGGCCATTTACGCATCTTGTTTGTAAAACTCTCTGTTCAAATCTTTTGCTCATTTTTAATAGGGTTGCCTTCTGATTGTTGAATCATAAGGATTCTTTATATAGCCTGAATACTAGATCCTTATCAGATATATGATTTGCAAATATTGTCTCCCATACTATGAGTTGTCCTTTTGAGTACTTGATAGTGTCTTTTGACATATAAAGTTTTTAATTTGATGAAATCCAATTATCCAATTTTTGTTTGCTTGTGTGTTTGGTGCCATGTTTAAGAAACTATTACCTAGCTCAGGGTCACAAAGATTTATACTTACATTTCCCTTCTGAAAGTTTTATACTTTTAACTCTTTCATTTTGGTCTTTGATATATCTTGAGTTAATTTTTGTATTGTATATGGTGTGAGGTAAGAGTCCAAATTCATTCTTTATTCATTTATTCTTTTTCATTCTGGAAAACCAGAACATCCAGCTTCCCGGCATTATTTGTACAAAAGACTGTTCTTTTTCCATTGAATTTTTTTAGCACGCTTGTCAAAAATCAATTGACCTTAGATGTATAGATTTATTTCTGGACTCTCAATTCAACTCCATGGATCTATATGTCTGCCCTCATGCCAGTACCACTCTTCTATGTTCATCCTTCTTGCGTTAGTGTTGTTTCATCTTTCATGATTTTACATGTCATATTTAAAACAGTGAACTTGGAATTAAGGAGTTCTTTCCTGGCTAGCAACATTTGAACTGCCATTTTCAGGTTCCTTTCCCCCCAGTTATTAGAAATTAGGAAATACAGAAAAAAATACAGAAAATAATTTTAAAACCACCCCAACTTCACCACTCTGAAGCCACCAGCCTCCCCTCCCCAACTCTGCTGCCAAAATTGAGAGCTACCATTTTCTGGGCCAAAGGGTATACGAAGTTTAAGACTTTGGGTAAATGTGGCCAAACTTACCTTCAGAAAAGTTGTGCTATCTTGTGGACTATTAGAAGTTTAGAGAATGCAGAAATAGTGATTTGACAGACACTAGAAGCCCAGTTTTAGAGATGGTAAGTTTTGAGTTCCTTTTTATTGCACGTACTTCATTGGAGGCAGCATAAGAGGGTTGGCAAACAGGGTCATTTCAAGACCCTAGGCCCTAGACAATCTTACTTTTGAAGGCTCCAGCCATATCCAACCAAACACATTACAATGCATTCACATGCAAAAATCACACACATTTTTTTTCTGACCATATAGAATTTGAAAGGACTTTTAAAATAGTTAAGTCTGCTAAAAATTATTGAATTTTCCTTGTGATTTGTATTGTTGACTTGTTCCGCTAAACCAATTGACAAGCATTACATTTTGTAAACATTTAATTAAACATATACAGTTGTCCCTTGGTACCCATCAGGATCGGTTCCAACAACTCTCAAAGATACCAAAATCCACAAATGCTCAAGTCCCTGATACAAATGTGTAGTATCTGCATATAACTTAACAATCATTTTTCTGTATACTTTAAACCATCTCTACATTACTTATAATACATAATACAATGTAAATGCTCTGTAAATGGTTGTTATACTATATTGTTTTGTAAAATTTGTATTTTTTTATTGTATTGTTTTTAAAAAAATTTTCCAAATATTTTATTTCATTTTTAATTTATTTTAGAGAGAGGGTCACACTCTGTCACCCAGGCTGGAGTACAGTGGCACAATCATAGCTCATTGTAACTTCAAACTCCCAGGCTCAAGTGATCCTCCTGCTTTAGCTTCCCAAACTACTGGAATTACAGGTATGTGCCACCATGCCTGGTTAATTTTTAAAATTTTTTTGTAGAAACAGCATTTCTCTGTGTCGCTCAGGCTGGCCTCTAACTCCTGGTCTTGAACTCATGGCCTCAAGTAATCCTCCTGCCTCACCTCTCAAAGTGCTGGGGTTACAGACACGAGCCACTGTACCCAGCCAGTTTTTAAATATTTCAATCAGCAGTTGGTGGAATCCATGGTTGTGGAATCCATGATACAGAAAGCTGATTACACTTATTTTTATTGTGCAATGTTCTTCCCCCCACCCCACCACCCCACCCCCTGTTTTAAAAAATTGTAGATTCACAAACAGTTTTTTGTTTTGTTTTGTTTTGCTTTTTGTTTTTTTTGAGATGGAGTCTCGCTCTGTCACCCAGGCTGGAGTGCAGTGGTGCGATCTCGGCTCACTGCAAGCTCCACCTCCTGAGTTCATGCCATTCTCCTGCCTCAGCCTCCCAAGTAGCTGGAACTACAGGTGCCTGCCACCATGCCCAGCTAAATTTTTTTTTTTTTTTTGTAGTAGAGACAGGGTTTCACCATATTAGCCAGGATGGTCTGAGCTGAGCTGAGTGCTGAGATTATAGGCATGAGCCACCACGCCCAGCCTCACATGCAGTTTTAAGCAGGAATACTTGGCCCAGTTTCCTCCAATTTTAACCTTTTGCAAAACTATAGTACAATGTAGCAACCAGGATAGTGACATTGATACCATCTGTCTTATTCAGATTTCCCATCTTACTTATGTGTGTATGTGTGTGTGTGTAAGTTCTATACAATTGTGTCACCTGTATGGATTCCAACATAGTCAAGATACCAAACAGTTAAACATCACAAGAATCCTCATGTTGCCCTTTTGCAATGTTCTTTTATTATTTTGAGGAGAGTAGTTTTTTTAGTTGTCAAATATTTTTCATAGAAAGCCACAATTCCTACACACTGTGACTCTAATGCTTAAGGGATAAAACTGCCATGATCTCAAGGTAGGGTTGGTGGTCATTTGCATATGGGTAGAAGTGATAAGAGCAGGTTCCAAGGAAACCAGTTTCACAAACTTAGAGACAGTATAGCACAGCTGCAAAGGGTGCTAGTCCTAGAATTGAATTGCCTGGGTTCAAAAGTCCAACACCAACAATTCTTAATAGTGTGACTTTGTGCCAGTCACTGAAGCTCCCTCAAGTCTGAGTTTCCCCAACTGAGAAGGGCTAAGAATATTGCTTATCATAAGATGGTTGTGACTTTGAATAAGATAAGCTGCTTAGATCAGAATTAGGCACACAGTAGTTGCTCAGTGTGTTAGAAACTGTTTGTGTTAGATCTGCTTGGGGAAGGAGGTTGGGACAGAAAGATGTGGGAGAGAACAGAAGCGATTCAACAGGTCTGATAAAAATCAAGAAGCAGAGCAGGAGACTTCTCTGCAAAGTTGTGCAGAAAAAAAATTGTACAGGGTCTGACAGCCTTAGAGAGGAGTATCGTTAGCTCCAAATAGCCACCGCTCTGTGCATGGGGAAGAACTGGACTGGCACTGGGACAAAGCACATTAAAAATTTGCCTCGATGCTCTTAAATCCCCAGGAGCCAGAGCCCATCATTCTGAACCCAGAGAGAGCAGCTCGGGGTAAGGAAGGGTGTCCCTGCTGAGGTCCATATTAATGCTGCAGCAGGAACTGTTCTGAAGGGATCCCTCAATAAAATTGAAAACGGATGGGGCCATAGCCGGAGCTCATTTTGCAGAGATGACAGCATCGGTAGAGTTTAGGATTGCCAACAGGTTCTGAGTGAAACGCTGAAGTCTATTGAAACCTGATTAACAGCTACTCCGGAGGCTGAAATAAGCCACCTGACTGACCGGTGGAGAAAAATCCCTTCCAACATCAACCTAGTGCTCTATATCATAGGGGGCCACAGACAAGTTGAAAAATGAGTTAACAACTTTGAACCTGCTGTAAAACTCTTATCGAAGCATCTATGCAGCACCTTGCAAGGTGAATTTACACAACGCTTTGCAGGTCGTTCTACAGGTATGGTTTTAATCAATTTAATGAGTATTTACTGGGCAATTAGAAGACCTGGGTTCAAGACTTGGCTCTGCCATCAATGAGCTGTGCTGCCTGGACAAATCCCTCTGCTTGTGTGGGCCTCAGTTTCCTCAATCCTTCAAACTCTGAGAACACAATGACTCTCTAACTGATTCCCAGTTACAGAGGAAAAATATATACATAGTGACCAGTCTGCTGGTCACTGAGTACATCTCAGAGGACGTTTTCAATCACTAGAGATTACCATATATTAAAACAAAATTAAGCTGGGCGTCGTGGCTCACACCTGTAATCTCAGCACTTTGGGAGGTCGAGGCAGGAGGATTGCTTGACACCAGGAGTTTAAGACCAGCCTGGGCAGCATAGTGAGAACACTCCCCAACCACATTCCCCCACTACACACCCCCACTGTCATCTCTACAAAAAATTTCAAAATTAACTAGACATGGTGATACATACCTGTAGCCCCTGCTACTTCAGAGGCTAGGGCAGGAAAACCTCTTGATCCCAGGCGTTGGAGGCTGCAGTGAACTATGATAATGCCACTACACACTAGCCTGGGTGACAGAGGGAGACCACATCCCTAAAATTAAAAATTAAAATTAAATTGTTGTATATTGCAATAGTTTTACTGACATATGAGTGTGTTTACTGATAAATTAATGAGTCTAATGAACAAGATACAACTATTTGTTTGACCTTTTTGGAGATAATGTTAAAGTTTAAATTGAGGCTTTTTATAAATGTGAGGCCTGAGAAAAATAACCCTATGGGCGTTATGAAATGGCACTGTGGGATTTATGAGTATGACAAGACATGACCCCCTACTCTCAAGCAGTTTTCTGACTTACTGGAATATATATATATACCTGGGACAGAAAACAACATACGGCGTGAGTTTATTTAATGTCAGATTGGCATCCACGCAACAAGGACTAAAGCAGATAGGAAAACCAGCCTGATCAGAGGGTCTGGGACCACTGTTGGAGGAAGAGGGGCTTGACCTGAGCCTATAGAAGGAGTGGTATTTTTATATATACTTTTTATTCTTAACTTCTGATTATGAAAATAATACAAGTATTTCATAAGTATGTTACAAGGAATGGGAAACTCAATTTAAATTTTGCTTGAAAAATAAAGAGAATTTATTAACTCATGTAATTGGAGAATCCAGAGATAAGATGTGTTTTGATTCAGACAATCAATGATATCAATAGGGACAAGATTTCTTTCTTTCTCTGCCTTCCAAGGTATCAGTTTCATCTTAAGGCAGGCTCATTATAGGGTCACAAGATAACTATCAATAGCTCCTAAGATAAGTGCTTCCTCATTCATAGCAAGTGAGAAGTTCTCTTTTGTCCCAGCATTCCAAGCAAGAGTCCAGAGATTCAATCTGATTGGAATGGTTTAAGTCATGTGTCTACCCCTGAAATAATCTCTGGGGCTACCAGGAATGAAACAAGCTAATTGGGTCTGTCTCAGGTATAAACTCTACTCTCATAGTGATAGTGGTTGTAAGGAACATGGAACCAATGTCTCTGGAAAACATGGACTCCCAAATGGAAACCAGGCACAGCTAAGATGGAGGCATAGATTCTGCAAAGGCAATCTTAGATGTCCTTTATAATATATTTAATAATCAAATAATATAGAACATATTCTTTGACATAATGTAACATAATAATATGTTTAATAATCAAAATTTTAGGAAATACAATTTTTTAAAAATAAAAGTCTTCCATAACCCTAATATTCAGAGACACTGAGCATTAGCATTGTAGCAGATTTCTTCCCAGTCTTTTTCTGAAAGAGATAATACTGTGCTAAATGTTTTACGTGCACCATGTCATTTACTCTTAACATAGCAACCCAAGAGGTAGGCATTATTACCTTCCTCATTTGGTTACATTTTACAAAGCTATAGTATAACATCACAGCCAGGAATTGATGTTGATACCATCCACCGTCTTTCCATTGTACTTGTATTCATTTGTATGTGTGTTTTAAGTTTTCTGCAACTTTATCACCTGTGTAGGTTCTGACACAGTTCAGATACTGAACAGCTCCAACACAAAGATCACTTATATTACCTTTTTGCAAAGTGTTTTCAATATATTTTTAAGGAGAGTAATTTTTTTAGGTCTAAAATATTTTTCATAGGAAGCCGCAAGTTCATTCCACAGATGAAAAAACTGAGGTTCAAAGAAGTTACATACTTTCTTCAAAGTCGGATGCTAGTAATTATTGAAGATTGTATTTGAACTGAATTCAGGTCTGTCTCTGGAACTTAAACTCTTAATCACTATGGCATCTTTTTTATATATAAAATTGGTATAGTGAGAGAGGAGAAAGGAAGAAACCAGTCAGGCAGGCAGTTAGGGTGGGTCTTTGGTTGAATTCTTTCAAACAAGAGAACAGCCTGCAGGCACAGATAAGGAAGCCTGCATAGAGGGGCTTGCCTAAGACATGCCAATAGCCACACAGATAAGAAAGGCGACACAAGTGACTTGCCCAGATGTGCCCACATGGAAAATTTCATCCCTTGACACACACTCAGTAAGGGGAACAAAACAATATGGAGTAACTCAAGCTAAGGGCCTGCATGTGCACTAGGAGGACAGGCTGGAGCTACCAGAAATTCACACCTTATGCAAATAAGACGCCCAGCCCTCATTGGTTGTTTTATAAAAGCCTTTACATTCAACTATAAAAATGACGACCCTCTTCCGAGCCCCCTCTTCATGCAGAGAGCTTTCTTCTTTCGCTTATGAAACTTTCACTCCAAGTACCGTTTGTGTCCATACTCCTTAGTTCTCTTGGATGTGAGACAAAGAACTCCAGGTGATACCCCACAAGGAGAGACTGCTATGTTTTGGTGCACTGGTGAGACTGGAACAATACCATATATTTAGTTTTATTATTCCAGTTTTGTCCACTTACTGTTACACTGTGAGCTGTTTATAGTCCTTAATTGATCACTTTCATCTAGTCATTTAGATGAGGTTTCCTAAAATGCAGATGAACTTGTGTGTGGCTATTTCTTGGGGAGCAACACTTTTAAGGGAGTGAAGGAAGTAGGAGTGACAGAGAGGAAAGTTAAATTGCAGCAGAGGCCCCAGCCAGCAAATGCCACCAGAGCTCTGCAGCTGAGATGACCAACTCTGAAGTTGTCACTTCCTGAGGCAAGAGGGCTAGGCCTTCACACCCAGCAGCCACCAGTGGGGCAAGATGTTGGGTGGGGTGACTCCCCACACTGAGGGCAATTCCTGGAGAGGGGCTCGTCAGCTGGGAGAATGCTGGCTTCTCCGCTGAAAGAGGGAATCTAGACAGTGCAGCCCAGCATCTGCTATAGCTAGGCATTTTAAAGAGGGGAGAATATTTCTAGAAAGACAGGGAATCATTTGAATTCTCCTATTTCTCCTCGCTGTACACCTTCTACACAGCTTTCTATGCAGCTGCTTAAATATTTTTTTCAACCACCATTTCAAACATTTCCTCTTTCCGAAAACTTAGTTCTGGAGTCTAGAAGTCCAAAATTCAGGTGTTGATAGGGTTTGTTCCTTCTGAAAGTTGTGAGGGAAAAATCTGTTCCATGCCTCTCCCTTGGCTTTCAGTGGTTTGCTGGTAACCCTTGGCATTACTTGGCTTCTGCTGCATCACCCCGGTCTCTGCCTTCAACTTCACATGGCTTTCTCCCTGGATGAGTATGTAAACCAACAGTGAAATTCTAAGGCTCCCAACCATCTGACTGGACCCCTCCTCTCGGCCAAAGGCATTCCCTGAAAATCTAGTTCAGGCCACAGTGGAACATCAACATAGACCTTAAGTCTGATAACAAACATTTAGTCTATTCTCTCTAAAGCCTGCCACTTGGAGGCTTCATCTGCATGATAAAACCTAGGTCTCCACAACCCCTTATCATAACCCAGACTTTCTTTCCTACTGACAATAACTCTTTCAGCCAATTGCCAATCAGAAAATGTTTAAATCTACCTCTGACCTGGAAACCCCCACGACCTCAAGTTATCCCACCCATCCAGATCGAACCAATGTCAGTCTTACATTTTGATTAACATAATATGTCTTCCTAAAATGTATAAAAGCAAACTGTACCCAGACCACTTTGGGCACATGTCAGGACCTCCTGAGGCTGTGTCGTGTGCGCGTCCTTAACCTTGGCAAAATAAACTTTCTAAATTGACTGAGACCTGTCTCAGATATTTTGGATTCACAAGTATCTATGCCCAAATTTCCCCCATTTATAAGGACACCAGTCATATTGGATTAGAAGCCCACCCTATCTCAGCATGACTTCATCTTAACAAATTCCATCTGCAACAACCCTATTTCCAAATAAGGTCACATTTGGAAGTACTCGGGTTAGGACTTCAATATGTGAATTTGGAGAGGAGCACAAGTCAACTCATTACATCACCCGTAGGGTTATATGGAGTAGTAAATATAAAATGCTGCATGTAAAATACTCAAAAAGCATCTGGCCCATTGTAAAAACTCACTGCAACTTAACTATCATTATCATTATTGTTATTCATCAAACCTATAATGGGCGCCTTCTCTGTGCCAGGCAGTGTGCTGGGTGTTAGAAACTCTAAGATGAGTCAGATGTGATCCTTGACCCAAAGGATGCCCAGTCTAACTGGAACCACAAGCATAAATAAAGAATTACAATCCTCAAGTTCTTTATAGCTAGATCAGTATTCCGAGCTTACTAAGCCAATTTGTACATCGAATGGCATCTGGGGTCAAAATAAATATCTTTGATGTTGCCAGAGAATGAAGAAAGTTCATTGTTCAGAGGAAAGAAGTTTTCCTTTTTTTCTGGCTTCTTTATATCTTTGAGGAGAAAAATTCCAAGTGTCATGGTCAAACACTACTCTGATTTCTTGTGCAAAGTTTAAGGTGACCTTTACCCTTCCTAATATATCATTGTGATGAAGCCAAAATTTTCTGAGATTCTCAAGACTGGCAGAAAAATAACTTCAGAAACTGGTCCCAAATTGGTAACTGAAGATAAGTTGGAGGGCAGTTCCTTCCTCAAGTGTTGCCGTATATCTTACTTCATTGCATGTTGATAGTGTATTAAAATTGAAATAAAAATAAAATATTATCTGTGCCATTAAACCTGACCAATTCTCACTTCACTAATCTCCAAACCCTGATTCTTGCTAAAAGATGGACTGTCTTAACCCGCTCTTGGCAAAGATGTACAGCAAAAGAGAGTCCTGAGAGGTGGAACCTTCATCTTTTTGAAAAAAATATCCTGTCATCATTCAATATTTATGGAGCACGCACACCGTGTGAAGCACTGCATCATCAGATGTCCTTTGCTGCCAGAAAGACATTGGTGACAGGGGAGACATTAAATAAACTGGGGGTTTCATGAAGACAGAGTTTGGAGGTGGGGGTTGGCTTTAGGCAGGACCCTGGTCATGAATCCTGTTCACACATCCAGGGGACCACCCCTGGGAAGCATGGCCCCCCAACCACAGACTTCCTGTCTTTGATTGTCCAGCCTAATAGCTACAGGCACCAGAGTTCCTCACTGGAAAGAGTCCCAAGGTGAGGTGGGGTCCTCAATGGGAGAAGAGGGATGGGATCTAGGAGTGAAGCTGAGGGTGGGGAGGGGACAGAATGCCACCCCTAGATTGTGTTGAGTGTGTCCTGCACGGTAAGGGGGCCCTTGATCCAGCCAGTGCTTTGCCCACCAAGCCAGGTTCAGTGGGTGTCTCCTGCTTCTGCTAGGAGGAGGGAGGGGGCCCTTTTCAAATTTGCACAAAGCACTTCGTGGGCTAGTGGTGCCCTAGGGTAGACAGGTGTCTTAGTCTTTTCCTGCTGCTATAACAAAATAACTTAGACCAGCTACTTTATCAACAATAGGGTTTTACTTTCCACAGTTCTAGAGTCGGGGAAGTCCAAAATCAAGGCACCAGCAGATGTCTGTGAGGGCTCCTGTCTCCTTGCAAGATGAAAGATATGGCCTTGTTGCTGTGTCTTCACAAAGCAGAAGGGATGAAAACTCTCTGAAGCCTCTTTTATAAGGGCATGAATCCTATTAATAAGAGACAGGCTTCCCTTTCCAATACCACCACATTGGTGATCAAGTTTCAACACAAATTTTGGAGGAACACAAACATTCAAACCACAGCAAGAAGAAGCTGTGACCTAGAACCAAAAAATCTTACATTTCAATCTTAATTCTTCCACTCACTCACATCACTTTCCCAGTCATGTAACTTCTCTGGATCTCAGTTTTCCCCTCTGTAAAATGGGGTAGTCAAGTTCACCCTGCCTGCCCCACAAGGTTGAGCTGAAGGTCAGTATTTAAAATTGGATGAGCAGAAAACTTCTTTGCAGTCTCTGAGGAGTTTAGTTCTGTTCTCTCTTCTCCACAGTCTCCTCAGGCATTGTTGGTGGGTTGTGCCATCCTCTGCATAGCTATGTCCTTCATTTTCCCTGCTCACCTGCACCCCAGCTGGCACCTTGGATTGGGCAGGGATTTCCCTCAAATGCTCATCAAGCATCTTAATGGGCAGGATACCTCATTTTTCAAGTTAACTGTGCACCATTCACTGATTGTCTTGCAGTGTGCACTTGAAACTCAGTGTGGGGTGCTCAGTCCCCACCATCCTGAACCTCATCTGCCCTCCTGCACGGCAGACCAGCAGGTCACCTGGCTTCACCTCCACAGCCACCTGAGTGAGGACAGACAGCAGCCACACTGGGTTGGATGTGTGAATCCTGGGGGAACAACTTCTGGGAGCCCTTGACCTTTCTGCACCCAGGGCAGTTCAGATGAGATGTGACTCCAAGTAAACGACCTCAGTGATTACTGTGGTCACTGGTGGGAGGCACAGAGGAGGGCTAGAGGGCTGGACAGGGAGTGGAAGAGAAGTTCCCTCACCAAAGACAAGGAAGCACATTCCAAGCAAAGCAACAGTGTGTGCAGAGATACAGAGAATGGAAAAGGATGGGGCAGATTCCAGAAACGCTGCAAGGTTCCCTGTGACAGGGCAGATGGTGTGGCAGAGTCCTGGGAAACAAGGCCATGGAGGTTGGAACTGGCCTGGGAGGAGCCTGGAATGCTATACTAAGGAGCTTGCACTCAGTTCTGCAGGTGCTGAGGAACCATCTCAGGTTTCCTCCAGCAGAAAAAGGGCATGATCAGAGGTGTGTTTCTCAAAGACTCTCTGGTGGCAGAATGGAGGCAAAAATTTGGGAGAAAGTGGCAGAAAGAATCTGCACATAGAGACCACTAGGAAGTTGTTGTAATAGGTCAGTTTAGAGATGCTAAGAGCCCGCACAGCACAGGGTCAGTGTGGAGGGCACCGAAGCGGGTTTTGCTCAGAGGTTGTCCAGAATAGTGATGAAGAACGTGACTCCACAGCCAGGCTTCCTGGGGTTGAGTCCTGGCTTTACTGTTCACCATCCTATGGCTTTGGGCAAATTACTCACCTCTTCAGTGCCTCAGTTTCTCCACATGCTGGGAGGTTACTAGTGGTACTCCACCTCATACGGTTGTTGAAAGCCTTCGAAGTAGTTCTTGGCAAAGACTGTCAAAATGTTAGCTCTTATTAGGAGACTGTATTAGTCAGGGTTCTCTAGAGGACAGAACTAATAGGATAGAGGTATATATAAAGGGGACTTTATTAAGGAGTACTGACTCACACCATCACAAAGTAAGGTCCCACAATAGGCCATCTGCAAGCTGAGGAGCAAGGAAGCCAGTCTGAGCCCCAAAACATCAAAAGTAGGGAAGCCGATAGTGCAGCCTTCAGTCTGTCGAAGGTCCAAGAGTCCCAAAGCTGAAGAACTTGGAGTCCGATGCTCGACGGCAGGCAGCACCCAGCATGGGAGAAAGATGGAGGCCAGAAGACTTAACCAGTCTAGTCCTTTCACATTTCTCTGCCTGCTTTTATCCTAGCCATGCTGGCAGCTGACTAGATGGGTGGGCACCCAGACTGAGGGTGGGTCTGCCTCTCCCAGCCCACTGACTCAAATGTTAATCTCCTTTGGCAACACCCTCACAGACACACCCAGGAACAATACTTTGTATCCTTCAATCCAATCAAGTTGACACTCAGTATTAACCATCACAGAAAACAGACAGGATTTGGTGCCTGGTCAGAAGTGGGGAAAGAGCAGCTCCCCGGTGTTGCCAATGCTATTGTGGCTATGAATCATCTGCCTCCTCCTCTTCCTCCTCCTCCTCCTCCTCCTCCGCCAGCTCCTGCAGGGATGCAGGCTGCTGTACTGATCAGGAGCTTACATTCAGAGATCAGATTCACCTACTCTGTCTCTGGCTTTGAGCAAGTTTTTCAATCTCCTGTCTTAGTCTCTACATCTGTAAAATGGGGATAACACTAATATCCACCTCACAAGATTGTTTGAGGATTAAATGAGATGATATGAGGAATAACCAGCATATGGGGAGTGTTCGATAGGACTATTCAATCTTATTTGTATGATTACTCATCAGCTACAGGAGAAGCAGCAGCACTGGGCCACAAAGCAGAGGAAATACAGCCGGGTGTAGGTTGTGCAGAGGGCAGCTAGAACTAGGGAGGGGATCTCAGGAGAGATGGAGGAGGGAGCACCCACATGAGGAAGACAAAAAATATTAGGCCGCCAATAAATATCTGATCAACCTTGAAGTCTGAGCAACACATTAAAGAAAATGGAAAATTAACAGGGAAGGGAAATTCGGTGAAGTTGCTTTATTCTGGCATAGTTGGATCCAAATATAAATTTCAAACACTTTTGCTGAAAAGTTTTCTAAAATATATTACACATTTCCCTGTGACTTGATATTTGGCATATCTATTCACTTATTCTTTCAACATTTCTTGATCGAGGACTTCATATTAAGCTCTGTGCTAGCTCTTCAGGGATACAGATAGAAAGTAGATCAAGTCTCTGCCTTATGAGAAGCTTACTTCTAATTTTTCAGTTTCATAAACTTTGAATAGGAAGCATGCTTATATTTAAACTTTGGGGGTACATACTGGACTGTCTACTTAAAATTCTGAAGTGGGACTCCTTCCTGAAAGAGGATCTACTTTAACTGTTTCTGTAGTAGATTGCAAGTAGAAAAGGAGACTTTAATGTTCTTTGGGTTTTTTGTTTGTTTGTTTTTTATTTATTTTATTTTATTTTATTTTTTTTTAGTAGAGACGGGGTTTCACCGTGTTAGCCAGCATGGTCTTGATCTCCTGACCTCGTGATCCGCCCTCCTCGGCCTCCCAAAGTGCTGGGATTACAGGCTTCAGCCACCGCGCCCGGCCGGCTTTTTGTTTTTTTAAGAGATGGAGTCTCTCTCTGTCCCTCAGGCTGGAGTACAATCATAGCTCACTGCAGCCTCCAACTCCTGGGCAAAAGCCATCCGCCTGCCTCAGCCTCCCAGTAGCTGAGACTACAGGCATGCGTCACCACACCTGGGTAATTTAAAAAAATTTTTTTATAGAGATGGAGGCCTCACTATCTTGCCCAGGCTGCTCTTAAACTCCTGGGCTCAAGCAATCCTCCCACCTTGGCCTCCCAAAGTGCTGGGATTATAGGCATGAGCTACTGTGCCCAGCCAGACCTTAATTTTTATAATTATGTAAAACATACAGAAAACTACAGAACGTTCCTATTACCCAGATGATAAATCTAACACTTAGCCATATTTTCAAGTGCTTATTTTAAGTAAAAAAAAAAAAAAAGTTGATAGAACTGAAACTTCCTATGTTAACCTACATACGAAATAATATTTTTCAAACAGAATTTAAAGTTAGTTCAGTATTGTTCTCCTCCTGAATACGACAAGGATTTAGCATACTTAAAAAACTCATTGGTCAGGCATGAAGGCTCATGCTTGTAATCCCAGTACTTTGGGAGGCCAAGGCAGGAGGATCACTTGAGGTCAGGACTTCTAGACCAGCCTGGCCAGCATGGTGAAACTCTATCTCTACTAGAAATACAAAATTTAACCAGGTGTGGTGGTGCACACCTGTAATCCCAGGTACTCGGGAGGCTGAGGCAGGGGAATTGCTTGAACCTCCGAGGCAGAGTTTGTAGTGAGCCAAGATCACACCACTGCACTCCAGCCTGGGCAGCATAGTGAGACCTTCGTTGGACTTCTCCTTATTGGACTTCTCCCCATTTTTAAGTTGCTTTTTATTATGTAGAGATTTTATTCTACTTTTTATATAATGTAGGCTTCTGAAAAGTAAGTTAACTAAATTTCCCACTTGTGCACTCACCATCGTTTCTTGTGTCCCACACCTCTGTGGATTTTCAGTGGGTCTTCAGATGGTAAACTTTCTTAGAATAGAATCACCGAAAAGTCTTGATTTCACACTCATTCTTGAAAGATGGTTTAGCTGGGTATAAGATTCTAGATTCACTTTTCCCCCCTCGCTTCAGCACTTTTAAGTCATTATTTCATTGTGTGGCCACAGAAAAACTTACTGTCATGCTAGCAGTCATTGTTTGGAAGGTAATCAGTCTCCTCTGTCTGGTAAATATTAGGCTTATTTTTAAAAATCTCTTTGGTTCTGTAGTTTCTTTATGATGTGCCTAGATGTGATATTTAGAACGCAATTTTAATCTAATTGGGCAAGTCACTACCTGTACATTTCCACTTTACAATTTGCACACATGATGACACGGAACTCACAGAGTTGCTGTGGGAATTAGAGGCAATGGATCTGGAATACTTTGTAAATATTGTGAGAATGTGCAAATGGCAGTTGACTTGGAATTTAGGGTTATTTGGGAGAAACATTATTGACACTTGAGAAAAGTACATCAGAGAGGAAAACTAAGCATTTGTCACCAAAGGAACAACTCACTAGTTAAAGGAATAATTAATTAGATTTGGGGGCATATAATATGTACCAATCACTGAAAGTCTGACCCAATCTGGCAATTTGGGGGTCTTATCTATCTACCCAATTCCCACACTATGTTCTAGGCACCCCAGAAATGGACTCTGTCCTTGTTGAGAATTTCCCTCCAGATCTGATGCTCTGTCTTCCCAGTCATCCTTGTCTCCCCTTCAGCGATGACTTGAGTCTCCTCTAGTCCACACCCCTCCAGTCAACCCAGACCTAAGACCTCCTGTCTCAACTCTGCCCAGTTCTTCTGGGGAACTGAGCATTAATAGAGAAAATATGGTAGTAATTTAGAAGAGTAAGAATACATTAATGAACTCCTAACAGGTGTAAACTGATTCTAAAGATAAAAACTCAGGATGGGAACAAACCACACACTCCCCTCCACTCCCTCCCCACACACCCATGAGCGATGTTTATAAATCAAGCTTTCCTCTAACATGTCCTGGCTGACTTCTTGAAGGAGCATATCAAATTACACAAAAGGTCAGTGAATGTGAAATACTGTACTGACCGTTATGGAATCATTCTTAATCTTCTTCATCACCTAAAACATTGAAGGAAAAATATATATTTAAATAATGTGGAGTAACTAATGAGAGTTTTTGGGTTATTCTGCTGAAGTCAGGAGATTTTATTTTTAATCCTAAATACTTGATACTTACTAGAAATTCCATGCAATTACCCAAGACATCCATCTTGAATTTTTTATGGACAGCTAGCTTTAGGAGGGAGAAAAAAATGACAAAATGTGAAAGTATTTGTAAAGTGGCACTGGTCAATAAGAAAGGGAAGGAGGAAGAGAGACAGAAGAAAGAAAAGAAAAAATAGAAAAGAAAAAATGAAAAAGGAAAGAAAGAAAAAAGAGAGAAGAAAGAAAGGAAAGAAAGTAAAGAAGGAAAGGAAAAGAAAGAAGAAAAGAGAAAGAAAGGGGAAAGAAGAAAGGAAAAGGAAGGAAAAGAAAGAAATGAAGGAAGGAAAGAAGGAAGGAAGGAAGGCAGGAAGGAAGGAAAAGGAAAGGAGGAATGAGGAAGAAAAAAAGGAAACACATAACGACTTTGTCTCTTTTTCTCATTCCTGTGTGACTTTCTCATCTCATCTGTTCTTTCATAAGTTGTCACATCAGGTAGGGTCAGATACAAGTTGTCTAATCTGAGGCTGCAGAAGAGACTTAAGTAGATGTGACCCTCACCACAAGATGTGCCAAGTACAGGAAATGAGACAGGGTGAGAGATGTAGGTTTTTATTATTTATTTTTTGAAAAGCGGTAAGGGAGAAACATTTTGAGAGGATCAAGTATACTTTCAAGAAATGAAAAGTCCAATTTCGTTAGGCCACAAAGTCAAGGAAGACGTGAGTCTCATGAGCAAGTCCTCAGAAATAGAAGGGCCTGGACTTCGGCTCAGCCACCTGGGTGCAGCTGCCTGCTGCATGCATCAATATTTAAGCAAGGGAAATGATCTGTTCTGCCTTCTGGGGATGGCCCTCTTTCCTCCCTATCTGATCTGATTGGAGTGGGACGGAGAAGGAGCAGCGGCTGGCGGTTTGGTTTCGATGGGCGACAGAGCACTGTGAGCGTCAGGTGCCCCATGGTCTGCTCCCCAAGAGGTGGCAAGCTCATCTTTCCTCTCTTTTCTCTTCTCTCCTAGTTTTCCCCTCTTCCTTCACTTGCTCTTATTTTTTTCGCCTGCTGTCTTTTTCCCTGGCAATTCACTTCTCACTCATTTTTTTTTTTCTGATCAACTGGGATACTGCTGAGTTTCTCCTTATTTCTGATCAACTCAGATCAACTGGAATACTGCTGGGTTTCTCCTTATCTCTGACATGACAGATATGCATCACAGCTCTGTTCTGGTGCTGGGGATACCAGGCTTGAACAGGGCAAGCAAGGCTCCTCTTCTTTCGAAGCTTCAAGTCCAGTGAGGCCTGAAGGCTGTGGCTCTAACCAACCGCCACGTTAGAACTGAAACTACCAAGGTAGGGATCCAGTCTGTTTACTATTTGTTCATCACCTTGTCGGCAGCTCTTAGAACCGTGTCTGACAGGTAGCAGGCCAGTGTAAGTTTGTAGAATGAATGAAGAACGGAGATTTCATCCAGTCCTTTCCTAAACCATGGTGGGCTTATCTTTGAGCCTTTCACCTAGCCAATTCTTCCCCACCTTTAGATCCCAGTTGCCTCCTCTAAGGCATGTCTCCTTATACCTTCCACACTGTATTATGCTGTTATCTGTCATCATGGCAGACCTCCCTTTGCCCCCTACTGCACAGTGAAATTCCCATGGGTGGAAGGAGATTTCTAGATGGTTTTCTAGGTTGCAGGGAGCGCTCAGATTATGTTTTCTGACTAATGGGAGTCTCATGACATTTGGATAAATCTTGATATATTATGCCACATCCCTGGTCCTCCCCACTTTCTACCTGCTCAGATCACACCATCCTTTTGACCCAGATGATGAAGATTTCTCTGACACAGTGCAGTACCATTTTCATCTATCTACTCAGCAAAGACAAAAAAGAATGGGAATTTTAAAAGTCTATTTCCGATAAGGATACTGATGGGAGCAAACATTGGTAAAAACCTTTTTGGAAGGCAATTAAGTCAAAAATATTCTAAAAACTTAAAATGTACATGACTTTTGATGCAGCAGCTCCACTTCTAAGAACTTATTCTGTGGAAATAATTTCAAATGTGCCCAAAGATTTATTCAATATGGTGTGTATTGCAGTTGATGTTTATAATGTTAAGAAATTGGAAATCCTCACTAAGCAACTAATTGAGTTGAATACAGGTAAAAACCTACAATGTAATATTTTTAAAATGAAGTTAACATAATTATTGACCTGACAAAATGTGAATGTTGTTGTTGCATTTTTGTTAAATAAATCAGCATATGTAATAGATCCTGTTTATATAAAAATTGTAACATTATATTTCCATACCAAAAAATCCAGAAAGATATGTAACTAAGTAATATGTGGGCTTCTCAGAGTGATGGAAAGTTACTTGATTTTTATGTTCTTTTTTTTTTCTTATCTGTATTTTTCCACTTGATTTTTTTTTTTTTAACAAACAGGAATTATTGATTTTTTTTTCTTGTGACAAGGTCTCACTCTGTCACCCAGGCTGGAGTGCAGTGTCACAATCACAGCTCACTGCAGTCTCAACCCCCTACCTGGGCTCAAGTGATCCTCCCACCTCAGCTTCCTGAGTAGGTGGGACTACAGGCACACACCACCATGCCCAGCTAATTTTTAATTTTTTTTAAGAGACTGGGGTCTCACTTCATTACCCAGGCTGGTCTTGAGTTCCTGGACTCAAGCATTCCTCCCATTGTGGCCTCCCAAAGTGCTGGGATTTACAGGCATGAGCCACTGTGCTCGGACCATAACAATTTTTTTTAAACTATAAGAAATTGTCTGAATGCCTTGCTCTTCTTTGACTCTAAAAGTAAACTGTTTAAAGTCAAATAGACTTGAAAAAATTAAAATTCCCACACGGAGTAAGGACAATTTTAGATCTGAGATGCTCAAAGGAGAGGCTTTAGCTGCCTAAGCCTCTGTAGCCACCAGTGAGTCTAATTTCCCAGTGCTCTGAGAAACTGTGACAGAGAATCATTACCCTTGAAATGGGTTTGTGTAGTATAAAAAATCAGGGTCTCCTCTCGACTGAGTGAGTGTGTTAACATTCGTGGGAGTTCCCATGCGTGCTCTGAGGGAGAGTCCTGTGACATCGTGTCTGCGTTGTATTGAACTCAATCACTTGTAGAAAATGTGTAAGGTAATAGGGATATTACACGGGGTGATATTATGGAAAATCCTAATTGGTACCAAAGTAATTCTTACTAGAGTGGACTATAAAACCTTCAGTGCCATTCTAACTAATCACCCCTGTGGCATTCTGAGCAAATGCAGGTTAATGGTGACGATCTTAATTTTTTTATTAATTAAATTAAGTGTGTAATCTGACAGTGTTAGCCCATCATCAGCGTTCATCATGCTGATAATAAATGGCTTGAATACTCAGCTCCTTTGGCTTCACCAGAGCCCTGAACTCCTCTTCCATCCACCATTCATGACCTAAGAGAGATCTCCAAGTGACCCATCAGAGCCCAGAAATGACAAATAATGAAGCCATAAGCCAGAGATTGGGGTTAGTGAAAGGCAGAGTAGGTTCGTCGGCCTAGGAGAAGCCTCCAAACTCAGAGGCTACAACCGCTCAGCCCTCTGTTCTCTGCTTCTACACCTTGAGTTCCTCTTTAGCCAATGATTTCTTATAATACTTAAAGGTAGAAAGGAGGAAAGTTCAGAAAAGTGAATATGAAAATGGGAGATACAAATATAAAAACAGAAGAATGTCTTACATAAATATATCTTAGATGAAAACATAAGACATGAAAGTGGCTGGGCACGGTGGCTCATGCCTGTAATCCCAGAACTTTGGGAGGATGAGGCAAGCAGATCACAAGGTCAGGAGTTCAAGACCAGCCTGGCCAACAAGGTGAAGCCCTGTCTCTATTAAAGATACAAAAAATTAGCCAGGGGTGGTGGCGCGCACCTGTAATCCCAGCTACTCGGGAGGCTGAGGCAGGAGAATCGCCTGAACCCAGGAAGTAGAAGTTACAGTGAGCCGAGATCACACCATTGCCCTCCAGCCTGGGCGACAGGGGGAGACTCCGTCTTAAAAAAAAAGAAAAGAAAAAAAAAAAAAGACATGAAAGTATAAGTGAATGTGAAAATAGAGAACATGTTCAAATAAAATTAAACAATTGATCAAGCTGCTAGATTCTGGCTCCTTGAGTTTAAGGCGGGAGGGGGTCTTAGTCATCACTGTTTTCCCTACACCTTGCACCAGACCTGTCATATGGTAACTTCCATCAATCTTTATCTTACCAAGCCAGGACATTTTTAGACTTCCCTTTCTCAAAGTGTGTTCCCTGGAAGACTAACTCACCAGACACATTCTAAATTGAAAACTGTGAACAATTAAATTTGAGAAATCCTGCCTTTCACCCTTTCCTCCAGGAGATTTATAATATATAACAGTATTTTGAAGTCAATAAGTCCTTTGGAAAAGAAATAGTTTTAAATTGTTTAACTCAACGTGGTCTAACTGAATTGTCTAAGCAAACTTATTTGATCACAGAACTCTACCAGCATCCCACAGAGCACAGTTCAGCAATAGACTGCCTTAGGTATCTGCTGGCACGCTTAGAGCCCCAGGGATCAGATAAAAAGATTAAGATGGAAATAACAATTTCCTGATTCTCCTAAATCCTGGAATAATAGAGATGAAAATCTCCCTTGATTGTGACTAAATCCCTAATAAAAATATAGAATTATAGGGTTTTAGACTGGAGGGGACCTTGGACATCATATGTCTTAACGTCAGCTCTTTGCAGGTATCCACTTTACAGTATCCATGATAGATACATTGTCATCTCTGCCTGGACACCTCTGATAGCCAGGACTCAGCAACTCACCATGCAGTAGATTGCGTTATGATCCAATTTCTTCTTCTGTTGAGTCAAAATCTGCTTTTCTGAGGTTCTAGGTCTCATCTTGGAATAATGAAACAACCCACTTTCTCGTATGTCTACATTCCAGTTCGTACGCCCTCAGTTAATATATCAGGAATTTTCAGTCTCTACACTTCAAAGTACAATCAGAATAAATAAGAAAAGTCGGCCAGGTGCTGTAGCTCACGCCTGTAATCCCAACACTTTGGGAGGCCCACAGGGGAGGATCACCTGAAGTCAGGAGTTCGTGACCAGCCTGGCCAACATGGTAACACCCCGTCTCTACTGAAAATACAAAAATTAGCCAGGCATGGTGGCGCATTCTTGCAATCCCAGCTACTCAGGGGGCTGAGGCAGGAGAATCACTTGAACCCAGGAAGCAGAGATTGCAGTGAGCCAAGATCACACCACTGTACTTCAGCCTGGGCGACAGAGTGAGACTCTGTTTCTAAATAAAGAAATAAATACATACATACATAAATAAATAAGAAAAGTGGTTCTTGAATGGCTTCTAGAGGGGGGAAAGGAGAAAATCTTACTACTTAAGTTATAGAAACAAAATAATAGAAATCCCTTAGTTGCAAGTCCAAAATCTATTAAGTTCTGAAAACAGAAGTGTTTTTCATAACTTTGGCACACACTTATTAGGTGACAACACATGACTCAAACTGATTTGAAGCTATTTATAGTCTTTATTTATCATGCCGAGTATGGATACGCACACATTTGACTAAAAAAAAAAACTAATATATGCTTGATTACAGAAATAAGAGTGTTTCCTCTGGCCCCACTGGTAATATTACATAACATACGGTATCTGTGCTGTATAACCTTTCCAAAATTGGACAAAGTCTGAATTCTGAAACACATCTAGTCCCAAGGATTTGGGGTGTGCCGCCGTGACTCTATCCTTTCCTCGGTACCTTCTGTGTGCTCAGCGCTTGACCTATATTACCTCTGAGTAATATTACCTCTCAAGCTCAAGTAATGTTACCTCTCAAGTAATATTACCTCTCAAGTAATATTACCTATATTACCTCTCAAGCTCAGCGCTTGACCTATATTACCTCTGAGAGGCAAAGAACCATTTCTTTCCCACCTTACAGGTGAGGAAAGTCATCCAGTTTTGCAGACATGTTTCTTTTCTTATTGACTGTTTGATATTTGTAAAGAAATCCATTTTTCCTTCAGTTAGTAATATGCTAATCAATAACAAAATAATTAAGTCACAGGATCCAATATGGGACACTGGTGCACACCAGAAGAGTCCTTGCCAGAAAGGGGAGACTGTGAGGTCCATGACGCAGAAGAAGCCCTCAGAGGAACCCCTCCCTCTGGCCTCCATTGTAAGGTACTTAGATTCCCAATGTCCACAGCTTCCAACTGCTCCTTTCCCACCTAAGCCTTTGGAAATGTGGGTGGGGTTGGGAGAGCCATAGATGCCTTTTGCAGGAAAGAGTATTATTCTGTGTTAAATTAAATTATGTCAAAGCCTGGATCTAGCCTCTGAGATAGAACTTTCTTACTGCCTGCTGCCCGCCTCTCATATGACTGATTTTGATGAGATTTGAGGATCGTCAGTCATCCAAACTCTATCCCACTGGTTCTTTCACTATACTTGAAATTTCCATATGAGTGTTTGTCTTTTGTACAGGTCAACCTATTAAGCCATTATAAACTTAATTTAACTAATCAAGTGTGCAAGTCAGTCATTTAGCCAGGCCCAAAGGGAACTGAACATGGAACACACCAGGTGTGGTGGGGAATAAGAGGCAAGAAGCATGGAGAAGTTCCAAAGTGTGGACACTTCTGGGGGTGATCTCAGAGGGTATTAACTTCAGGGACGCTTGGGATACAGCTTAGTGGCATTGAGCACTGGTAGGAAAAGGCACTAAAAGGGAAAAAGAGGCAGGAGAAAGGGAGCAAAGCATCTCCAAAGTTCAGCATGGCCCACATGAGCTATGTCCATAGGATTGTGCCTAGACTGTACACTAAACGTGTCCAACCCGCTATCCACAGACCGTGTGCAGCCCAGGACAGCTCTAAATGTGGCCCAATTTAAATTTGTAAACTTTGTTAAAATATTATGAGATTTTTTATTATTTATTTATTTATTTTTAGCTCATCAGCTGTCGTTAGTGTTAGTGTACTTTATAAGTGGCCCAAAGCAGTTCTTCTTCTAGTGTGTCCCAGGAAAGCCAAAAGATTGGAGACCCCTGCATGTAAACCCTCTTAAAATGGTTGACTATTAATATTTTAGATCATTCACCAGATAATGTCACTCGTCAGCTGGAGTCCAGGGAGTGGAATGGATGCCCAAGTTACAGAATCAGGGAAACAAGGAAAGAGAACAGGCAATAGCAGGTGTTAAGAGCCTCCAACCTTGGCTACACCAGTGTCCCCTTGGCTGCCTTTGTTCCAGCCTCACTCCTACACATGACTCCCCTCGGCCAGGAAAGCTCTTCCCCCTTCCCCCTCTTCTCCCACTCTCTGCTAAGTGACCTCAAACCCATCCCTGCCTTCAACATCAATGTCACCTCCCAGAGAGGCCTGACCTAGCCACACCCCACCACTCTAAATTGCATTCTGCTTATTCAACCTTTTTTCATTGTTCTATTGCTTTTCTCCTTCAGAGCATTCATCACAATTTGGAAGCGCAGTTGTTCTCTCTTATCCACGGTTTCAGTTACCCAAGGTCAATCGCAGTCTGAAAATAGGTGAGTGCAGTACAGTAAGATATTTTGAAAGAGAGAGACCACATTCACATAACTTTTATGATCATATATTTTTATAATGCTCTATTTTATTAGTAGTTATTGTTGTGAATCACTTACTGTGCCCAATTTACAAACATTATAAGTATGCATATGTAGGAAAAAATATAGTATTTATAAGGTTCGGCACTACCTAAGGTTTCAGGCATCCGCTGGGGGCCTTGGCACATATCCCCCATGGATAAGGGGGGGACTACTGTATTTATTTATTTATTAGTTTAATGTATGTATATTCCTCCAGAGTATAAATATTATGAATACCCACTAAGATCCAGTCCTTAACAAATAGCCGTTCAATGAATCGTTGTCAGACACTATGTTCTCTGTTTCAGCAGCAGTAGCCCTTTTAATCTCCATCATAATTCTCTGAGCTAAGTTTTACAGATGAAACTTAGGAGGCTTACAACCCAAGGGGGATCATTTTTGTACCCTGAAATGGTGAAGTACATACCGTGCACAGCTGTGTGTGACAATTCTGCTCAGAAGCCCCTGGTTGTAAACCATTGAGAGGTGGTATTATCTTCAAAGGAAGACGGTCTCTCCGCTCCTCTTCCCACCATTGTGACACCATGGCTGGAGGGGTTAATAATGAACAGAAAGTCCAATTAGCCTCACCCATCACATCAGTCCTAGAGCTAAATTCTGGTTCTTTGCAAGCCCCAAGAAAAGACTCTCCTGTTTATATACCATGTTAATAATTAATTGATTAGTTAATCAACAAGCTAGTTCTTGTAAGATTGTCCTGTCCCTTTTTGTCCCCTCTGCATCCTGGTCAGGGTCAGTGGACCTGTGCTCATGTATGCATTATGTTGATATGAACGACTGAAGGAGCTGGGTGTGGTGGCTCACGCCTGTAATCCCAGCACTTTGGGAGGCCAAGGTGGGCGGTTCACCTGAGATCAGGAGTTCGTGACTAGCCTGGCCAACATGGCAAAACCCCGTCTCTACTAAAGATACAAAAACTAGCTGGGTGTGGTGGAGCACGCCTGTAATCCCAGCTACTCAGGAGGCTGAGGGAGGAGAATTGCTTGAATCCAGGAGGCGAAGGTTGCAGTAAGCCAAGATCACTCCACTGCACTTCAGCCTGGTGACAGAGTGAGACTCTGTCAAATAGATAAATAAATAGAAAGACTGAAGGAAGGACCATTTGGAAACATGCACAGGATAAGTGCTTTTTAACACTCTGAAATTTTAAGAGGGAGCTGCACATTATGTACCTGTTGAGAATAGTTTTTTGTTTTTTGGGTTTTTTTTTTTTTTAAGTACTGTTTAAAGCTGGTTGGGCATTGATTGAAAATGTATAGCAGTGCCTGGTTATACCAAGACGGTAAGGCTCTGCCTTCATGGAGCTCTCAGTCAAGTGCTGCAAGAGAGACAAGGACGGCTTCTCAGAAGACGAAGCTCAGTGGGACAGGAGCGAGGCCAGGAGGGGAAGCCACGGAAACTATCCTGGGCAGAGGGCAGAGCCTGTGTGGGGACCGGGAGTGTGACTGCAGAGATGGAACAAAAGCAGAAGGCCAGGCTGGAGAAAAAATGTGGTTCCTTTTTTCCTGGGTGCTTGTGGAAGGGGCTCCATGCTGTGATATTTTATAAGACACTTGCTATGGAGAATTTGTATCTGAAATGTGGACCGACTTACTCTTCCTGCTGCTTTGGTACTGCAGCTGTCAACTCTAACCCTAAAGTAACTGATTCCTTTGCAAGATGCAGGGCAGACGCCAGTTTTCAAGAAATGCCAAATATTCCATTCTTATCAGGTTTTAATACTGTGTCTTACTCTCTAGTCTAAGCAGCACTTGGGTAGCCATAAAGCCTTACCGCTCGGACCAGTGTTCCTGTTCCCAGTAGCTCATTAGAACCACTTGTGGTGCTTTTTTAAAACACACACGCCCAATCTACTAAAGCTGAACTTAGGTATACCCCGCACTCAGCAATTCCACTCCCAGGTAAACACCCAACAAATGTAAAATTTCACCAAGACATACAAGAATTTCCTGTCAGCACTATTTATAATAGCACCACAAGAAACCACCCAAGTGTCCAGCAACAGCTGAATGAGTAAATAAATTGTAGTATATTCAAACAGTGGAATAGCCTATAGCACTGAAAAGGAAAGAACGAATGCAACACATACCATCATGGGCGAACCTTAGAAATACAATGTAGAGCAAAATAAGATCGATGCAAGAGAACACATCCTGCATAATTTCATTTTAGTTTTATACTAAAACTCGGAAAAAATTAATCCACATGTTAGAAATCAGCATGGTGGCTATGTCTTGGAAGGATAGTAACTAAAAGGGTCACTGGGGGCCTTCTGGGATTCTGGGTGCTGACTGCATGAGTGTGTTCACTTGGTGAAAAGTCATTGAGCAGTGTACTTATGATTTGTACACTTTTCTGTATAATGTTATGTTATTTCATTGAAATATTTTTAAAACCACATCTGCCTAAATTTTGCCCCCATATATTTAATTTCAGTCGATCTGGGGTGAGACCCAGTTACCTGTATTTTTTAAAGATTCTCAGGCGGGGACAGTAGCTCATGCCTACAATCACAGCACTTTGGGAGGCCGAGGTGGGTAGATCATGTGGGGTGAGGAGTTCGAGACCAGCCTGGCCAACATGGTGAAACCCCAACTGTACTAAAAATACAAAAAGTTAGCTGGGCATGGTGGCACACGCCTGTAGTCCCAGCTACTCGGGAGGCTGAGGCAGGAGGATCACTTGAACCTGGGAGGCAGAGGTTGCACTGAGCCGAGATCACGCCACTGCACTCCAGCCTGAGCAACAGAGCAAGACTCAGGCTCAAAAAAAAAAATTCTCAGATGTTTCTATTGTGCATCCAGGTTCAGGAATCACTGATTAGGATTACCACTGATTTCTATTTCGCGAATTTAATCTCCTTTGTTTGCATATATATATATATGCAAGTCGGCCGAGTCGGCCTTTCTCTCTTGTCACCCAGGCTGGAGTGCAGGGGCGCGATCTCGGCTCACTGCAGCCTCCGCCTCCTGGGTTCAAGAGATTCTCCTGCCTCAGCCTCCCAAGTAGCTGGGATTACAGGTGCCTGCCACCACACCCAGCTAATTTTTTGTATTTTTAGTAGAGACGGGGTTTCACCATGTTGGGCAGGCTGGCCTCGAACTCCTGATCTCAGGTGATCCGCCTGTCTTGGCCTCTGAAAGTGCTGGGATTACAGGAGTGAGCCACCACACCCAGCCTGTTTGCATATTAAAAAAGTTTACTCATTGCTTTACTTTTCATTTTTCTTTCTTTTTTTTCTCAAAATAAGAGTCAAATAGCCACTGCAATCATGTGCACCCAGGCATCTCCCTGCCACTGAAATGAATGGAGGCTGGAAAGGCAGTACTTGCTCAGTGTCAGCACTTAACTTGCAGACGTGTTTGTACTCTGGTACTTCAAGAATCCCTAACAAAATTAATTTATTCAATTAGCCAAACGTTTATTGAACCCCTACAGTAATAAGAGCTAATGATTACTAACTTTATGAAGTGCTTCCCTGGGCCGGGCATGATCCTATATCTTTTGCTTATGTTCTGGGGTTAAGTGTGCAGACTCTGGAGCCAGATGACCCTGTTAAAACTCTGGCTTTGTAACTTAGTTGTGTGACTTTGGGAATGTTACTTTGCACTCTGTGACTCAGTTTCCCCTTCTGTAAATTGGGGATCATAATAATACTGTTTCTTGAAGTTGGGCTGAGGAGCAAATACAGTTTAACCACCTACTGTAAGTAAGTGCCACCTACTGTAGCAAGTGCTACATATATATGAGCTATTCATTTTCACAAAAACCCGACGTGATGGCTGCTTAAATAATGCTAATTTTGTACTTGAAGAAAGTAAGCTTAGGGAGGTTACATAACTTGTCCAAGGTCATACAGCTGGCAAACAGCAAAATCAGGATTCCAAGCCAGGTTGCCTAATCCCAGCACTGGGATACGTTGCCATCACATCCTTTCCTATGCTGACATATTTCTCTCTGGGTCTGTGTTTTGATAGACACAGGGATCACATTTCTAAAAAGAAGATTCTGCTGAAGGGATCTTTCAAGAGCCTCAAAAGTGGGACTATTTCATGAGCCAACTCGTAGTGACAAGCCCTGCCCCTGCAAGTGAGAAGGGGCGCGCTTCCCAGTCAAGCTCCATTTGTCAAGGTGGGATGGAATGGGTAACCTTTTTTGCTCCCTGAAGTCAAAAATACCTTTTAAAAATGAGTTTGCCGTGTCTTGTTGCATAATACCAAGCAGTATTTATAGAACGTGGAAATGAATATGAAAACTTGTATTTTGATTCATGGCCTCTTAGAAGTAAGTGGTGCTTTCGTTAATAATTCTAACTTGACTTTTTCTTCCCATATTATTGGAATTTTTGAAACTTTACAAATATGTTTCTGACTGGGATTAGGGAACGGAGAGTGGAGAGGTAGGAAGAGGGAGGAAGCACATTCCTAAAGACACTAACACTGCCAATTTCTGAAAAAGCAATTCCATGTATTGGGAGCTCCCATTGTGTAACAGATAGTTTGCGGTATTTGGTCCCTAATACTGTTAATTAGATATGTAAAGATTGCATTTTTCTGGAGTTAATTTTAAATAAAAACCTTCATTAAACAATATCTCTCAGTAAAAATGTAGGTCCTAACAATTAATAAGCAAAACTGTGTACCTAAGATTTTTATTATATTGATTCCAAGATAATTAGGTTGGCAAAGGCATTGTGAATCTCTCTCCCCACGTTAATGCAAAGTGCTGCTATCATTCCGTTGCTTTTTTAAAAGATGGCTGCATCTTACCATAAAATGTATTTCCAAGTTTTGTCAAGTATTAAGGTGATTGATTTTATTTCTTTTATTAGGAATTTAGGTTTATCTTACTTTTTTGATAGACTGTTTAAACACAAGCCTGCTTTCGCAGGCCTCCTGCTGCCCAAAGGCCTCCTTGTTCAGCACAGAGATTTCTTGCTGATCACATTTTTCCTATTCTTTTCTTTAAGCAAACACCGAAGGCTTTCAACAGCTGCCCAAGATATCACTTTAAAACCCCTTAAGGCAGTTTGAAAGGCCTCCAAAAAAGCATGACATTCAATCAAAGTTCAGTAAGGAAAGTTTTAATGAATAAACTTAGTAAATTAGAAAGCACTGCGGCAGAGTGATTAACTCTCATTTGGGCATTAGTGTTGAAATTAATTAAAATGTTTAAGCCATAGGAGGCAGGCTACCTCGTCAGGACCTGGCTCTGCCCTCGGAGTCAGTCTGGATCCAGGAGTGATTCATCTTACACAGAGGAGAGGGGGATAAAAGGAAAAGAACAGTCAGGACAAATGTGTTTTCAATGGTGCTTAGCAGCAGGAGACCACTGGGACTTCAGAGCAACGCTACTGGAGTGTGACATCATAATACGGTATGTACACTGTGGAGTGGAGTGAAAAGGACTTTGCACTTACATTCTTGCCCTCTCTCCTTTAGATTGGATGCCATGTATATTCATTTCTCTGCCAGGCAGAATGCTGCAGTCTGCTGTCTTCAAGACCACTCACAAATGAGCTCTGTTTCCCTGACTCTTTTAAACCTGCTTCCCACTGTTAAAGTTCATGCGGTGACATGAAGAGGTAGGCTTGATGTCCTGGTGGATTTCCCTAAGATCAACTCCACAGAATGTATAAAAATATAATTGCTTCAAACAGACTCTCAGACACACAACAATGGATTTATTGTTAAATTCCCTTGACAATATGCAGGGCAGAAACCATCTTTTCAAGAAACCCAAAATATTCCATTCCCATTAGGTTTTAAAATATCTTGTAAGCTCGATTTCTTTCCAGAACTATGGGTCTGTGGATCTTCTTATAGAAACCCATTACCATGTGGCTGTTTAACAAATCCGTGCCTGCTTAAAATTATAAATGACAGCCCATTTCATAAAGAGAAAAGTCCTCCATGACAGGAAAACAATCTCCGTTGGTTCTCCTTGGATAACAAATGGACTTGCATCAGGCCCGGTACCATAGCTATTTCTAAAACAGTGTGGCGAAGGACTGCCATTCCTATTTCAGGGCTCCTAATTAAGGAGCTCGCAAAAATGAGTGACCACCTGCAAGTCTGAATTATTACCATCGGGAGAAAATTATCATATTTGCTACAGATCTACATTCATAACTTTAAAACTGTCCATCTTCCTTATTTTTTGCTCTATGGATTTCTTGTCAGCCACAATGTCAGAGGTCACTGCCAGAGTGTCCCTTTGGTACCCATTAACTATAACCAGCAAACTTGTTCACTATTGATCCACTATGTCTAAGTATCTATTATGGTGGATATAAAAGGTGGCTTCACATCTTTCTAAACAGATAATTCATAAAGGCCAAGGGGTCATGGCTTGTGATATATTATTATTTCACTGTATTTGTGACCGAATGGATAAAGAGAGAGAGGATGCAAAAGGGGTGCCAAGGGTCATGAGTGTTAGACTAGAGAGGTAGAAAGTTGTGTGTCAATTGGACACATTAACATCCATATAAATAATAAAAGGCATTAATATTTGTTCATGACCTCATTATCGATTCATTCTACTCAGAAGCAGAGGTTTCTAGAGCGAATGAAGACAGAGTTGATTTTTTACCACCAAAGTTCAGTTGAGGTTGAACTCTAAACTGGAAGTCGACTAGAGACAGTAAAATATATTCCAGTAGGCATATATTGGATCCTGGGATAAATACATTTTGCAAGCAGTGCATCATCCAGGGCAAAGCAACTGTTTGGGGCACAGAAGCCTCACACAGAAAGTGTTAAGGGTCTGCAGGGCCCTGATGGGCTCAGCACATCACCACGTTCCTTTGGGATTGTTTGATTCATCATGTTATTTAACCTCCACTGGTTCGTATTGAACATTCAGCAATACACTACAGAGGCCATTGCTAATGTTCCACACGTTTCCAGCCTAAAGGAAAGCATCTCATTAGGAGAACAATAAGGATCTAATGAGTGAGCCTTGCTCACAAGTTAGCTGACGTTGGGATCATTTAATGCTGTTTATGGTCTTCTACCCACTGGAGAACCCGGAGATGTTGCGCTTTCTCAAGACTACAGTTTGGAGGAAAGTAAATTGAGATGAATCATGGTGAGATGAGATAGTTAAAATGTCATGCTCCATAAGTTTGAATGCATCCTTCAAGTTCTGAACAGTAAAATGCAACTGAACACTGAAACAAGAGAAACAAAGAAAAAGCAGATAACTAACAATACAAACCCGCCTTCTTGGGCAAGGATGCTTCATGGGGGAAACCAAAAACATCTTTTCAGAGCCCTCCTTGAATACACACCAGCATGCACACACACATACACACAGACACACACACAGACACACACACAGACACACAACACACATACACACACACACACACACACATACTTCCTCCCAAATTTCCTTCCTTTGCCACCAGACTTCAATACATTATAGCCTTTAAAACAACAACAACAACAACAAGCCTATTATGGATCAGGGGATGACACGTCAAGCTTATAAGATTCTTAGAGACCAATAAAAAACCACTAGCTTTATTTCTGTTTACAAATGTGAGCCAGTCCCTAGACTGGCCGAGTAAATTATAAATTGTCCCCAGTAAATGTGGGAGCTAGCAATCACATGTTTGAGTCAGGATAGGCCTTTTTAGTTTAAGGAGTGAATCCAGGAGAGGCTTGGGGGTTGAAAGGGTGGGATGTGGGAGCTACACAGTTACTTTGCCAATTTCTCCTTCCAGAGCCCCATTCATTTCAAGTATCTACGGACTCGATGACCCCTCTAAGTCAAAACATCCTAAGAGAAATCCAAGAATGACCTATTTCCTGGAAGCCACCATTCTAAGTGAATAGTCTAACCCTGAGGATAGCTTTTCTTCGTTATGTGAAACCCCAATTACTGAGACAACTGGGATCCCGAGGGAATTTTCCTTTGATGTCTGTGGTGCTCAATCTTTTTGTGGATCAAGGACCCTTTTGAGAATATAACAAAAACTATGATCCCTCTCGAGAAAATATTGATACACAAAATTTTGCATATGTTTGAGGGACTCATAGCATTCTTCAGATTGCCATAAGTTAAGAACCGCTATTCTAAATACGGTTAAAAAAAAAACAGACACACACACACACACAGATGAGCATTGATAGATTTGCCCTTCCTTCTTCAATTCAATTCAAGAAAGAAACAACAAAAAAAAACGAAGTTTAGAGATAAGCCAGCCATTGTAACCCCCGAACTCCAAATAATACTGTCCTTAATAATAATAAATATCCAAGTGTCATGTTAGTGGTCTCTATGGACATCTCCAGTCTTCATAATAATTTTTATTTTTATTTAATGTTTGGAGATGTTGTAAAAAGTGACTACTGTTTCAAAATGTGACCTCTGTGAGGTTTAAAACCTACTGAATCAGATGAGATATGAAAGCGTTCAATATAATGTATGACTTAAAGCTATGTTTTTTAAACTTTAATAGGAAATGTCTGACTCTTAGATCACTGTTTCTAAAGCCTGGCAGACAGAAACATGTCTTTTAAAAAGGTCTAATTTATATACCAAATAGAGATCCAGCAGGTAGAAATGATGTCTTTCCTTTTTACCTCATGCCAACTAGAATCTTTCATCAGCTTTGAATACACCTCAGCTCCAGCAATATTTTAACAATGCTAACTCATCTCATATATTTTCAAAAATTTTTCAAGTACTGTGCTAGACAGTGGGATACTAAGATAAGCAAATTACGGTCTTTGTCCTCGGGAGGCTTATAGTATTGTGGGAGGATGGGTGTGTGTGAACACTCATGCAGCTACTGTGGTGGCTCAGACACCATCCATTCCCTTCTTCCTCCCTCCTGGCAGAATTCTTTTTTTTTTTTTTTTTTTTGAGACAGGGTCTCACTGTGTCACCCAGGCTAGAGTACAGTGGCATAATCTCGGCTCACTGCAACCTCCACCTCTCAGGCTCACCTCCCACCTCAGCCTCCTGAATAGCTGGGACTACAGGTGTACACCACCACAACTGGCTAATCTTTGTATTTCTTTTTTTGTAGAGACGGGTTTCACCATCTTGCCCAGGCTGGTCTTGAACTCCTGAGTTCAAGCAATCCACTTATCTTACCTTCCAAAGTGCTGGTATTACAGGTGTGAGCCACTGTGCCCAACCCAGAACTCCATTTTTATTTGGGTACCCACCCCTCCTGTATATAAGCTATGTGATCTCGGGAAAGTAGACCCATACTGGGCTATACCGATCATGGTAATCCTACACACATCCTTGCCTGTGATTGGTTCAGGTATCATGACTTCAGCCTATTGCTTAATTGGTCCAGGGATGAGCATGTGACCTAAAGCTCTCATCACACCAAAGGGAAGGACAACTGCGGGAAGGTTCTCTCTCTTCCCCTCTATGCATGCTGCCCCAATTGCTTTTAGCAACTGTCTTGCTACCAGTGGGGAGACTGGCCTGAGGACAAAACAAAGATATCTGGGATGGAATATCTGAGAAAATTACGGAAACCCTAAGTAGAGACCCTAATCGTATCACATCTGGAGCCCAGTCTACATCCCAGGGGCCTCTATATGAGATCAATCTACTATTTTCTTTTTGTTTAGTCTTCTTTGGGTAGGGCTTTCTGTCCTACGCAGACCAAAAACTTCCTGACTGTCATCCCTGCTATTAGAGGGTGAGAGTACCCCTGGTATGCTAAAAAATCTTCAAAAAAAAGCACAGAAGATGGGCACAATCACCCTGGTGGGAACTTTCTGGAGAAGGGGATACTTGAACTGAGTTTCACAGGTTGAATAGGAGTTAGCTGAGCAGATATAAAAGGAAAGGGGGTTCTAAAGAGAAGAACAAGTGAACAGAGGTGTGCTGGTGCCTTCAAGGTTGTTGGGAGAGTTGCATGGCTAGAGTGAAATGAGCACTCAGGGGATGTTTTGGAAGATGAGACAGAAGAGGTAGCAAGCGTGGGATCATGAGGGGCCTCACATTCCATGTGAATGTGGATTTTCTATCAAAGGTAGTTGGGAGCAATTGAAAGATGTTAAGCTAAGTGTCATGGTAGGTTTAGCATTTTAAATAATTGCTGGTGACCAGTGTGTAAGGTGAGTTGGAGACTTGGAGGTGAGTTGACAGTTCTGGAGACAGGGGGACCAGTTCAAGAGTCTCCATTTTGCTGGAATTCTCAGTCATTCTCTCCCAACAAGGGGCAGAAAACATGGGCTCTTTCTGGACAGTTCAGAGATGGGAGCTGTGAAGACTAGTACAGATCCAAGTTGGTGCCCAAGATATAGAACACTTTACAAGGTCATGGAATGAGCCCCTTACTTGCTGTGTGTCCTTAAGCTAGATGCTTAACTTCTCTGAGATTCCATTTCCTTGTCAATAAAATGAACATCCTAATACCTACCTTGCACTATTTTGGTGAGTAAAATAACACTTATAAGCAGATAAGGCTACTCGATAATAGAAACTAGATTAATGACTCACTGGATGATTGAGTGACTGGATGACATGAGTGGTTTTCCCTATATGTGGCTATAGACTTCAAAATGGCAGGCCCAGTACTTGGGGAGGTGTCACCACCAGATAAGCAAGTTATCCCCACTACTTTCTGAGATAAGTTTAATTCTCATAGAATTTTTTTAAATGAGAGCGTATCTGCCCACAGGGATTACAGAAGCTTCTGTTCAGCCCTTAATTAAAACAACATGCTTTGAAGCCCTGTGCATTTGCAGCTCTCCATTCTTGGGACTCAAGAGGAAGCATTATTATAAATTGCTTTGGAAGGAATTGATTAGGGTTTTTCCATATGATACCCTCAAAGGGCTTGAGAGATTAGGTTTTGGCCCAAGCTCAAGGGCTGCTGTACAGTTGGTTTGGACAGCCTACAGGCATAGGAACTGAGAAAGGTGCCTGTCTGTGCTCCTTTACATAAGCCAGATCCTTGGGTCTCCCAAGTTGACTATGCCCATTCAGGGGTGGTCAGAAGAAAGGGCTAGCATGGGACAGCGGGGAGCTGGTGCCCACCTGCAGATGCTTGGAGGTATAACATGCAGTGGTTGAGAGATTTGCCATCAGAGGCATCCAGGTTGTTGAGTTCCGGCTCACTCACTTACTAGCTGTATGACCTTGGGCAAGTGACGTAACTTCTCTGAGCTGTGACTTTTTTCATTTGGAAAAGTGGGTTTTATTTACTCCAATTCTACAAAGTGGGAGTAAATCTACTCCTAAGGTTATTATGTAGATTAAATAAAACATTTATGTAAAGTATGTATGCACCATAGTTTATAACAGACGGTTAATAAACATAGGTTGTTATTATTATTTATAATGAACATCTGTAATGTTGGGTCTGTCCATCAAGTAGCTGCTCCCTGATTTCCTTTTGGGGAATTACCTTTCCTGATTAGGTGTAGTCTTGGTGCCCTCTAGTGTGCTGACTGTCCACCTTAGAAGTTGAAAGGTGGAGGCTCTGCCCACCAGACTTTCTTTTCACCACCTAGTCCAGCCAAGATGTGAGCACGTCACCTGAGTTCAGGCAATCAGAGTCTCTCTCCTGAGACCTTGAATCAAAGCAAAGGTAGCAAACACTGTGGGATAGTGCCTGAAGAAGACGGTCTTCCCTTCACTCCTGTTGGTGCCCCAAATAGTTCCTACAAAGTCTCCATTCTCTCAAAGGGCCAGAGTCCATTTCTGTTACTTGCAACCAAAGAAATGAGACACTGTTGCTTTCTGCCTCTAGGAAACAAGTGTTTCCCTTCACAACCTGCTTCACTTCTTGTCTTGTCTTTACTCCAATACGTAGGGCATTGCCACCACGGCCCTACCTAGAATGTTTCCCAAACACAGCCTAAATTTTTATGACTCCATGCACGTTTTCAAGATGCCCTTTCTGTTTGGATGTCCATATCCAGCCCTCATCCTCCAACAGGCAAATACTAACTCGTTCTTCAAGCCCTGGCTCAAATGTTGCTTGCTCGGGAAGGCTTCAGTGACTGCCCCTGACCCAGCAGTACAAAAACATTTCATTTCCTCCACCTTTCTCATGCTTTCATTGAAGCATTTACTACACTTGCCATGTTGTATAACAGTTAGGTTATTTGCTGCCATCTACATTTTGTGCTCTTTGGGGATGGTCTTGTTCAGTTTCGTTTCTCTAGTACCTGATTCAGAGCAAGAGCACGAAGCATTTTTGTTGAATAAACAGTGAAGAAATGACATTTCTTACAAATATATGACTTGTACAATTTTATATGCAAACATATGCAGGGCATGTCTAGATAACTTCAGAACTGTAGGCCAATTCTGTAGACCACCCAGTTCTCCCAGTAATGGTTAGAAACCTGTCCTTGTCTCGGTTAGCCAAATTGATGATCTGGAGTCATCTGAAAGTTTAAGATCATTGTCTCAGCCTCTTCTTTGAGAATTACATCCCAACATAATTACATAGCACTAGCAACTAAGTCTTCTATGGTCCTGACCACATCCCAAGCACCAAATCAATATTAACTCATGTAATCCTCACAGTAATCCTATGAAGTAGATTCTGCTATTTTTCTCATTTCAGAGATGAAAAAACTGAGGCACAGTGAGGTCGAGTCGCCTGCTCACGGTTACATGGCTGACCAGTGAAAGAGCTGTTTCTCACCTCAGCTGTGCTATTCCATAGGATGCTGCCTCCTCTGAATCCCAGAGGAACGAGCAGATTCCGCACTCAGCCCAGTTTCACAGCTTGGGGGTTGGACGCCGGACAGGAGTGGCTGCATATGGAGATCTGCCCACCTTGTAAGAAGTATTGACAATGAGTGCAGGTTTTGCTAAGCTATAGTGGGGTAGTGATGGAGACAGAGCAGGTTCCTCCCATGATATTTGATCATTCTGAGCCCCAGAAATAACACTCGTGCAAATAGGGGTCACATTATTTGCCTTGGCTAAACTCACTAAGCTGGGTTTTGTAGGCAGTAGAGGATAGTTCAGTGGTTAAACTTTTAAGTCAAAGAGTACTGAATGTAAGGCCGGGCTCAGCTGCCTGCTGCTGTGTGAGATCTTGGGCTAATTATTTAACTGCTGGGTTACTCAGTCTCCTCACCTGTAAAATAGAGCACAATAAAAGTCTCCATGTCATAGAATAGTTATGAAAATTAAGTGAGATAATTACATGGAAATTACTTGGTATATCTGGCACCTATTAAGTGGTAGTATTATACAAATGTTAGTACAAAAATTTGTGCTAATTATGGGATATTTAATGACCAGTAGCATGTTGGGTCTTTCAGGGAGCAATGCGAAGCAAAAGAGTAGGGCTGAGAAGTGAATGTCCATCTACTTTGCCAAGCAAAGTGCAGTCCTTAAGAATTTACGCCACTGCCTGAAGTTGCATGGCTGGCCACCTAGTTCTCCAAAGGATTCCATTAGGTACGAGCACAGGACAGGGTTTCCAGTTTTCACATCCAGTAATTAGGGCTGATGGCTCAATAAGATTATTTTGTATAGCAAACCCAATATCCTCTTTATATTCTTTTCCCCTTTCTGATTTCCAATTGAAAAAAAAAAAAAAAAACCCTTCAATGATAAATTTGGTCAAAAGGCTTATTTTATGACTAGTGCCTGTTGCCAAAGAGCTGATATTTCTCACAAATCCTGAGTTGTGAATTGTGACAGCCAGTGCTTGGGTGAAGTTAGCACCTGCCTCATCCCCAGGGAGAAGAAGTGAGGACGTGATTTTCCCGACTGAGTCCATTACAACACATGCGCCCTGACCCCTGGGATTTGGGGAGGGGGATTCCCAATCTGCCAGTTCATTTAAGCTTCCAACTTCACAGATTCCAGATTCAGATACAGAGAGCCTTCAAATGCATTCTATAGAAACCAGACTTCATTGTAAAGTTCTCTATTAGCTGCAAAACAAGCAAATATGTACAAATAAAGTACATTTTAAAGTAAGAAATATATTCTCTTAGTGCGCCTGTCTCAGCTTTTAATAAACCCAGTTTACATGGTTTACAAATGAGACCCATTTCCTGAGAGATCTTGGAGTTGAAAATTGGGGTAGAAGTGAGTATAAGCATGGGAAGGTATTATTGTACTCCGGGAGCCTCCAATACACTTAAAACACATTAATAAGCCCTCTTCATGGGGGATTCAACAGGATGAAAAGAATCCTCATGTCATCCTCTCTCTATTTGTCCTTCATAACTGGGATATGAGAATTATGCACTAAATAGCAATCTCAAAAGGCCAATCCCACAGAATGTGGGACCCTCTTGGGACTGTGTGTAGGTGTTGTCACTCCATAGCTGGCATCAGGGTGAACTGCTGCCACTGGGATATGGAACAATTTGTAATGTAGCAATTAATGGAAATATGATGAAGTATTCACTTAGCAGGAAACTGGTAACTGCAGGGATCACCAAACAGAACAGTACCATGGCATGCCCAATATCCCAAGGGATTCTGAAGACATTCAGATGACAACCAAATGCTAGGCATCTTGAGAAGCCCCTCTGTGCCCCTTTGTTACTTGAGGCTGAAGTTAAAAATGATACCTTCTCTTCCACCCAGGTTTTGAGCTATACAGAAGGGAGGAGCTGTTTTATAAAAATGCAGCCTCGGAAATTTAAGGACCCACCATGCTTGCTCGCTTCACCCTGCGTGAATAGCATTTGTCAGATTCTCATTAGGAAAATGTTCCACTGGGCTTTCTCCTCAGGGTGAGAGGGAGACCTGGGCTGTTGCAGAGCTGCATTTTGCATCGCCTGGATGATTGTAAAACTCCCTACTCGCCACCCCCCACCAACCAAGAAAACCCATCGGCTTAAGTACCAACCCCCCACTTCAGTTCTCATATACTTTCATCTTGTTCCCAGGATCCACTAAAGTAAATAAGATGTCCACCCAGATAATGGAAACCCCACCAGCTCTCAGTTAGTGCCTTTTCATGCCAATTAAACACATTTTATACAGTCATCGTAGATGCATCAATGACTGCATTCCGAGACGCCAATAGGGCCGCGGCAGACATCAGCCTAGCAAATGAAATGTATTTCATGCGCGTTTTCTCTCTGTCTTACTCTAACCACTTGGCAACGGTCTCAGTTGAAAACATTGATTCTGAAAGATATATATGGGTATATAAACTGATTAACCAGCTTATTTGCTGCTGATTACTTTACTAATAAAGATCTCAGAGTGCTTAATTTAAATTAATACTTCTTTAATGAAAATCCAGCTTAGAGCATTAAAAACAATCTTGACAGATGCATTTATTGCACAAACATACATTTATCTACGCCAAGCCAATTGAACATACAATCATATTTAGTTGGAGTTATAATTGATAATGATTCTACAATTATGACTTCAGTTAGATGTGTGTTGTTCACCAGAGTTACTCTGATAGTCTCAAAAGATTTTCTCATTTTGGAGGCTGTGAGGACCCAGTGGGAAGTGCATGGAAGTTTGTGAAGCAACTGCAGAATATTGGTTACTTTTGAGATGAGGAGTAAGATATCCTTGCTTCCCCTCCCCCTCACTCCATCCTCCTCTGCCTTAAAAAGCCAAAAGGAGGGTGGCTGACTTTCCAGTGTAGTAAAAATTGGACAGGGGACAAAAGGTGTCAAGTGTTAAGACCTAGGGATTAAACAAAATTGGGTTATTGATTAAC
>NC_045434.1:159160596-159200523 GCF_002776525.5 Piliocolobus tephrosceles
TGATTGAGTATCCTCAAATCTGTAAGCCTTTAATAGAATGGCCCAACAACTCTCAATTACCTGCAGTCTGCAGAAGGTAAGTCAGGAAAAATGAAAGCAGAGAACAGACCCGTAGTTCTTTTCGTAGCCCCGAGAATTCACACCGAAGCCTTCTTTTGGCTCAGCCATTGACAAGGACCAAGAAGGGATGGTTGGGGGCTAGGCTTTCTGTCCCATGAGGGCAGGGACTGTAAATCATTTCATAGCTGCTTTGCCAGTTTCTAACATAGAAGCTGTAAACATTTGTTGAATGAAAGAAGAATGAATCACTTTTTTGTATGCTCACTATGTGTCAGAGAGTATTCTAAGAGTTTTACATATAGTAATGTTACTTAATTCTCACAACAACCTTAACAGTGGTACTATTATTACCTCCATTTTCCAAGGAATGAAAGCACAGAGAGGTCAAGTAACTTACTCACAGTTGCACAGCTACTAAGGACAGAGGCAAGAGTCAAACCCAGGCAGTGTGGTTCCAGAGCCAGTGTTCCAATGTGCTCTCCCCATTAGCACTAGAGGCAGTAGAGCCCAGATACTTGCCTCTACCCACCAGCTCATGCTTCCAAGTTTTAGAACTGTTGCTTCTTCATTCATCAGTGCCAGCCCAGATCTCAGAGGGACCTTGGGCGCCCCTCTCAATCTCACCTGCAGGCCACTGGTGTCTACCTTAGTTGTCTGTGCTCCTGACTTGCACAGACTCTCAGGTTCTGCTTTTCCTCCACTCTTACTAGATGTTTAAAAATTCTTTTTTCATATATTATATTTGTACACATTTTTCCTTACTAGATGGTGATGTCCCACTCAACCTTCCCCTTCATCTGATTTATTGTCCATGTTCAACTTTAGGCTCCTCCATTCCCCAAAAAGTGCAAACTACTTAAAAATGATCATCTTGATATCTTTACAACTGTTTATCCAATGCCAGGCCCTGTGCAGCTATTCCTTATTTCTATTCGTGAGAACTCAAGGAGAGGGGTGTACTTAGCCCCATCTGATAGATGTGTGCAATGATGCCTCCTGCCTGGGGTCAGTACCGGTGTGCGGTGGAGCCTGGACTCAGAGCCAGTGGGCCCTGCTTCAAGTCCATGGCCTTCTCCCTACTCACATAGTTGACCCCACTTCCATGTTCACCTGCCATGAAAATCTCCCCAAAAACAATGAAGCAGCCAAATCTTGGAGGATGGGACAGCGGATGGGGGGTGGTAGAAGAAGCAAAACAAAGGGGCCTCAGAGCTCCCCAGCAGGGCTCAGTTTGGGGGAAATACCTGTTCCTGGGCGCTTCATCAGCCACAAGGGCAAAGACCTAGGACATGCAGGAGATCCGATCTGAACTCTGATATTAAAAAAGAGGCAGTAAGAACAGGGTGATCACTCTGAGCCTGTATATTAAATGTATTTTCCCTTTGTAAAAAAAAAAAAAAAAACTGCAAAAGTTATGTTTCAACATAAAGGCAGCCTGTGTTTCATAGCTATTCTAATTTATGGGCCGTACATTCCTGTGATTGTCTTGAACTGAATAGCCAAGTAAATAATCATCGAGAGCCACAGGTAAATCACTTGGAGGTGAACCGAGCCTGTCCAGAGCTTCCAGAAATGGTACAAACATTATTTCCTAATTTTGCAGATTTCTTCATCTGAGCTCAGAAAACACCTTCTCTCGTTGGCTTTGAGGTTTGACACTTTTTCCACTCACATCCTGAAGAGACAACGACAAGGTGAAACGTGAGAAGTGTATAAAGCATTCTCAAGGATTCCCCGTCTAATTTGCCTTCTCAGTTGCAAGGAAATAATGCCATGCACTTCACTTCCCTAAGAATTTATTCTGTGCTACCAAATGACTAGAAATGGGAGGCGATGGGAGGAGTCCAGAGAGGTGGGAGATATGGACCACACTTTTACAAAGCTCAGAACCGGGTTGATTTTTTTTTTTTTATTGTGGCAAAATATACATAACATAAAATTTGCCATTTAAGCGTTACAGTTCAGTGACATTAAGTACATTCACATTGTTCTACAACCATCACCGCCATCCATCTCCAGAACGCATTCCTTTTCCTCAACTGAAACTCTATGCCCATTAAACATGAACTTGCCATTCTCCCTTCCCCCAACCTCTGGTGACCACCATTCTACTTTCTGTCCCTATAAATTTGACTACTCTAGGTACTTCGTATAAGTGGAATCACATAATATCTATCCTTTGTGACTGGCTTATTTCATATAGTATGTTTTCAAGGTTCTTCCATGTTGAAGCACAGAGGATGTGGTTGATTTTAAGCATACAAATGTTGAACCAATGGACATACCAAATCTCAGGCAAGTCAACCGAGAGGCAAATGCATAGTCACGTTCACTTGTGGTTGTTTTAAGGAAATTTGACTCTAAGCTGCAGCAATAAATCCCATGCATTTATTTGGCTCCTGCTCTGTGCAAGGGCCCATGGGCAGCTGAAGCAGAAGTAGACACTACATTTCCGGGAGACGTAGTGTGCAGATTCAAATCCAGATATTAAGTGCTAAGTAACTTTAGGGTACAAATGAAAAGGCAAACAGAGTTTAAGAGAGGTCATTTCAGGCAGAGGTGATTGTGGAAGGGATGAATGTTAGTGGGAATTTGAAGGGTGGGTAGAATTTAGTACAAAGGAATGGCCTAGATATAGAAAACATTCCAGACTGGCATTGGGTGAAAGCATGTTTGACAGCAGACTGTCTTTTTCACGGTTTCATCCCCAGTGCGTGGTACCACAACAAACATGTGCCTCAAGAATCAGTGAATGCAGAGCCCAGAGGTCAGAAAGCCCAAAGTGAAATGTGGAGACAATGGGTAGATAGTCTGGTTTGAGAAGAGGATCCCTAAAAAATGTTGGTAGAGATCAGGATGTGGAAAAACTTTGTCAGACTAAGAAGCTTGAACTTTATCCTTAGGAAAATAGGGAGGCATTGAAGGTGGTTGACCAGGACAGTGCTTATTCCACTCCTTCTAATCATAGATGCACCAGAGCACGAACACCCCCTGAGAAGCTTAAAGTGACAATAGTTGGGTAATGGGATACAACCGTCTTCATCAGGTTTATGCAGATAAGGCAACATCTTGTTTAGAAGTATCATTTTTTTTGAAGCATTATGAGTGACAGTATGTGGAGGCAGCTGCTAGCCAACAGACTAGGGAGGACAACATTCCAGTAATCACGAACAAAGGCAACAACGTAGCTGCTGAGATTGAGAGGAAACAGGCAGATCTTGAGGCGATGGTTGGAGAGAGGATTACAAAATATAGAAATCTTGAAACTCCTGGAGGAGAATCGGAAGCCAGAGACAAGGACAAAGGTCAGGACTGATTGATCTCAGTGGCCAGTGAAGGAGGTTTAAAGGAAAAGAAGATTTTGCCTTGTAGAGTGTGAGGTTGGAATGAGAGACCAGGCTTCCCTATTCAAAAGAGAAGCAGAGTTTCAGGATTAAATAGCTGGAGAGATTTGATCTGCAGCAAGGCAAATGTGGATGGTGGAAAGAAATAGAAATAGATGAAGGTCATGAGAACACAAGAATTATGCGGAGGAGAAATGAGAAGAGAGGAAGGGAGGGTTGGGGAGGGGGAAAAAGGAGAGGAGAGGAGGAGACTGACTTTGCACTTAACAGAAACTCACTTCAACTGGTTTAAACCAAAAGGGGGCATTTATTACAAGGTCACAGGGATATTTCATGGAACCCAAAAGGGCAGCCAAGATTGAAAGAAGAGTGGAACCAGGAATTGGAGAGCTATCCAGAACCAGCAATTACTCTGTTTTCTCTTTCCTACTCTCCAACGCCACCTGCACTCTCTTCTCTGCCTCTGCACCTACTTTATTCTTGGCTTTCTCCACCACCCAGATAGAGGGTCACACCTCTGAATGCATAGAGGAGCCAGCAGGGTTACATCTTTGCAGGCAAAAGACAAGCAGAAACTAAGTAGTGGCCCTGAATCCAATTCCAAATGTCCAGGGGAGAATGTATGATTGGCCTCTTATCTAAGTTCAGGGCTCTCCTGGATTCCATCAGCTACGAGTGGGAGGTGGGGGTAGAGGGACATGGTGTTAATGTGGCTCCTGAGCTCCACTCCCATGCCAGAAGGGCAGCTTTGAAAAGCAGATCCACAGAAGGTACAGACCGAACCAAATCAGGCAGGAACCGTGAAACCTTACCAGGTAAGAAAGGACTGAAAGCATTGCAGCTGTTTGCTCTAGAGAAAAGAAGACTCTAGCAACCAGGAAAACAGACTTCCCATAGCTGAAGAGGTGCCTGCAGATGTGTGCATGATTCTGTAAGGGACAAGGTGGCCGATTCAGCAGAGGAAGGAGAAGCATTCTGCCAGGGAGTGCTGCCAGTTCTGTAGCGGGCTGTTCTGGGAGCAGGAGCCTCCTCCAGGTGCAAGGGGGGAAGCAGAGCTATTATTCCCTTAGCAGCAGGTGTTTTAGAGTGGAAATTCCAGCCCCGAGGGAAGTCACATGCATGACTCACAGGCTTCTTCCAACGCTAAGGTTTTGTGATATTTCTTCCTAATCCCTCCACTCCCACCCCGACTCCCCCCTGTCTCCTCTCTCTGTTATTTTATCCAGTCACCACCTAAATCAGGGGCTCTTATTTGGAGAGGACATCAGGAAGCCCAGAAGTGTCCTAAAATTAGATGCAAAATTGTAGTGGAGGGAGTTAGGACATACACGTAGATTTCTCAGAGAGAGGATTCAGTCAAGGGGACCATGACCAAGAAGAGGGTGAAAAGCAATGACTGGAAGAGAAGTGCTTTGAAAGGCAGCTTACAATACTAGTGAAATAGGGAAGCAGAGATGGAAGTAGGAAATACAACTCAAAAAAGGAGAAATTAGATATATTTTCTGAATACTAGGATGTAACAGCTGCTATGATTAAATTTCAAGTTTAATTTTGAGCTTCCTGGCAGCCAGAGAAACCTAGTTTGTATAGCTATGAGAAGTAGCAGTCCATCAAGAGCAATGAAGCTATTTCTAACCCTGACTTCTGTTTTTTTTTTTTTTTTTTTTGAGACGGAGTCTCGCTCTGTCACCCAGGCTGGAGTGCAGTGGCCGGATCTCAGCTCACTGCAAGCTCCGCCCCTGGGGTTTACGCCATTCTCCTGCCTCAGCCTCCCAAGTAGCTGGGACTACAGGCGCCCGCCACCTTGCCTGGCTAGTTTTTTTGTATTTTTTTAGTAGAGACGCGGTTTCACCGTGTTAGCCAGGATGTAACCCTGACTTCTAAAAGAAATTTCCCTTGGAGTCAAAAATATCATAAAAGTAAATATAACAATTATAAAAGTAGTAACTGTTATATTAGCAAAACTACTATAGTATTACAATATTAATTAGTATAACTACTATATAACTATTACTATTACTTTTATTACTATTATCACTATTACTATTAATTCAAAAGTAATAGTAATTACTGTTTGTTCAAAATTACTTTGTGGCAGGCACGAAAGTAATTTTGTAAAGTAATGTGGCAGGCACACTGTATATACAATTTCATCCAATCCTGACAGTAATCTATTAAGTAGTCACTATTCTTAAACCCATATTACCAGTGAGGAAATTGAGGCACAGCGAGGTGGAGAGACTTGTGCCTACATTTTCAGAGCTGGTAGACAGGACACCCAAGCTGTGCCTGCCAGACCCAAAGGTCACACTCTTAGCTGCTATAAATAACACAAATCTCTAAAAAGGAAAGGAAAGGGCCAGGCGTGGTGGCTCATGCCTGTAATCTCAGCACTTTTGGGAGGCCGAGGCGGATGGATCACTTGAGGTCAGGAGTTCGAGACCAGCCTGCCCAACATGGAGAAACCCCATCTCTACTAAAAATACAAAAAATTAGCAGGGTGTGATGGTGGGCCCCTGTAATCCCAGCTACTCAGGAGACTGAGGCAGGAGAATCACTTGAACCTGGGAGATGAAAGTAGCAGTGAGCAGAGGTTGTGCCACTGCACTCCAGCCCAGGCAACAGAGCGAGACTCCATCTCAAAAAAAGAAAAAGAAAAAGAAAAGAAAAATATCACCTGTGGCCCATACCCTCAAGCAGCTTTTAATCTACCTGGGAGTAAAGACGTGCACAAACAAAACATTAAAAGTAACAACTTTACCATCTTTGAGAATCTACAATTGTGGCTTTATTTTGACTGCTCTGTATTATATGTGTTTTCCCTCGATTTTCCAAACAAGCGTAAGAAGTATGTGCTATCGCCCCTCTGTTACTGAAGACTAGTCCTGTCTGGGTCAAGTTCAAACTGCTCCACCTGGATTTCAAAGTCCTGTATAATTTGGATTTTTCTACCCAACATAATTTTCCACCACTGCCCCAAAGGAGGCAGCACATACCAAATGAAAAAGCATGGAATTCCATCCGGACTCTGCCGCTTTCTTGCTCTGGGAACTTGAGTGAGTTGTTTAGCCTGTCTGAGCTTCCAGTGTCCTCAATCTATAAAATAAGAATAATGATGACTACTCTTCAAGATTTTAAAGGAATTCAAGAGTCAAGAATAAGAGTATATTATGCAGGGATCACAAGACAATTTGAGGGAGGGAGGAAGGGACCGTGGAAGAGAGGCTCCAGTAAAGATACAGTTTGACTGTGTCCCCACTCAAATCTCATCTTGAATTGTAGCTCCCATAACTCCCACATGCTGTGAGAGAGACCCTGTGGGAGATAATTGAATCATGGGGGCAGTTTCCCCCATACTGTTCTCATGGTAGGGAATAAGTCTCATGAGATCTGATGGCTTTATAAGGAGAAACCCATTTCATTTGGCTCTTTTTCTGTCTCTTGCCTGCTGCCATATAAGACGTGCCTTTCACCTTCCGCCATGATTGTGAGGCCTCCCCAGTCACGTAGAACTTTGAGTTTATTAAACTTCTTTTTTTTTTCCCCCATAAATTACCCAGTCTCAGGTATGTTTTTATCAGCAGTGTGAGAACAGACTAATACAGGTAGTGATCTATGTATTCATTTCTTCATGCAGTCAGCAGACATTTACTGAGTCTCAATGGGCTTGCATCTGTGTTAGGCACCAGAAATCCAAAATGAATGCGCCTGGGGAACTTGCAGTCTACTGGGAACGGATGGGGGCACATTTAAATAAGGACAGTGCCTTGCATAGTGAAAAGTGGGAGGTGATGAAGGTCTGGAATGGGCAGAAGTATGAAGAGAGTGTATGAGCAAAACTTTATTGGAAAAGCTGACAAGACTAGGTATCTGAGTAGACTCATGATGAAGGAAAAGGTGAAGAAAAGTCTGGGTGGTAGAAATTGAGATGGGGAAGTTGGTTTGATTTGGGAGAGCTTGAGTTTGAGGTGGTGTGAGACATCTTTGTAAAAAGTACTCAGTTGATAATGACATGAACTGGCATTGGGGTGTGGGGAAAAAACAGGACACTAAGTTTAGGAATAAGGACTAATAATGTGACCATTGCAATCATTAAAATGGCAAGCTTTCTGAGGAGTTGTATTAAGATTGAAGTGGAGACATACAGTTTCATATGCATCAAAACTAACAGCAAGCTTACCTTTTAGCAAGTGTTAAAAGCATACTACTGGGCTCACTTGATCTATGTCCTGTTCTTAAATTTCTGTACCAATATGGATACTATCAGTGCTTTGTCAATAAGGACACACTTGGAGGCATGAAGAGGAGGAGGAAGAGACAACAAAGACAGGGAACAGTCATGAGAGACAGGAGAGAAGAAAGGTCATTTGGAATTGTGCAATATCCCAGGAGTCAATTGTTAGAGAGACAAGAAGATCAAGGTAGTAGCTGAAATTTTTATTTATTATTCATTTGTGTATTCATTGTTTTGTTTTTGGGGTTTGTTTTGTTGTTTTGTTTTGTTTGAGACAAGGTCTCACTGTGTCACCCGGGCTGGAGTGCAGTGGTGCAATCTTAACTCACTGCAGCCTTGAACTACTGGGCTCAAGATGATCCTCCGTTTTGTTTTGTTTGAGACAAGGTCTCACTGCGTCACCCGGGCTGGAGTGCAGTGGTGCAATCGTAACTCACTGCAGCCTTGAACTACTGGGCTCAAGATGATCCTCCCGCCTCAGCCTTTGACATAGCTGGGACCACAGACATGCGCCACCACACCCAGCTAATTTTTTAAAATTTCAAGAGGCAGGGGGGTCTCACTTTGTTGCCCACGCTGGCCTCAAACTCCTGGGCTCAAGCGATTCTCCCACCTTGGCCTCTCCAAAACTTGGAATTTCAGGGAGGGGCCACCATGCCCAGGCCAAAGATTTTTTTTTTTTTTTTTTTGTTGTTGAGATGGAGTCTTGCTGTGTCCCAGGCTGGAGTGCAGTGGCGCGATCTCGGCTCACTGAAACCTCCGCCTCCCGGATTCAAGCGCTTCCCCTGCCTCGAGTAGCGGGGACTACAGGCGCCCGCCACCATGGCCGGCTAATTTTTGTATTTCAGTAGAGAGGGGGTTTCACCGTGTTGACCAGGATGGTCTCGACCTCTTGACGTCGTGATCTGCCCACCTCGGCCTCCCAAAGTGCTGGGATTGCAGGCGTTAGCCACGGCATCCGGCAACTTTTTTTTTTTTTTTTAAGGATAAGAAAAAGCAAATTTTCTTCAGCAACAAATCAAAGAGAGAGAGAGAGAAAGAAAGAGCCCTATTTGTAAAGAAAACAGTGAGACTGTCGTGGGTTATGGAAACTGTTAGTAAAGACAAAATGGAGGTAGGTGGCATAAATGGCTCGCCTGAGAAATCCTACAAAGAAAGGAGAAACACAAAATAGTGGGTAAATGGGTCATCAGGGTCAGGTAAACGGTTCTTTTTGACTGAGAGAAATCTCCTCCTTTGAGAAAGATGTTTTAATGTGGGGTACAGGGAATGTTCTAGAACCTAAGCTGAGTAGGCTCGGTCTTCTTCTGTAAGATTAAATCAGGAAGCTTCTGACCAAAGCACATGAAAGAGAAATATTCTTAGTCCTGGGCAGTAAGTTGAAGTTTGACAGTACAAACTCTTGGGTGCCAAATCTTCGTAGTTATTTGTCTCTCTTGCTGGACAGCAGGAACAGAGGGGAAAAGGGAGGGGCGGTGATCTAGGTTTGGGGTTGACACCTGTCTGGAGTAGGACTGAGAATCTGGAGTGTGGGCATGGTTAGGTGTCCTGGCTGAAGGGTGAGAGCTTCAGAGGGATGGATGCAGTCACTGGAATGAACTCAATGAAGAAGGAGGTTTGAAGATTGTGGTCTAAGGGAGCTTCAGGAGGACTTGGGGATTGGCTGTATTAGTTTCCTTGGGCTGCCTTAACAAACGGTGCAAACCTGGTGCTTAAACAATAGAAATTTATTCTCTCATAGTTGTGGAGGCCGGAAGTCTGAAATCTAGGAGCAATAGCTCCTTCTAATGGCTCTAAGGGAGGGCCCTTCCTTGCCTCTTCCACCTTCTGTTTGCTGCAGGCGCCCCTTGGCTTGTGCCTGCGTAACTCTAGTCTCTGCTTCTGACTTCATGGCCAGAAATCCTTTGTGTGTCTCAAATCTTTCTCTACTTTTCTCTTATTAGGAACAATTGTCATTGGATTTAGGTCCCACCCAGATAATACAGAATGATCTGATCTCTATATCCTGAAATTAATTACATGTGCAAAAAACCCTTTTCCCAAATAAACTGGATTTCCCTAGTTTCTTATGCATCAAAACCAACAGCAGGCTTATCTTTTAGCAAGTGTTAAAGACATGCTACTGGGCTCACTTGATCTATGTCCTGTCCTTGAATTTCTGTACCAATATGGATAATACCAGTGCTTTGTCGATAAGTACAGCGTGTTCCATCCACTGCCACCTAACTCTTAACAAGCTATCTGAGCGGAGGTGCTTGTATGAAGGTGACACTTGCCCTCACCAATGTCATCTAAGGAAATACCCATCTTCCCTTAAGTGTCTCTCCTCCCTGCCTTCACATATCAGTGCACTATAAATGATGAGGAGGAGGGTTTGTAAATCAAGAAAAAGGCCCTGTTTTCAAGCACTCCTTAATTAGGTAGGATGGATACGGCATCCTAGTTCATTTGGACGGGACAATGGGGAACCGTTCCATCTCCTGGATGTCCCCACCTGGGTCCTGCAGTGTTCCCAGGGTGACTGCTCTGTGTAAGGAGTTTATAACTTAGCTTCTTATTCCTTATGCCAAGATCGATAGGAATATTGTGCAGGTTGAGTCCATTACTGGGTTTTACAAAAAGGTTTGGAGATTCAACATGGAATTAAAATTTCTGTTTCATTATTTATACCTCACCTTGTTCTGAAAACAATTCAAGGTTCCTTGTCAGATTATATACATTAGATCAGAGAAAAACAAATTAGAAATTGATGAGGAAAAAAAAGATGTAGGACTTGGAACCTGAAACTGAGCCAGGGGTGAGACTGTAACGCAGCAATGCATAGCACAAAGCTCTGTCAGTTCACAAGGGGTGGGATTCACATTGGGATCAGAGAGCTCTAACAACCAGTGCAAAAAGAGAAACCTCATCAGTCACAGCATTTACAGCATCCAGGAGACAATATGCCCACAGGCCAAGTTCTTAGGAGAAGCCCAGTTAATCCTGAACTGAGAAAGGCAGGAATTTCACCTAGGGTTCCTCACAATGAGAGTACTCTGTGACGAAATAAAGAACATTCCGATAAAATGCCCACACAAGTGATGCCTTCTGTACAGGTCTATTCCTTAGTAGAAATTTGCAGCATCAACAGCCCACCAAAGGGGAAGACAATAAAAGCAATTCTTTGCGAGTCAACATGATGTAACCAACCCAGTGCTGGCCTGACTTAAATTAGGACTCAACTTTGGAGAAGGTCAACAGGTGGAAAATGTGGCTGGAAGAGAGGAGTGCTGACTTTAGGTCCCATTCCTCACTATCTAATATGTTGCCATGTGGGACGGTGATAAGAACTTAAGCTTTAGATGGAGATAAAAGTGAATTTAATCACCACCACTTAATAAGCTGTGTGTTCTTGATGTATCTGCACCTCCGTTTACTCATGATACAATGGGTGATACAATCCTTTTCATCCAGATCGTTGTGAGTGAAAGGCAATGTAGGTGCCGTGCCCAGTACAATGCCTGGAACAGAACAAGTGCATGATAAAGAGCAACTACAAAGCCTTCTGTCATGTCCTCGGGCTGTATAATCACTTTGGACATGGTGAATTTCTTGGGCCTCAGTCTTACCTTCTGGCAAGGTATTAGAGAGTGGGTATTTCTTGAATTCCTTTTCAACTCTAGCAGTCTATTTCATGAATCTATGACATTTAAAAATAACTTTATATCAAAGAACATGAATACTAAAATTATGTTGTGGCTTTTTTACAAATACTCCCCCTTTTTATTTTTTAAAGACAGAGTCTTGCCCTGTCACCCAGGCTGGAGTGCAGTGGCATAATCTTGGCTCACTGCAACTTCCACCTCCTGGATTCAAATGATTCTCCTGCCTCAGCCTCCAGAGTAGCTGGAATTACAGGCATGTGCCACCACGCCTGGGTAATTTTTAGTATTTTTAGTAGAGATGGGGTTCCGCCATGTTGGTCAGGCTGGTCTCAAACTCCTGAGCTCAAGTGATCCACCTGCCTCGGCCTCCCAAAGTGCTGGGATTACAGGTGTGAGCCACTGCACCTGGCTAATACTCCCCATTTTAACAAAAATCAGTATCATATGTGTGTTCTTAGACCTACTATAAAAGTGTGATAACTTCCAATAGTTTATTGTTGTACAACATAAACACAAGAAAGACAAGGTGGTGGGAAAGTCATAAATGGAGGTAACCAACACACTCCTTCAATGCCTCCCCATTGCCTACTGGATAAAATCCCATCTTCTTAGCAGGAAGCTCCAGGGTCTTCAGCACGTGGCCACTGCCCACTTCTGCTGCCTTGGCCCTGACCTAGTCCTTTTCACGCTGAACCTTCAGTCTTAATGAACTGGTTGTGGTCCAACTGCACCCAGTTTTCTTAAACTATATTTTACCCAAGCCAATCCCTATGTTTCAAATGCTTCACCCCACCCCACCCCAATGGCTTCCAGAAATCCACAAAAGAAGTTACTAGATGGTTAATACTAATTCCTAGTTTATCTTCTTCTCAGGAAGATAGAGTGTCAAGGAGCAAAAATAATAGTTTAGTTAATTTTTGAAACTTTACTATGGTTTCCATTTTTCAATATTCCTTTAGCAATACCTATGATTTATTAAATACAAAGTGCCAGGCACTATCTTATATACATTATCTTTTCATTTCTTACAACATTCTTGAGAGGTAATAACCATCCCCATTCTACAGATGAGAAAACAGAGGTTAAAGGAAGCTGAGATATTTACCCAGGACAGAACAATTAAGAGCCAGGTGTGGTGGTTCATGCCTTTAATCCCAGCACTTTGGGAAGCTGAGGCAGGAGCATCACTTGAGGCCAGCAGTTCAGGACCAGCCCGGGTATTAGAGAGAGACCCCGTCTCTACAAAAACTACAAAAGTTAGCCAAGCATGGGACATGAGCCGATAGTCCCACCTACATGGGAGGGTGAGGTTGGAGGATCGCTTGAGCCTGAGAGGTCAAGGCAGCAGTGAAGTGGGCCGAGATCTTGCCACTGCACTCCAGCCTGCATGACAGAGCAAGACCGTGTCTCTTAAAAAAAAAAAAAGATTAGGGAGTTGGGATTCAACCCAAGCTTCTGAAACCAAAGTCAGTTCTCTTTCTACCATACCTTACTGCCTCCCCAAATGAGCAAATGGCATTTCCCACGAGGCTCTCTACCTGAAAAGACAGATCAGACACATGGAGCACGGCGACTACTGAGGAAATGAAAGATATTTTGAAAGTTAATGTATTCTGTTTTCTTAGTTCCAGAGAGGATTATGTTTAAACTATTTTTCCTAACACACACACACACACATACACACACACACACAAGTTTATCAAAATCAGTTGGCCGTATTTATGGCAGCCACATCAGTTTGTTGCTGGAATGTGCAAGAAGTGTGAAACATTGCCCAGTCCCGAAAGAGCTGATAACCTCACTGAGGAAAGAGGACATGTAGGCCCACAATTCCATTAGACAAAGGCTCGTGATGCTGGAAATCGGGTGCCGAATTATGTGTTGCAGATTATAATGCAACTCACACTACAGAGGAGGCTGATCCTGAATCCAGTCTGGAAGCAGAACAGGTAGGGAACCTGCCCAAAATATGAGCAGGGCATCAGAACCAAAAGGATAATCCCTCCAACCCAAAGAGAAAACCCCAAAAGAATTTATAAAAAACATAACAGATCTATCCAAAGAAAGCAGGATGTATTAAGTTACGAGATATCAGTCTTAGTTCCATTTATTGGGCTATTTCTGTAAATTTTGCATTGAGATAGAAAACACAAACAAATTGGAAGTGCCGTCTTAAGGGTAACCTTCCAGTGTTGTGTCCAAGTTATTCAAGCCTTTCCACACCCATTTTAGTGGCCTGCGCATGCTCTGGTTTTAGATATTTATTGAGGTTCTAATCGAAGTGCCACGGAGCTGGCTAGGCACTGGGGACCCAGCAGTGAACAAAGGAAGCATTGTTTTGAGAAAATCACCTGTGAGACCCCCCAGAATCTGGCCTCTGCAACCCCTCCTATCTCAACTCCTACTTCTGATCCCTGGTTCACTCTGCTTTAAACACAAGGGTCTCCCGGCTGCTCCCAGAACAGCCCAGGCAACCGCACACCCCACCACTGTGCTGCTCCCTGGGCAGATACCTGCGTGGTACTCCTGCTCCTCCTTCAGAGTCTGGCTCAATTGTCACTTGATTATGGAAGCCAGTTGTAACCCTCACTCCTTGCCTCTTTCCATGCTGATCTCTAGAGGGCTAATCATCATCTAGCACACCAGACGGTTTTCCTGCTTATTTGTTTATTGTCTGTTCTTCACACTGGAATGTAAGCCCCAAGAGGACCAGAATCTTTGTTTTGTTTGCTTGTATTGAAGAATTTGTGTTAAAGTTCACTTGGGTTGAAGAATACTAATTTGGATTGAAGAGCACCTAGCACCTTATAGGTGCCAAATAAACATGATTGAATGCAAGATCTTTATAGAATCTTAGAGTTCTCCAAATGACAGAGTCTAGAAAATTTTCCTAATGTCTTAGAGGAAAGATTCCTAAAACCATAAGGATTTGTTTTTTGAAATGACATCAATGAAATAAGGGAGAGTCCACTGGGACAATCTGATTCAGGGAATGAGAACAGGCTTCAATTAGCTGTTGGGACCCACCTGGGGCCTCCTCCAAGTTGTAGAAATCCAGAAGTCAAATCATTAAATTAACTCTAGACCTGCTATGTGCAAAGGAGCTGTGGCCATAATCTGTCCTGATTTCACACATGTCACCAATTTTATTTCCATTCCCAGACTCCTGCCTCTACCTCCCAGCATCCAAACTCACAACAGACACCTACCAAAGCTAGATATTGGTGACAGAGCTGGAAAGACATCCTGAACTGGGTGGGAAGGGAGTGATGGAGTGCCCCAGGGTATCACCAAACTCTATTTTTGTGTAGAAGGCAAGCTACTGACAAGGCCCTCAGGTCCTGATCTTAGCTGACCCCATGACATAGGGAATGAACTTGGCTTCTCTGTGCCATGTCCCTGGATAAGAAGACAATCACTTACATTCCCTAATTCAAAGCAGTAAATGTCTTAGCCTGACATTCATATATTAACTTACCTGGGTGATGTAAGAAGACCATATTAGGTTGAACCACAGAGTTGGCCATTCTTGTACATGAAAAATGATCCAACAGCGGTAATTCCATATGGTTCATGAAGAAAATGGAAAACTATGATTTAGGTAACATTGATTCAGGTGGCTGTGCTTTTCAAACATGGAACCGGTGGTTCATTGGTCCATGCTGTAACTCTACAATTGAGCTAAGCTCCCAGATGGTGATAATTACTAACATTTGTCAAGTGCCTTTGGGTGGACGCACTTTCACTAAAACCATTTTATCTGATCCTAAAATGAACAGTTAATCCCCACATTCATCTTATAATCAACTAACAAACATTAGGCACCTTCCAGTTCATAAGTCAGTCAAAAAACTGTGGCCACATTTACCTACAACATGTTTTTGTACAGCCCAGAAGCCAATAATAGGTTTTACATATTTAAAGGTTTTATGAACCCACACACATACACACAAGAATGTATGACAGAGACCATATGTGGCCAGCAATATCTAAAATATTTACAATCTGGCCCCTTTACATACAAAGTTTGCCAGTCCTGTTCTAGATGCCAGGCACCGTACTAGGCACTCTTAATATGCTAATGCAATATGGTGAGAGTGAGCAGATCTTTTCAGCTTCAGGCACAGTTTGGCACTGGTGTTGGGTGTGGCCATAGCCGGGAAAGAACTTGGAAAGCAAAGGTTCTGGTCCCTGTTCTGTGTCTCACTCTTGCCATGTAATCTGGGATAAGCTCCCTACACTTTGTTAAGCCAGTAGCTTCTTCTATCATACGAGCTGTTGGAAAGAAACTTCCTTTTTCTATGAGGCTACCAATTCCTTAGTTCTAGCCCAGGACCCAGAAATGAGGACATGTATTCTAGTTTGAGGGCTTTTGAAAATCATAATGACCCAATTACTTTTCTTCTTGTTGTAAATTTAAGAATAACTTTAAAATGCTAAAAGGACAAGGGACAAGGATAGGGAGGCAACAGATTGTGAGGGAAAAAGGAACACATCTTCCAGACAGGAAATCAAGGTGTGTCATCTCTGTTTTAGGTGACATGTGTAGAATTGCCATCTGAGGGGGTCAGAATATTGTTTTTAAGCAGAAAGTAGTTTCCCATGTTTGAACATCCAAATGCAAAAAGAAAAATACCAGTACTACAGACCAAATACAAAGAGGGGAGGGGGATTAAATTTTTTAAATGCTCATGACAATGAAAAACTGTAACTTCCAATGTGAACCGATTCATTGAGGCCTTAACATTCATTTGTTGGGAATGGAGGGGGCAGTAAAATCTGCCGTCAGAGCCAACTGGGGAGCTGCAGGCTGGAAAGGTCAGCTTTGGCTAGGGATGTGCAACTCCTCGACTTTGTTAAAATGATGGTATTCGACAGAAGTTACATCTGAGGTCAAGTGACCGCAATAACAGGGGACAAGGAGCGCTCTCAAATCATTCTCAGGAATGAAAATGACATGAAACTGACATAATATCTGAGGTGAGATGAAACTCAAATCCTCAGCAGCTGAACACTTCACCTACTGATGGGCAGCCTGACCCTCACCAATCTCATAATCATACCCGTGTCAAGAGGGGAACAGTCTTCAGCAACATAAGGCGCAGCTCCTGGCGTTTTGGGGGGAGAGAAGGCTTTGTCTCTGCTTCAGAAATGATGTTGTTAAAAGTTTCAATACTCGGCTTTAAACCTTTCAAATCAATGTCTTATTAGAAAGATTGGATTCCACCTACATGCATAGAATCTCTTCCCTTATGTAATTTCTCTCAACGCTGGGTATTTCTTGCCTGGCATTTTCAGCAATAAAAGCTGTGTTTTAGTTCAATGACTATCTTCATGTTATTTAAAGCTTCAACCCAATTCCATTCAAACTGTAAGGCAAGTCTCTAATCTGGGTTAATCATCTAGTTTCAAAACTACCTTAGGGGATGGAGGATGGGTTGGGAAAAATGATGATGGATTATAATCTCTTTGCCCCCCAAATACCACATATGAAAGGAGGGTGGTCTAGAGACTGTTGAATATGCTAACCCCTAATAAAGGACTGGAGAAAAGGGAGCCCACACTACATTTGAATTTAAAGTGAGTATTAAAATTAAAACCCCAAAAGGAGAAATATTACATTGAGTCACCCGTTACAAAAAATATTTCATGCTTTATAATCTTCCTTGTAATTGCTCTAATAGGAGGTTCAGTGTAGTACACTTGTATTCCCAACTATTGGCGTGATGAAAAGAAGTGTTGGTGTCTGTTTATGTTTTCCTGAAAAGAGAGAAGGGGACTCAAGGTGTGGCCCATTTGCATAAACACAACTGCTCTGTCTTCCGAAACATGCCCTGATTTCTTCCCTGCCAATACATTTAGGCACCCCAAAGCCAATAAATACAGTTGTCAGCAAGGGGATGAATCAGCATGTATTTAAATCAAAGACAGCAGTGAAAGACTACATTAGTTCTGTTCCCAGGACCTGTCAAACCACAGAAGAGATTAAACATCTGACCCTCTTCATCCCCAACATTGTTCCACAAGAGACATTTCTGTCACTATTCCTGCCACTTGGCTTTCAAAGATGCCACAATGCCTAGGGCGACCTCTGCTACATTTCAGTGTTGTTTATTGATTTCTGACCCAGTGCTTAATAGTTTTCCCAGTCCCCCTGAATGGCTTTTGTAAGCAATGGGGTTTGTACATCTCACCGATCAATACCTTTTATATTTACAATAAAATTGAAACTGCTTCTGCTGGGGGCACAGCCCAGCATTTGTCATCCTTCAGCGAGGGAAAACTATGTCATTATCTGAATTAAAACATTTATTTCTGATTAAGAGAGTGTCCTATCTCATTAATTTTTCCCTTTCCAATAGAATGGGAATAGAACCCTATTGATTTTTGCACTTTTACACATCTCCACTGCTGGGAAGATAATTGAGAAGTTAGCCAGAATAAATGAAGTTTCAAGTCTAGTGGGCCAGCCAATACCTTCCAAATTCAAGGTGTTTTTATGAAGCTGGATTTTAATTTGTTGGCAAGCTGAAGCAGTGGGACTTATTCGGCTGAGTAAATTGGATTAAGAGTAGAATCGGCTCGAAGCATGTCTTGGGGAATGCTGAGGGCCCGGTTCCCCCTGGACAGTCAGAGCCTTGCTTTAGATTCATGCTAAGACAGCTTCCAAATTGCCCTCCTTCGAACTCCAGCTCGCTTCAGGAAGTGTGGATCACTGACCCAAAAGCCTATTAACTTGTGTTTCCCTTCCTCATGCATGTGGCCTTAAAAACAACCAAGATCTAATCAGAGGTTGAACTAGACCTTCAGATTGTCGGCACCAATTGATTACACTTTATTAGAATAATGGGACTAAATCCAAGCTTCATTAAAAGGAATTCCCTCTGCTTGGAACCCTTTCTTCTGCAGACCTTTCAATTATAAGCCCTTATAGCACACATAGGGAATACTGCTCACTTTGATATTTTTCTCATTAGGAATTAAGAGTCATTTGTTCTTATTTCCATATGCAAAGCCCAAGCCTTCTCTGCTCCTAGAAAGAACAGAAAATGTACGGCCTCTAGGGTTAGAAGGACACAGGGTCTACAGAGAAATTAAACCAGAGCTATCTTTGTTAATGTCTTAATTTGTTATCTTCTCTGTAATTTATTTGTCACTGGTCCATTACTTTTAACATTCACATTCACTTCTATGTATCTTTAGTCCCTCTAGGAAAAACAGGTTGCATCCTTGCATTAAAGGAGAATGGGAACCTGGTTAGAGCCAAAGATCTTCCAGGTTAGAGCCAAAGATTCTTCAAGGGAAAAAAATTTACTAAATGCCTTCCCTGGTGACCTGAAAATAGAGATCTGCTGCGAGAAGAGCTCATCTAGAAACAAGGCCAAGAAGCTGGGTTCACGTTTAGAATGCCGCAGCTTGAGAGGAATGCAAAGATCATGTTTCCCCTTAGAAGATAAAGAAGTACTGAAAATTAAGGAAATTATTACAGAGAAAAGACTTCAAATTGGATTTATTCGACATAGGACAGCCTGAATTTGGGGTGTGCATGTGTGTGTGTGTGCGCGCACACGTGTGTGTGTAGACCAAAAAGAAGCACTTCAAGAAGGCCCTAGTTACCAAAAAAAAAAATTCAACACCACAAATTAAAAATGCTGTGGAAGTGAAGAACTTAATTTCTGACAGCATTTTAATGCATGGTCCAAAGTACCAAAGTGTGCAAAGGTTGAATACATTCATCACAAACAGTTCTGTTTTCTCTCTTTACACCAATGAGGAATTACAGGATTACCAATGACCTTCCTCCCAATGAAGCTCCGTAATTATGGTCATTTATTATACAACTGAGATGAATGGATGGGATTTACATAGAATAAAAATATTATTTAACAGCTGCGTTATTGATGTGTGAAGCATAATTTTAATTTATTTAAATGCTATAAATATATTGGTAATGTATTCTTTTCGAATTAACCTCCTGAACCACACACTAGCAAAACTTCAATTAATACTGCACTAAAATCTATTTTCTCGTGTTGTGTGGAACCATGTATGGCTAAAAATACATACTGCTATGATCCCCAGCATACTTTACCAGTGTATTTTACTTCCTCCTTGATTCATGAGTGCAGTTTGAAATTGAATTTCAATTGGAATCATTTAGAAAAATATATCTTCTCTTAAACAAAATATCCCTATTTAACTTTAAAATGGTTTTTACTATAAATTACAAATGCAATGATTTGAGGGGAAATTCTATCTATTTATGTTCATTTGACATATTGCAATATTTTTAAATATTGGGTATGTTTCCATTGAAATGATAAAATGGGAAAAACATTTAACCCAACAGCTCTATCTAATTTACTTAGCATATTAGCATAATCTCAATAAGCCTGCAAAAAAACCACTAGCTATACATTATGTTGAATCACTTGGTACTGAAAGCATACTGTATGTCTATATGTGGAGATAGACTTATGTATTTTACTTCTGGATTTATCGCTTTTGTATTCTGTTCATTTGCCCCTGGTTGTCATTATTCCATGCTCATCGACAGAAGAGTTATAGTTTGCAAAAACCTATCAGGTAGGCTGGACACCAGATAATTGAGGTGATGATCAGCCTCGGCAAAAGACAATTGATAGTGATAGTGTCAGAGGCTGCACCTAACAAGATCCGTACCCTCTGTCTCCTTTAGCCTTTCTCTGGAATGGACCGAATATGGAATAACATGGACATGTCTAATGTGCATCTGGAGATGGGACGGCAGCGCATAATACTTCCTGGAACTGCGAGAGGATGGGGTTGTCTTTTGACATTGAGGCAAGTTATTAAATAGAAGTGTGAACTATTAAGAGATGATCTTGACCCTCAATACATTTTTATCAAAGTCAAAAAATATTTGACACCACTGAACAGCTTATCACAGGCACAAAAGGGGAAACACTTTATTATGGAAACGTGTACTATGTTCTTCAAACCAGAAGAATCAAAATAAATGGATTTTTAAATGAATAACAGCTTGTAAGACTCCCAGTGATTAACAGCAGTAGTACATTAAGTATGCTCTGAAATGATATTTGTAAACTGGATGGTTGACCAATCTTAGTGCGAACTTCCTAAATTAAAAATAAAATTTTAAATTAAATTTTAAAACAAGGATGATTTTAAGTTACTTTTATGTCAACATGGATTTAACTGCTGGGCGCAGTTAAATGGCTCAAGCCTGTAATCCCAGCACTTTGGGGGGCCGCGGCGGGCGGATCACAAGGTCAGGAGTTCGAGACCAGCCTGGCCAATATGGTGAAACTCCGTCTCTACTAAAAATACAAAAATTAGCTGGGAGTGGTGGCGGACGCCTGTAGTCCCAGCTACTCCGGAGGCTGAGGTAGGAGAATCGCCTGAACCCGGGAGGCGGAGTCTGTAGTGAGCCAAGATGGGGCCACTGTACTCCAGCCTGGGAGACAGAGCAAGACTCCGTCTCAAAAAACAAAAAAAACAAAAAAAAAAGCCATGGATTTAACACAGCTTTTCCTAAGAGGCTTTTCAAATGCACTCTTATTTCTATTAAGTGCTGGAATTCTATAGGGGTGAAGGAGATTTTAGGGTACATATGGAAGCTTGTAAATGGAGATTTTCCCCCCACAGACTCTAAGGCACCTTCTAGATTTTTAGTAGACAGCTATCCTAGCCTCTCAGATTGTTTTCCTTATAAACTGATCACCTGTTCCTGCCTTTTTTTAAATTGAGGGACCATCGTAACTCTACACCTGCTACCTTCCCATATATTTATGAGTTTAAAACTGCATATTGTAACATCCTAATTGCAGTGACAAAAACTAATGTAGCCCACTGACAATGGACTTAGGCCAGAAAGGATGAAAAAGTCCTAGTTTTGCATGGCTATTAAACACCCTATAGTCTATATAAAAATATGCCAAGTTGAGGCTTCATAGTAATAAAATAGTATGGGTATTGCCCTCAATCCTGGCTGAATGAGCAATGCCCCCTGATTGGGTAATTGACAAACTACATACTGTAACACACTCCAGAATAGCCCTGCTTTTTCATTAGATTGAACAATAGGTTAACTAGATAACTCTGCACTTGGCAAAATTACTTTCCACTGACTTCAAACCATCATCTTTTCTCCGCAAGCTATTGCTCCCTGTGATATTTCCGCATTCTTCTCCCCAGCAGTGCACTTTCAAAGCCAGTTACATGCTAGGTCAGTGGTACTCAGATTCTTCTGTTTTACCTTTCCCCAGGGTCAATTGCCTTTGGGAGGGAACCAATATAGATTAACAGGAAAGATATACTGCCTGATTCATGGCATTTAGAGAGGCCTTCAAATGCTTACTGGCTCTTCTGGGACTGATGCGGTTTCAATCAGAATCCTGTCTTCAATTAGTAAATAATTCCAGTTCTGGAAATTTAGTCTTTTTAGACAAAATGCAAGCAAAAGACCTACCTTTAAAGATATAGGTATGTCATCCACTTTTTTAAATGCTTTATAGATTGGAATACATTGGGATACATTGACCAGTGGACCAAGGCATTTGGAGTCCACGCAAGAATTTCCCAAAGCATCTGTTTTCTGCCTTCCCATCAGCGTGAGTTAGCGTGGCCAGCAACACCCTAAACAACGCTCCAAAGACTCTCTGCCACTCCCGCTATGCAGCTGGGGAGACGAGGCCTCCTCACTTAACACAGGATATCAATTGATTTATAACAAAGTGATAGATATAACTATTGTCATCGGAATTACACTGAATTATAGCGACATGGTTTTCTGTTCCGGTAGCCACTCCCCATATGCACAATAACTCAACTCCTGAATGATAATAACACTATCTATGAAATTTATATGCATGATTATAAATTAATTTTTTTTTTTTTTTTTTTTTTTTTGGCTAGACCACCAGCAGCATGGACTCGTAATTTCCAAACAGCATTTATGGCATTAACTTGGGAATACTGTCCATCAAGTCTGATGACAAATGTGGAAGATGACGGTCTTGCCCGCCGCCGGCTCAAGCAGCCAACTGTGCTAGGGAGGCAAGAAGATGCAGTAACAGAGAAGCTTGGTGGGGTGGCCAGTCTCCCAGGCAGGCTGCCTGGAAAACAGTGACAACAAACTGTGGAAACTTTCACTGTCAAAAAGAGGAGGGCTTCACCAGTGACATTTTGCAGACACAATCTAGACCCTGCTAATAATAACAACAGCTGCTTTTTAACCTGCTACATGCCAGGTGCTCAGCATTCATTATCTCAAATCCGGCCTGTCATCCAGCAAGGTGGGTATTATTAAACCCATTTAATAGATAAAAAGACTGAGGAGCAAAGGGGTTGAGTGACTTGCCAGGAGCTGGTGAGTCAGGATTTGAATTCATGCCCGTCTAACTGCAAAGAGAGAGGAGGTGCAACAGATCCAGGTTTTCAAGTTTGGCTTTTCCAAGCATTGCAAGGACATCACCAACAATAAAAAGCATTTTGATTTGCTTAAAAGAAAATATAATCATTCTAAACAACGGTGAATAGTTGTACCTCTAACAAAATATCATCTTATAAGGAGTTTAGCAGAGCAGCAGTTATGAGCTTAGATTCTGGGGTTAGACCAACCTGGGGTTTGACTCTTGAGCTGTTACTAGCAAGTCAGTTAACCTGGCTAAGGTTTGGTTGCCAGGCTTATAAAAAAACGAGTGGGGCTGGAGCAATAACTTGTAAACATCAGTTGAAAATTTTAGTTTTGATGGTAGAGGAAGATGTTCTCACAGACTTATAACATAACAAAAATTGCCTGGTCATGGTGGCTCACCCCTGTAATCCCAGCACTTTGGGAGGCTGAGGCAGGAGGATCACTTGTGCTCATTAGTTAGAGACCAGCCTAGCCAACATAGTGAGACCTTGTCTCTACTAAAAATAAAAAACTTAAACATTTAAAAATTAGCGAGGTCTGATGACATCTGCCTGTAGTCTCAGCTACTTGGGAGGCTGAAGCAAGAGGATTCCTTGAGCTGGGGAGGGTGAGGCTGCAGTGAGTCTCATCCTGCCACTGCACTTAAGCCTGGGTGACACAGCAAGACCCTGTTTCATAAATAAATAAATAAACAAATAATGTCACCTAATCATACAGGTAGACTCTTCCACCGACTCTTGGACCTTTTGGAAATTCTGCTATTCCTCACTGCCTCTTGCCCTCAAGACCTTAGAGGATCCTGTTAGGGAGGTGGGGGTTAGGAGGAAATAGGGGAGAAGGAGAAGGAAGTGTGGGTTTGCAGAGCACCCCCAGTGCCTTTTCTAGAAGCTCTTGGCATGTGCCGGGCAGCTCCCACTTTGTGCTTAGAACGGGTGCTTTTTCTTGAGGATTATCAAACAGCAACCCTCTCCTCCTCCTTCCTGATCCGCATGCACAAACTAAACCCACATGCCTGACAAGTCCTTTGTAGACCGTGAAGTTTAATACTGTCGGATTATGAAGTGAAAGGCTGAAAATAAGTCTAGAGGACAGTTCAAGGCCAGGGCCAGGGTCCCTCTGTTGGGAAGAGCCCAGTTGAAGAAGCATAATGGAGTTAAGGATCCCAGGCAGGGAAAACAGAAAAACACATGAGTCCTCCTCACTTACAGTGACAGGGACAAGCTTGCATTTGCTCCTGCCTCCTGCCCTAGCACAGTCTCTGCCAAGTTTCCAAATGACCAGCCTCGGTTTTGTAGCCGTCTCTTTAAAATCCTTAGTGTGCTGGGCGCGGTGGCTCACACCTGTAATCCTAGCACTTTGGGAGGCCAAGGCAGGCGGATCACTTGAGCTCAGGAGTTCGAGACCAGCCTGGACAACATGAAGGAACCCCATGTCCACCAAAAATATGAAAAATTACTTGGGTGTGGTGGCACACGCCTGTGACCCCTGCTACTCTGGAGGCTGAGGTAGGAGGATGGCTTGAGCCCAGGAGGCGGAGGCTGCAGTGAGTCAAGATCATGCCACTTCACTCTAGCCTGGGTGACAGAGTGAGACTCCTGTCTCAATTAAAAAAAAAAAAAAATCCTCAGTGCTTACAACGTGTAGCTTTCCAGCTATGGTTTAATGAACATCATTTTGTAGACATTATTTGGTGAATCTTCACAGTATCCCTGTGCGTGGGGTACCATTATTCCCATATTTACACTGAGCACACTGAGGCCCAGGAGGTTTCACTGTCAGAGGGAATGCACACTCAGGCCATTTGACTGCAAAGCCCTCACTCTGTCCTTCAGTCACCCTGTCCCCACGCAATGACTCCACGTGGCCCAGCTAAAATGACCACTCCCTGTTTGCCAAACGCTCTGCAGAGTACAAGAGGATGTCTTTGCTGAGAACATGGGCTCTGCAGAGGGCCATCTGGGTTTGAATTCTGGTTTTGTCCTTTCCTCACTGTGTGACCTTAGCCAGATAATTTCTCACTGCCCGAGTTCCCTCTCCTATAAAATGAGAATTAAATGTGCCTATCTTATACAGTTGTGAGAATATAGAGAATATACAGATAAATATTTAAAAAGCACTTAGAACAACCCTGGAGTATAGTAAGTGCTCAATACATTCAGGCTAAACCTGTGATATTTTGCAGCCTTGGAGCTGTTTTTTTGAGATGCAGTCTTGCTCTGTCTCCCAAGCTGGAGTACAGTGGCCCAATCTTGGCTCGCTGTAACCTCTGCCTCTCGGGTTCAAGCCATTCTGCTTCCTCAGCCTCCCAAGTAACTGGGATTACAGGTGCACACCACCACACCCAGCTAATTTTTGTACTTTTAGTAGAGACGAGGTTTTGCCATGTTGGCCAGGCTGGTCTCGAACTTTTGACCTCAGGTGGTCCACCTTGTAGCTTTTAATCACACCATTTCTATCCTTAGAAATCCATGCACTCTCCTCAATCCCCTTCCTTCAGGATCAGCCCTTTATCCCATGGCCTCAGTATCACTCTCCTGACCTCCCACCTCAGAGAATGGATCTTCTGTCCACTCCTGCCACACTCGTTGTCTACACCAGGCATCAGATGGGACTGGCCTTCCAACTCTCCTTTGGCCCTGTTATTTCCTTTTTTTTTTTTTTTTGAAACAGAGTCTTGCTCTGTTGCCAGGCTGGAGTGCAGTGGTGCTATCTCGGCTCACTGCAACCTCCACCTCCTGGGTTCAAGCAATTCTCCTGCCTCAGCCTCCCAAGTAGTTGGGACTATAGGCGCATGCCACCACGCCTAGCCAGTTTTTGTATATTTAGTAGAGACGGAGTTTCACCATGTTGGCCAGCACACTGTCAATCTCTTGACCTCGTGATCCGCCCGCCTTGGCCTCCCAAAGGCGGGATTACAGACGTGAGTTACCACGCCCGGCCTGGCCCTCTTATTTCTATTTCATTTTCTCATACACTGAAATAATTTTTCCATTTATAATATGTATATACTAGCATGTACAGTAATTGTATGCATAATATTCAATATGTAGCTTTATAGATAAATATTTTTATATAATGATACTATACATCATTTTATGGTTATATTAGGTGATAACATGTATATATTGATAGACATCATTTCCATCTCTATACTTATTGCATCAGGTCCTGAGCTGGTGCTTGCTTCTCTTTCTTGTAGCACCTAGCCTAGAGGAGGCATTCAGTAAGTAAAGTTAACTTGAAGTCCAGCTTTTATTCACAAATCCAAATAAAATGTAAGACCTGAATGCTCCTACTTCCCATTCAGTTTTAGAATGTCTCACTTCATTCTCTTTTAGAATTTATTTAGTTCTTCGTTTCAAGAAGGCATCTGGCAACATCACCCGAACACTTGCCCCCAGCTCTGTTCCAGACATGGTGCACTCAGCATGCAGTGACTTCCAAGATCCTCCGCCCCCCGGACTCCAGCTCTCCCCAACTAGGAACTAGCACTTCTCTTCCTCGGGGTTTTCCTTGGTCTATGTTTTTTGTTTTGTTTGTTTGTTTTTTGTCTTGATTCAAAGGGTTCTTCCAATCCTCATTCATTCAATGAATGTCACATTGTTCCCCTGCATAAAACCCTTCACTAGCTTTCCATTATGCTTAGCATATGTGTGCAGTCACCCTTCCATATCCACGGGTTCCTCGTCTGTTCTGTGGGGTCTGCAGCTGTGGGGTCAACCAACCACAGATCAAAAATATTCAGGGAAAAAGAAATGCTTTTGTACTGAGCCTGTACAGAGTTTTCTCCCTTGTCATCATCATTCCCTAAACAATATGACAACTACTTACACAGCCTTTACATTGTGTTAGGTATTACAAGTAACCTAGAGATGATTGAAAGTATACAGGGAGATGTATACAGGTTATATCCAAATACGATGCCATTCATATCACAGACTTGAGCATCCACAGATTTTGGTATCCTCTGGCGGTCCCGGAATCAATCCTCCAAGGATACCAAGGGACAACGGTATCCATGTCTTCACATGGCCTATGAGCAGGGCAACCTTATAATTTGTCCTCCAAACTGAGACCTTTCTGAGGATGAATCAGATGCTATTAATAATATGCCAGAGGCCGGGCGAGGTGGCTCACGCCTGTAATCCCAGCACTTTGGGAACCCAAGGCTGGTCGATCACAAGGTCGGAAGTTCAAGACCAGTCTGGCCAACATAGTGAAACCCCATCTCTACTAAAAATACAAAAAGATTAGCTGGGTGTGGTGGTGGGTGCCTGTAACCCCAGCGACTCTGGAGGCTGAGGCAAGAGAACCACTTGAACCCAGGAGGTGGAGGTTGCAGTGAGCCGAGATTGCACCATTGCACTCCAGCCTGGGCAACAAGAGCGAAACTCCGTTTCAAAACAAAAGTTACATCAACTACATATGGGGTAGTCAAATAATTTATTATCCAAACTGGGACACTTCTGAGAATAAAAAAGGCCCTAGAAAAGATTATATTTGAAAAGCAGGCTTAAACTGGAATTGTTCCAGGCCAGTCAGGATAAATGACTGGTCACTGTGACTGTGGGATAAGTTCATAGAAAAGCAACACACATAGTTTGTAATGAAATTGAACAATAATATTTTACAACTATGCACAGAGTAAGAAAATGGTATCTATCCCAAGAACTACCTCACCAGAAGCAATCCACTTATATTTAAATAATTCTCCTATCATAATACTTATTAAATAAGCAATCTAGTTTACTTAAATAATTCCTATCAGAGGTGACCAAACCCTTATTTTAATATCTACGTAAAAATTACATATAGACACACAAGGTGGTGTGTGTCTATAGTCCCAGCTACTTAGGAGGCTGAAGTAGGACTGCTTGTGCCCAGGAGTTTGAGTCCAGCCTAGACAACAGAGTGAGACCCTGTCTCTGGGAAAACAAATTCATATAATAAATCTATATCTCAGAGCACCTGACCTTGTTGACTACTCTTATCTTCTCAAAACTCCCTCTTCCTTGGTTTCCATGGTAATACTTGCTCCCAATTTATGCTCTATTTATTTTCAAACTTTCTTTTATGGGCCTTTCTTCCTTCTACCATCTCTGATATTTATTAAGCTCCTACTGTGTGCCAAATTCTGTAGTAGACACTAGAAATACCAAAATAATATGGCAAGATGTTCAATCAGGGGTGATAAACAGACACACACACAAGAGAGGTATGAAACAATGTGAGAGTGTTATACGCTGGAAGGGTCCCAGGCTCTAGGAGCAGGGAGGAGAGAGGGCTTCACCTCCCTGGGGTTCACCACAGAGGCCAGAGGCTTGGAGTCCAGTGGGTGGGTTGAGCTCTCTGTGAAAGGGAAGATGGCGTTCGGGGCACAGAGATTTGATGAAGGAAGTAGGGGATACATGAAGGGCTGGGGGTCTGGAGAGGTGACTTGGAAACGCTGACCAGTGTGACTCCTCCATGTGGGGAGTGAGGAAGTACCAGTCAACTTCCTGCTACAGAGATGACCCCGGGCCAGCACAGTGGACGAGGGGATGCTTGAGGTCCTCGTTCTTATTCCTCCCCTGCTTTCTGCACATCCTCTCTGAGTTGTGGCCCAATTGCCTTCCTTCCCCAAGAGGCAGTTTTTCTTTCAGGCTCACACTGCCCCAGATGCTGTCTCTCTTCAATCTGGGAGTGGCCCACTCTAAGCACCAGTATCGTCCATGCCCTTCTGTGGGCCTGGGATGCAGATCCTCCCTTCCCCTGGGTCACGGCCACGAGAAGCAGCCTCGGAAGGCTACCCTGGAATGCTCCCACTCAGGGACACCAGTACATAGGAAGGCTACTGCACCCATCAGAGCATGGAGATGCAGCTGTAGGGCATAGGGTGGTGGGCGTTGAGGACCCACCGGGAGGCTGCTGGGAGCTGGAAGGAGGCTCACTTACAGAGCCTGTCATCCTGGTTCAGGACCCTGGGACAGGCGCTGGGGCCCACTAGCTGCTCTCCTGTGCCACGGTCCCACTGGGGTGATTAGCTGAAGGATACAAGCAGGCCTGGGATCCCCAGACCCCCTTCCAACTCTTGATGATCCATATGAAAAGGTGGCAGTGGCTGGGGAAGGAGGATGATGCTGCGAGGGACATGAGCCATCTACAAAACGAAGGTCTCCCGGCAGGCAGAGGCCAAGCCACAGAGGAGAACGAATCTCCCTTTGCTTCATGGAATAGCTCTTTCTCTGAACAATCTATGCTCCGGACCAGGACAACGGTAGTTGTCCCACATTTATGGCTGTGGGCCTTGCTGCTGGGGATGACACAGTCTGCTTACCAGGGATCCGACCCAGAGAGGTACAAAAGGAGGGTCATCTACACAGGGCCCCTCTTTGCATGAGGCCACACTTTAAGAGTAAGAGCAATAACAGCTCCCAATTTATTAAGCACTTGAGGTGAGGCACCTGCTAGGCCATTTACATGTTCAGTCCTCTGTATCCCCAGGGGATTGGTTCAAGAACCCCAGGGATACCAAGATGTAGATGCTCAAGTTCCCAATATCAAATGGTATAGTATTTGCATGTAACCTACATGCTTCCTCCCACATATTAAATCATCTCTGGGTCGGGCACAGTGGCTCATGCCTGTAATCCCAGCACTTTGGGAGGCTGATGTGGGCAGATCACCTGAGGTTGGGAGTTTGAGACCAGTCTGACCAACATGGAGAATCCCTGTCTCTACTAAAAATACAGAATTAGCTAGGCATGGTGGCACATGCTTTTAATCCCAGCTATTTGGGAGGCTGAGGCAGGAGAATCACTTGAACCCGGGAGGCGGAGGTTGCAGTGAGCCAAGATCGCGCCATTGCACTCCAGCCTGGGCAACAAGAGCGAAACTCTGTCTCAAAAAACAAAAAAAAACTCTAGATTTCTAATAATACCTAATACAATGTAAATACTATGTAAATAGCTGCTACATTGTTTTTAAAATGTGTGTTAATTTTTGTTGTTGTATTATTATTTGTTCTTTTTTTCTGAATATTTTTCATCAGCAGGTAATTGAACCCATGGATCTGCAATGTACAGATCCAGAGGGCCAACTGTATGCTTTCTAATCTTTATAACTGAGGCTCATGACTGGGAAATGGAAGGCCATGATTGGAATTCAGACCCATGTGCCTGGCATACTCCATCCATTGTGTGACACCTTTCTCCTTTCTCTGAGAAAGATAGGGAAAGGGCTAGAGACAATCTGGTGGCCTCCGAAATTCCCTTCAATAGAATGTGGGCCTGGGCTCACATGGCCTCAGGTGCTTACCCTAATTCTGTCCATTCCTGCTGCATGTTCCGATGGGAAGAATGCAGGGCCGTATTGAGGGGCCCTGGGGTTAGCTTCTGTCCCCACCAGTGAAATGTGCAACCTTGGGCAAACATAGTGTCAGCTGTAAAATCAGGATAATACCTACTCAATTTATGTCAAAACAGAAGGAATGCATTTGCAAATGATGCTCCCTGGAAGCCTGGGATGGAGTTTCTCAAGCTTCAGAATGCATAAACACCATCTTGTGTGGGCTTGTTAAAATGCAGATGCCCAGGCCTCCACTCTGAGATTGGAATCAACAGGGCAATATGAGGCCACGGAATCTGCACACTATCCCACATCCCCAGGTGATCCTGTGGCTGGGAGACAGCAGGCATGGAGCAGCCCAGCCCTAGGCTGGGTGGCGGCGCCTCCAGGGTGGGTAAAGTCAGGGAGTCTGTGGGTGGGATTCAGAGTCTCCTAGCCCAGCTTCACCCAGAACTGTTCTGTTTGTATCTCCATTATGTATTGAGGTTTCAAGTAAGATTTCATTTAAAGGAGGATTACATGATTTAAACATTAAAAGAGAAAAAAATGTTAAAGATTGCAATGCATCGCCACACGTGAAAATGCTTTGGGTAAGTGAAAGGTGCTCTCCAGATGAGAGCAATTTTACTAAAACTGTGGCCATCTGAAACCCTCTGGGAATGAATCATTCCGGAGAGCCTAATCTTCCTGATAACATTAAAACTTTTTATTAAATGTTAATCGTTTTGTGGGAAATAGGTTACACTCTTCCTTGCCTCTTAAAAGAGAGAATAAAGAACATAATTTAACTGTTGTTTGAAAACTCAGGACCACCAATTGGATACTGTGTGGCCATCCCAAAGGTGAGCCCTGCCAAGCTTGCTATGGAAAGTGCATCCATGGGATTCCACTATTTGTGTCCCCGACTCAGGCCACGGTTTATGCAATACCAAGTGAAGGCAAAACACTGTGGTGAAAACAGGGGACACTGGAGAATCGGGAGGATGAATTCCAGCCTCCACAGTGGCAACCAAGGGCTACAGAACCCAGAGGAAGTCCTCTCGCCGGGCCCTACTTTCTTTATCCATAAGGTAAAAGGCTAAACCAAGCCGTGTCCTGAAGAGGGGTCCAGTCTCTAAGGTGGGGGTTGCAAACTCCATGGCCATCAGGGCCCAGGCTGGTAGTGCTTGGGGAGAACGGGAGAGCAAAAGCCCAGCTGGGCACAGCCACCACTTCGCGCCAGCAGGCTGTTGATGTGAGAGTGACAGCCCACTGCTATCAGGTCTTCAAAGTTGCCCAGAAAAGCCGGACTTCCCTGTGAAAGCTCTGGATTCCGTCCACGTTGGCACCTGTGGAGGATATGGGGGTGCTAGCTCCCACATTTCCCACCCACCTCTTTTTCTGGGAGGCCTTTTGTCGTTCAGAGACCACAACATCAAATACCACATTTATCATTTCCTTACAGCTAGGGTTTTGGATGCAAATCAGTTTGCATCAATGAGAGTAAGTCATAGTTTTGAAAGGCAATGTAAGGCAGAAGCTGTCTTCTGAATCCTTATCCAGAGCCTGAGCTGCCAGAAAGTGTGGGAAACACAGGTCAAATGAAACCCATCTGTGGGCACCACTGAGCCCCAGGTCTCTTCTGGCTCTAACACTTGTAAGACAAGGGAGTAGCCGGGTAGACAGGCCTCAGGTTGCTGACCTGAAAGGGGCCACCTACACCCACTGGGTCTTTTTCTTCAAATGCCTCTTCAGCCCCCAACTCCACCCCCGAGGGGCACATGGTCGTTCACTGACACAGTAGAGTCCAGGCTCTGGCGTTCTTGTCTGGACTCCATTGCCCAGCCTTTTCCCATAAGGAGGATTAAGGACACACGATTCTGTTTCCCAAAGCAGGACAGAGATTGCGACTCTTCGGGCAGGGTCCTGCCAGGGCAGTTGGCATATGGAGCCCCTGCAGCTTTCTCTATCCCTTTCAGCATGTTCCAAAGGGAGCAGCTGGGGGCTTCGTACCAAGGGCTCAAGTTTCCAACCCTGTTACTCTTGAGCTGCCCAAACTGAATTGTATCTGCCTAAGTGGTATGTGGATAGGGAGGATTTAGGCATGTTTGTGGGGACAAGTTTCATGAGCACCCTTTTTACACATAATAGCTGTTACTTACCAAGGACCCATTGTATGCCATTTCCAATCCTCACAACCACCCTGAGGGGCAGACATCACTGCCTCCATTTTACAGATGATGTAACTGAGCCTTGCAAAGCTTAGTGACTTCCCTGCAGTCCCACAGATAGTAAGCGTCAGAGCCAGAATTCAAAGGCAAACTCCTCTTTATTGTTCTTGATGAACAAGGGCTGGGTTACTCTTGGACCCAGAGCAAGCAGATTCTTTTCAAAGGCGTTCAGGCCCCTGGGTGAGCCTGCCAGTGGGTTAGGTAATGTGATCCTGCCTCCTAGTGGTCAGGTCAGTGGCTCAGTTCCTCACACTCAGGCAGGAAGCCTGTCCCTCCTCCCGCCGTCCCAGGGACGCTGGCAGCTGGTTATTTCAAGAAGTGGGCTTGGCCACTCCGGGACAGTGAGGCAGGAAGCAAGTGAAAGCAGCTGGCTCCTGTTCTCAGGCCCCTCACCTCTCACCCGGGGAGTGGCAGCCACAGCCCCAGGCCCTCCACCCACATCAGTCCTGGTCAGATAGAACATTAGGCACATTGACTCCCTCTCCATGTGCAGGGCACCTGCTTAACTTTTTACATCTGTTGCCTTAGTTCCCACTCCCTCTCCCTGTCCCAGGTGGCAATTAACTACTATTTCTTATTATTCAGCCATCCGGAACTTGGCATGAGAAACTGCTCAAGAATTACACTTTGGAGAGTGGGGCTGGGGACACTGTATTTATCCTTCTCTGAACAGTTTAATCACCTTAAGACCTTTTCTTCAATAATAATCACACACACATACACACACACACACACACAGTCCCATTAAACCTCACAATCTTTTTTCAATTCAGCATAATTTCAATTATTTATTTAATTACAAATATAAATATTAACACACACACAATGAAAATCAGTGCCACAGAGCCCTTCATCCAGTTGCCTGTGCTCAAGATTTTGAGTGCAGACACCCGACACCGTTCTTCCAGGAGCACGTGTATGTCACACTCTGTCATGCCAATTAGCTAAACAAAAGGTTTGTCTCTTCCTCTCCTGAAAATGCACATTTCCCTGTTTTGAGCATGTGTGTTGTTAGATGATGTGGGTCTCCACAGGAGCTCTTCAGCCCCTGGTGACTTTGAGTGGCAGCAACATTCTCTGCTGCGAGTGAGGAATCCCTGTATGGCCAGGCCACCTGCTACTGTTGCTTCCGTAATGATCTCAGTGGCACAGAATCCCTGATTAAGTAAAATAAAAGTATTAATTCTAATGGCTTCACAGTAAGCCATTAATTTGCATATCCCTTATGTATCCCCAGAATTGTATCTTGCTTAAACCTAGAAAATAAATGATCTCATGACACTTTTTGACCTTTTATTTAAGAATATCTCTTGTCTTCCTTACTTACAATGTATTTTTCCCTTCCAAGCCTAGCTAACTTCTACCTATACTATGAGATTCTGCCCAGGCATTGCTTCCTCTGGGAAGTCCTCTCCACCACTGGGGTGAGCTATGTCCCCTCCCTCCACGCCTTGTAATTGGATAGCACAGGTGCTTATTGAAAACCAAACAATGTCATTAAGGCAGAAGTATACACATGCATCTACAGATGAAATTCAAGAAAAATCAATAAAACTTGACATAAGTAACTTCTGATTTTGGAGGAAACCCTGGTTTAGAGGAATGAAGATCGAAACTTTAAAGCCATTTAAATGGTTTATTGCACTAAATTACTAGTTGCAGCTCCCTTTCTAAAAACTGAAATTCTTTACCACTATCAAGAACCATATTGAAAAATGTTACTTGCCCAAGGGACTACAAATAAATACATGCTTAAATGAAACTAAAGAAATTTAATTAAGTGTATGAATAGTTACACTAAATGATTTCTCCAGGAAGCCAATGGGAAATTATACCTAACAAGTAGCTACAGAATAAGATCTGTTGTTGAGAGGTTATTAACCTAATCACATAATCAAATTTCACCACCAACCGTAGCCATCTGATTTGCCCACGTCAAAATAAAACCATTGTTAACCCTTCTTAATGAAATCAGAATGGGGAGAGGGGGGTGGCTGGTTTTAGAACAATGTAGTTCTTTAAAAACAAGGCTTACAAATTTTATTTTCTTCTCCTAACACCAAAAACAATACTTTACCATTGTTCAGTAAAAATCTGAAATGATCCAGCTTTTAAAAAATGAAATTGGAAATGAAATTCATGGATGTTTCTCTTCACAAAAGTCATTGACAAAGGGGGAAATAAACAAATTGGTTTCGCTCTCAAAATTTGGTGAAGCAAATTCGTTCCAAGGCTGAGGTGTTCCTTGCCAGTTTTAAACCCAAGGTGCATTTTTATAGCCAAGAGCTAAAGCCCTGAAACACAGCGATCCACAGAATAATGGAAATGCTGACACAACCTTCACTTCGGCGGCAGGAATGGTGCCACTATAATTTATGGAGAACACATTTTGGTTTTGTCAGGTTTTTAAACATAGACTGTTATAAATTTGAAGGAGGACTGTCTTGTTAAAGCTTCAAATGGCATGTGTTAGTATTGGTTATGCATCATGTCCTGTGTTTGGAATGGCATTTGTATTTGGAATGGCATTGTGATGACAGTTTATCCCAATGGGAAAGGAGGACACTGAATCTTGTTTTATTTTCAAAACAATATTCACTGATTAAAAGCATCATGGTCACCATGAACACGACCAGACCAGCTAGAAGATCTAGTAAAGGTCTACACTCTCAGATACAGTTCCCTTTTTCCCTTTTTTCAGGAATACATTCATTATCTGACAAATATTTATTGAGGATACCCAGTGTCATGTCCTATCTTAGGCAATGGTGATAAAATGCTGGTTGTGAGGCTATCTCTGCTCTCCAATCTTATATTTTATCAAAAGAAAAAAATTAACACTATATATTAATATATGTGTGTGTAGATATTACATATACCATCCAAACCACACATCCTTAACCAAAGCGGAAAGAAGTCTTAAAGACAACTCATACTGGTGGGAGGGGCCCAGCAGCAGCTAATGGGCCCCCACTCTCCAACTTCTGTTGGAGCTATAGGGTAGGTGGATGAGGAGTATAAAAGGCTAATCTCAGAGGTGGTGAGCATGGATTAAATGCTCAGAGCTCTGACATTGATTTCTTTAGGAGAAGGAATAGGTAAGTGGGGAATGCCAGTCTGTCTCACCCTATTATGCTTTTGCCTTATTTACATCAGCTGTTAGAGGTAGTAATTCTTGTACCCTGTTTCTGAAAGGAGTTGTTGTTCATGGAGTCTGTTGCCCTGGTGGGACTGCAATGGTATGATCTCAGCTCACGGCAACTTCCACCTCCCAGGCTCAAGTGATTCTCCTGCCTCGACCTCCCAGGTAGATGGGACCACAGGAGCCTGCCACCATGCCAGGCTAATGTTTGTATTTTTAGTAGAGACAGGGTTTCACCATGTTGGCCAGACAGGTTTTGAACTCCTGACCTCAAGTGATCCGCCTGCCTCAGCCTCCCAAAGTGCTACGATTACAGGCGTGAGCCACAGTGCCTGGCCTATGAGTGTTTTTCATTAGATAGAAATTGTGATAAGCGTAGAGATAAAGACAGCAGATTTGCCTGCCTACTTCATCACTTGCTAAAGTTATGACCTTGAAGCCTCAGTATTCACACTCTGTGAAATGGGCATAAGCCAAGGGTAACCCTATTACAAGTAAAGATATCACAAGAATCTCAGGGAGGACTCTTGCAGAGCAAGGTCCGTGGCTCAGTCTACCAGTGAAGAGTAGAGGGAGAAGTACTAGAAGATTGTAAAAAACATGCCCCTTTATATGACATGAACTGGGAAGCATCTTCCAGTGGGGTATCATGCCACCGTATAAAGTGATGTTTACAAAGACCATAATAATAGCTAATGTCTATTGCACACTCACTGGGCTATGTGCTCTTTTATTTCATTTGAGTGTCACAAGAATCTTTTTTGAGTTGCAGAAACTGAACCTCAAAGGTCTGCAATTTTGCCAAGGTGGGTGACCATAAGTTCTGGGACAGTCTCACTTTATGCCTGACATCTTGGATTCATTACCAATAGGGCCCCCTTTCACTCTCCTGTGTGTTCTCATTTTGGTGATGAGTTATACGGTGACCCAGTGTCACATAACTCATAGGTGGCAAAATCAGGATTTGGACTCCAAAGCTCACACTATTGTGCAATAAATATGCTTGTTATAAAATTTTGTAAGAAAAAGGAGAGTGCAAAATTATATGTGTATATTATCCTAATTGTTTCTTAAGTATTTTGGGTATAGGAAAAAAGCCTGGAAGAAAATGCATGAGCGATTAGGTGTAGATGGAGGGAATGGAATAGATTTTAAATAGTTCTTTCTAATTTATGGGTTTTCTAAATGTTCTTTAATTAGAATGTATGGCTATTATAATGAAAGCAATTTTGGGGGGGTGCGGAGGACAGAGTCTTGCTCTGTTGCCCAGGCTGGCGTGCAATGGCATGATCTCCGCTCACCGCAACCTCTGCCTCCTGGGTTCAAGCAATTCTCCTTCCTCAGTTTCCCGAGTAGCTGGGATTACAGGCCCCTGCCACCAGACCCGGCTAATTTTTGTATTTTTGGTAGAGATGGGGTTTCACCATGCTGGCCAGGCTGGTCTGGAACTCCTGACCTCAGGTGATCCATCTGCCTCGGCCTCTCAAAATGCTGGGATTACAGGCGTGAGCCACCGCACCCGGCCTGAAAGTACTATTTTTTTAAAGTGCAGGTATAAAAAAGTATCTCAAGTATTATTTAATGAATAAGTTTTGTTTGATATTTTAGATGCTGTCAAAAATTAAGTATACTGAAGCCAAAAAGAAATGAAAGAGGACAAAGAGGAAGAAAAGGAGGAGAAGAAAAGGAGAAGGCCCTTGGACTAAAATTTGTAAAACCAGAGATGGAGTCTATAGTCCCCCTAATTGGACATGATGTGGCTCTAAGCTTGGAGACCTTGAGTCCTCCAAAGTCCCCAGAGGGTCAAATCTAAGGGAGAACATAGTCACAGACATGTGTGTCACAGTCACAAAAAAATATTTTAAAGAAAATCTGGAGATTTGAATTGGACAGGATATAAGACGATATGGAATTACTGTCACTTTTAGGGGGAAGGATAATGGTATTACCAGTTATAAGAAAGAATCTTGTTCCTCCTGGGGGATGCACACTGAAATATATAGGATGACGTGTCATCATCAACTCCTCAACTCACAACCATTCAAATGGTTCGGGGCAAAATGTGTGTATGTGGGTATAAACAGAAAGAGAACGATGTGGCAAAGTGTTAATAACTGCTTCAACTATTTGGAGGGTATATGGATATTCATTATAATATACCTTGAATTCTTCAGTATGTTTGGAAATTTTCAAAATAAAAAGTTGTGATAGAGTTTTTTAAGAATCCTTTGAAATGGTAATATAAGAAAACTAAACAAAAAAGCATGTATTAAAATAATCATAATATAGAATACAGGTTTTAGAGCCAGAGACTGCAATGCTAGTTATATGGCCTAAGTGTTGTATAACCCTGGGCCAGCCTCATTTTCTCAGTTGCTTCATGAAAATGGTGATGATGATAATAATATTACCAACCTCACACGCTTTTGTACAGGATCAAAAGAAGATTTTGTGTGTAAAGCCTCCATCACAGTGCCTGTCCACAGTTCATGTGAGCAAAAAATAATCTACTCAAGTGACACAAAACGGGAACCTTAGGAAGAACCTGATAAGCTTTGAGAAATTCAAAACAAAGGAAGCTTTTTCCTTCTATTGCTATATTTTTTATATAAATACAACTGAGCTTGATGTTATATTAAAAAATCTAGTAAGTCAGAAGTTTGCTTTAGGTAGAATCAAGTGGTCTAAGTCTTCATAATCTCTGACCACATCTACTCAACCACAATGGATTTCTATTGGACTTGTGTTTAGTTGGGTTTGGGTTTGTTTTTGCTTTAGCCAGTTTTCCCTAACTCTGTCCTAGGGCTCAAGTGAAGAGCAAAGGAGCTCCAGTTCAACCCACACAGGTAGCTCCACTGGGCATGCCAGGGTCATCAGAGCACTCACAAATAAAGAATAAACTTGGGTTTCTTATATCAGTACCCTAACAAAATAAAACAAGATACAAGTTGATGTACTGGTAATGATGACTATAATACTAAAAAGTGAATCTTCAATATTTTACTCACACACATATATTGTTTATTATGTGTGCCTATAATGTACTAAAGAAACAAAGATCAATAAGTTAATGTCCCCGCTCATAATTTGGTGGAGATGTGGATTGACATGTACATCGTTTACGGTAATAATATATTTGCACAGTACTTTAGAGTTTACAGACCAGTTTCCCCACATGGCTTTCTTCAGCTAACCATTGAGAGGTAGTGTCCGTGGTGGGCAGTGTCCGGGGTGTCTTCTCATTGAATTCTCTTATTTTGTCTTCACAAAGTGATGCCATAACAAGCACTCAAGGGCCGAGAGAGCTTCAGTTCTGGTCTCACCACAGCATCCATATTGCTGTGCCTCAACCTTTATTTAGCATAAAATCCATATCATATTCATCTTTGTATACTAATTCTCTGTAAGGAGCCCGGAGTATAGTAGCTACTCAACTAATTGATGCTTACTGAAGGAAGGAAAGAAGGCAGAAAGTATAAAGGAGGAAGGAAGAGAAGAAGACGGGGAGAAGGGAGGCAGGGATGAAGGAAAAAAAGAAAGAAGGAAAATGATTCAAACTCAAGAATTTCTCAAGCCCTTCCTAAGCGTATAATATGTGCTAGTCACTATGGGTAATGCAAAAGAAGCCGTCAAGACACAATCCCAGTCCCCAAAAGATTTTTAATAAAATAATTTAAAGACTGTAAATAAAACTTTCAGCTAAAAAAAATCTAAAGAAAAATGATTACTGTCAGGTGTATACTTTACGATAAATCAAAGAAAAAAGTTGAAATTACAAGGAAATACATGTTAATTTATTACGAGTTCAAGAGGGTGACTTATCTTTTAACCTGTAAATGTTGCTAAATTAAACTGAGGTTCAGCTGGCAAAGTTTGCACCAAATAAAAATTCCAAATGAGGCCGGGCGCGGTGGCTCAAGCCTGTAATCCCAGCACTTTGGGAGGCCGAGACGGGCGGATCACGAGGTCAGGAGATAGAAATCATCCTGGCTAACACAGTGAAACCCCGTCTCTACTAAAAAATACGAAAAACTAGGCAGGCGAGGTGGCGGGCGCCTGTAGTCCCAGCTACTTAGGAGGCTGAGGCAGGAGAATGGCGTGAACCCGGGAGGCGGAGCTTGCAGTGAGCCGAGATCGCGCCACTGCACTCCAGGCTGGGTGACAGAGCGAGACTCCGTCTCAAAAAAAAAAAAAAAAAAAAAAAAATTCCAATGAAGAATGTCGGCTAGGTGCCATGGCTCACACCTGTAATCCCAGCACTTTGGGAGGTCGAGGCTGGTGGCTCACTTGAGGTTAGGAGTCTGAGACCAGCCTGGCCAACATGGTGAAACCCCTCATCTACTAAAATTACAAAAATTAGTCGGACACGGTGGCACACGCCTGTGGTCCCAGCTACTCGGGAGGCTGAGGCAGGAGAATCGCTTGAACCTGGGAGGTGGAGGTTGCAGTGAGCCGAGATCACACCACTGCAGTCCAGCCTGGGCAACAGAGCAAGACTTCATCTCAAAAAAAAAAAAAAAAAAAAAAAAAAAAAAAAAAAAAAAAAAA
>NC_045434.1:159200623-159226274 GCF_002776525.5 Piliocolobus tephrosceles
AATTAACAGAAACTCAAGTAAAGAAGAAAAATCTATTTAAATCTGCATTAATCTTTTATTGGCTTTTCCACTTGTCATAAACAGTTTGTAACCAGATATATATCATCATACTAAACATCATGTAGAACCTCTCACTCAATAATCCAATTGATATCCAGGTAATATATCCAGTGGCAACAGTTCTCAAATGGGCCATTTTATAACCTAGGCAAAGGTTAATCATCCTTAGCTTCCTAAGTGTGATCTTAACCGAACTCCTGCTGCTTGCTAGTGACTGTTGAACAGCATCCTGTTTTATGGTTAGTTAATTATTCTTTACTAACATTAATGCATCCCAGAACTGGGACCATCAAACAATATGCTGAAAGAGATGTCTATTATCTTTTATTGTTGTTGGACCTTTTTTTACACTTAAAAATTTTTGTTTAGAACATTCTTGTTGAATAGTTACATTTTGTCTGTTCTTTACTAAGTCTTTATTTATATTTGCCCCACCCGCCTTCATCCCCAAATGGATTAAAAAGAAGCCTCTAAAATATATAATCCCCTACAATGTAAGCAAATCTAAATAAATTAGGAAATTAAAGAAAAGTAGGAATGGAAAAATAAATAAGAGCCTAGAATGAACTTAGTACCCTAACTCCTGAACATTTGTTGAAGTTAAACCATAAATTTGGCTCTGAACTGTCTAACAAATACGATCAGAGAAATTCATTCATTTGTTTACTTATATGAGAAATACTTCACGTGGTAGGTGAAAAGCATTTTGTTGGACCTAGGTTATATGGCATGGGATAACAAAGACTCAGTGTTTCCCCTCGGAGAACTTATCATCCAGCTTCGAAGACAAATTTTAACAGTTAGACATAAGTTATAAATTATGAAAATTCCATAAAGGAAAAGAATAGTGTTCTAAGAGAGCAAATATTAGGGAAGATTGAGATCACACTTTAGATGGGGGACTGTGAAATTGAACTTGAAACCTCTGAGTTGCCTCCCGATTTCCATTTCCTCCTTCTTTGTTAATAATAGAATTCCAGCTTTTAAGGAAGCACCTTACTGCCCCAATAAAACATTACATTTTCCAGCTTCCCTTACAGTGGGAGATGACCACGTGACTAAGTTCTGGCCAATAAAATGTAAGTGGAAACACTCTTGGCTTCTGGAAACTGCTTAAAAACAGAAGCCTTGGTTGGGAGAAGCATCCCTTTGTGGTTCCCACTTCCTCCTACTGATGGCTCCAAAGTCCTGTGGACCATGACGGGATCTTGAAGATGAAAGGCATGTCCGAGGGTGGCAGAGAAGAAAGACAAATCCAGATGACATTCTAAAGACACCACAGGGACCCTAGACTCCCGCCTGACATGAAAGAGATACAGATGTCTGTCTTGTTTAAGCATCACTGTTGTATGTAGCTGAACATAAACCCCAGTGATTCTACAGTGAAGAGATCATCAGACAAAGCTTAAGAAAAGAAGATTCCAGCCAGCGGCCATCATGTTGGAAGCACCATGGTTTTTACTGCAGGAACTGGAAGATCAGTATAAATAAAGTAATGAGTGAAGGGAGACAACACAGGATGAGCTCAAGGATATGCAAGGGCAGATCACTCTGGTTCTGGGTTAGAGTTTATTCAAATGCTACAAGAAGCAATCAGTTAAGTCAGTGGTTTCCAGACCTTTTTGCTGGCCACTGAATCCCTTCTTCAAATAAAATCTTATGCAGAAAACAAAAAAAGCAGGGCTACTCTTGTGGAAGCCAGAATCCAAGTCCCTAGAACCCATGTCCACCTCCCTCTTTGCTCTCATTCTCAAGCCCATAGTAGCTCCTCAGGCAGTCTGGAAGACCCCCCAAGGCTCTTGGGAACACAGGCTCAAAAAGATGGAATTATCTTTTTCACAAGAGTCTATAAGGTAAACAGGCACTCAAGAGAAACACAAGTCTTTCTAGTACTGAGGCCAGAGAGAAATTTCTCCTGTGGATCTTCACAGAGAGAAGTTTGTAATGGCTTTTTTCGGCTAAGGCTTCATGCCAAGGCACAATTCAGAGAAAGCAATTTTAAGGGTGGGGGACAGGAAAGCAGGGACTGGAACTATGTAAAACATTGCAGCCCAGATCCTTCACCTTCACTTGGCTTAATCCAGGATAGCCTCAGTCAAGCACTGAGATGCTCCTTCTCTCTCCGCACAAATCTCCCTCCATTAAGCTCAGTCTCAGCTGCGGTCAGGACAGCTGCCTGGGAGCCCCCTCTGGTGCTGTCAACAGGGGCTTCTCACAGGGGCGGGCACCTCCCCCTCCAAAGATTTCCATCGCACACTTGTTTGGCCTGCAAATAAATTGGCAACGCAGCTGAATTTAATCTTTTGATTCCCCCTTGAGAACCAATTTCTCCAAGCCATTCCCACGTAGACAAAAAGATTTTGTCTCACTAAACCTGTTTATTGACCAAAACTGTCGCCTCTGCTCTGACCGCTGACCTTATCTGAATATTCAAATCTATTACAGATCGCAAGTTCAAATGATTTTGGTGCCCTCTGGAAGCCCTGTTTTCATAGTGAGCTGATTACGAATGACAATATTATAAAAGCTTTAATTGAGATTCTACAAACAATTTGCACCCTGGATTTACAAACCTAATATATTCAGAAGTGTGAATGCTGCTGACATTATTATTTTTTTCAGGACAAGTTAGCCATGCCTTTGTAAACGCTGCCACTTCCCCTAGCCGACGCATTTCTGCCCTCTCCACAATCTTAATAATCCCTAACCCTAGTCTGCAAACAATTTTGCAAGGCAGAAAATGTCTTTTGCATTCTGATGCAAACCACGACTGCCCATTCCCCACTGCCTGGGGAGAAAAGTTTGAAACCCCACTCATGTAATGGAAGTAAATGAGTCAGGAACATAGGTTCTCATACTTGCATTAGCACTGCCTTAGGCAAGCCACTTAATTCCTCTTTATCTTACCCTTCTTGGTAATCAAGGGAAGATAAAATAATTCTACACCCAACTCACAAAATTGATGTTTGGAGAGAAGAGAATTAATTGATGTTAAAAGGTTTAAAAAGTCAAAAGGTGCACTTGCAAACGTAAGCTGTTTTTATTTAACAGACATGTTTTTTAAACAATGAAGATACATCTGAGTAAAATGTGAATAGTATTAAGACCTAACATTTACTGAGTACTGTATTACATTTGCCAAGCCCTATGTAAGTGCATTAAAGGCACTATCGCATTGAATCATAGAAAATCCCAGTGAGGTGAGTGCTGTTCTTAAGCCCATTTTACAGAGAAGGAAAACTGAGGTTTGGATAAATATATAGCTTGCCTAAAGTCACAGAGCAGGAAACTAAATCTCATTATCACTATATAGAATTTACAGTGTAGATACTTCCAGATTTTATTGGATTTTTCAGCCCCACCAGTAAAAATATCCTGAAATGAGTGCTGTGAACAGCTATTTGCCATATATCTCCTAAAAGGGGGTTGGCTCCTTGGTTGATTGATCCTGAGCTGAAATGGCCTCGGTTTTCCCATTTGCTCAGTGAGAAAGAGTTTGCCAAGCCCTTGTCTAAGAAACAACACATCAGAAGGAACCTATTTATTTCATCACCTTTTTCTAATCTTTGGCAACAAATATGGCCTGAAAATTGGTGTAACAATGAGTTAAAAGAACATGGTTAAAGGGAACCTCTAACCTCTTGTATTAATCCAACTTACAGTGGAAAGCAGAATGTCTTTTTTTCCACATGTGCCGCAAGAGACCTGTTGTTCCAACCAGTAGAAGGAAGTTTTTCCCTTGTCTTCTCCGCTCGAATAAAATGAAGCAAAATCGTTCCAAATCAGGGGGTAAAGTACAAGCTTTCTGAAAGAAATGGCCTGTCCGAGCACTAATATTTCAGAATTTCACAGTTAAAAACTCACTGTAGGTAACCGATAGCCTAAATTTACTGAATTCCTTTCCGAGACAGCCTATTTAATCAAAGTTAACTGGTGAAAATTACGAAGGCTCTTAATTGAGCTCTCCTATGGTGAGCTTTCAAAACAGCAGTGCAAGCACCACAGAAAATAACAAAATGAATAAACTACACTTTTCTCTAGTTCCATTTCCAAATACGACGTCTGGAATGAAGAGTTTAGATCTCCAGGTGGTGATCTTCATGCATAGTATAGTGTTTGTCCTGAATTTCATTGCTTTGAAAAAAAGGTATGAAAAGTCTTGATTTAGTTGGCATTTAATGTGATTTTTATATAACTTCTGTGATATAATCAGTCGCAATGGGAATCAGTGGGGAAACTTAAAGAGCAGTAAAACCTTCAGCTATTGTTCTTTCTGTGCTCTGATTGGCTTGCTGGGTATACAAAGCTGAAAAACTCTCAGTTCACATACACCTACTCTATTTGTAGACACCCATAATGATTGAGTGTGGTCCAGCACCATCCCCTTTCCCAGCCAGCCAGCCAGTCAGAATGCAGGGAAGACAATAGGTATATTGGAACAGCAACAAAGAATGTGTTGCTGTAAATCACATTCCATTTCTGCATAGCTGGGAATAGTACTGCACAAGCCATAGGCGAGTATATTAATGTCTCTTGCTATCCATAAATGAAAAATCATGCACAACAACACACTCTTGATTGTTATTGCAACATAGCTTTTTTAGTATTAGATTCTTTGCTTTACTTTTTCAAAAAAGCAAAACGCATGTTTTACTATTATTTAGAAGCATTTTTTCCCTTTCAGTTGAGTCCATAAGCATTTCTTTCCAGCAGATAAACACATTGTCTTTCCTGAACACTGATTGACTAGTGATGTAATTGGAACTCAGAGGTATTAAATTTCTGCAGCTTAATGATATCAGAAAAAAAGATATGATATAAATGACCAGGGACTTCCCTACACCTAGTCAATTTGAATTTGGAAAATTGTTAGAACTGCATGGAAACATGAAATGAAATACACTAGCAACACATTACATTTACATGTTTTAAATATGCTTAACCATGCATTTAATTTAGATTTAATGAAATAGTTATTATATGCAACCAAAACATCAGTGTTATTAAAAACAAATTTATAGAGGATTAACAGCTGTGTTACATGTCTATACCTACCTATGCCAAAGTCTTTCACTCTCAATAATGTGTTTTGATCATTAACTTGTATTTATTAAATGTACAGTAATTAATTCTACTGAGTGAGATTGATTAGGGCACTCCTTGGAGTTTGGATAAATACCAATTGATAATTTAAACTGTTTGAACTTGGCTCTGGAATCTATATACCAACTCTTTGAATATTTATTCCATGTTTTAAGATTCATAATCAGTCAATATGAGGCTAATAGAACTGCAATGTGAATTCTAAGCTGTGTATCTACAGGATACATTTATCATTATTATTGATGATCAGAAAAGACATCAACATTCAGCAAAGGTTTAAATATTTTTTCATTGAGTTTTCTTTTTCTTTCTCTCCATTTTTCTGTAGGAAGAGTAATTTGAAAAGGCTACGTTGGGGGAAAAAAGCAATGAAGAACAAATTGCTGTACATGAAGTTACGTTTTTGAATAGCTGGGGAGATTAATTCACTTGACTGCAACTGGTTCATTACTACCCCCAGCTACCCAAAAATGAAATATCACGTATGGTACTGTCTTTGCCCCATAGGTCATAATACTATAGTGATCACAGCAGGGCTGGGCTCGATTATGGAAAATGAGACCCCAGTCAATGCTCTCAAACACCCCCCGCCTGCCAAGGAGCTACCCGGGTGCCGTAATTGTGTTTACCTATTACCATGCTTTTATTTCATTACTTTGGACTTGCGGGATGCTTTAAAAGGAGGCAGAATTTTGGAAGGTTCTGGAAGCTCTTACTAATGAATGCTGTGTTTAGGGAGACTTTCCTCCTGCATTCTTGGAACAAATCATTTATGCCTTCCTTCCTTAACCTAAATTCTGTGGCCTATTCTTAAATTCCTCACCAATAGAAGAGACAGAGAAAGCAAACAAGGAAATAAATAGCCTTCTACCTGCAACTGGAAGCACTGTCCCTCCAAAAGCCACCTGCCTTTGTTGCTTCACCTGTCTTGGGGTGAATGAAGAATAAATTTGTGGGTCAGGAATTTTTGCCTCATTTCACTTCATCTGGTTTCTCAGCAGCTTCTTTTTAGGACACTGCAGTCATCCTACCTCCAGAATGTCACTTTGAAACATAATCTTTACCATTAATTGAATAGTTAATATTTTCCAGGCACTGGCATTATCTCCTTTCATGATTATGGTAAACTGTAAGGTAGACAGTAACAAGACCTAACACTGATTGAGCAACTTTTAGGTACCAGGCACAGTTCAGAGAATTTTTATTCTCTGAATTCACATATTCCTACCAACTGTATGAGTTTGGTACTATTGTCAATCCTGATTTAAAGATGAGGAAACTAAAGCTCCAGAAGGGTTCAATGAATTTCTCTACATCGCAAAGTTAGTATGGAGAAGATCCAGGCTTTGGACCCAGGCAACTTGGCTTCTGAGACTATACAAGGAGTTGCTACTCCTGTTTAAAAAATGAAGGACACAGATTCAGAAAGGCTGGAAGAGCTGCCCAAAGTCACCCAGTGACTTTGATAGTGCTAAAGCTGGAATTCAATTTCTGGTATGCCTGACTCCAAATACAGAGCGCTTAACCCACCAAGCATGCACATTATACTCCTCCCATTCCCCATTTACAGGGGTGGTTATCCATTTGAACTCACGTGTTTGTACATCCATTGCCCCAAGGACTAGGATTATGTCCTATTATCTGTATCTCCAGCAATCTGAATGTAATGGGTCCCTGATTCTTAGTAGATACTGAATAAACATTTATGAAACTGACATAATCAAGGCCTTTCATGACCCCCCTCTGCTACAGGCAGGGTTAATTATTTTTCATATACATGTTTCTCAACAGCTTGCCTTCATTGCTTTGTGATAACACATTCTACGCTAAGCTGTAAGGACACATAAATATAGCATAGTCTCATCCAGTAGATTGGGCGATAGCTTAGGGCAGAAAAAGTGTCTTATTCATCTCAATATCTTTACTACCTAGCACTGGGCCTGGCATATGGTAGGCACTTGTGACACAGACTGTGAGCTACTGCTCTGAAATCCCTCTCCTCTTCTTCCTGGACACTACGATACTTCCCAGCTTTCCTTGCATTTAGGTACAGCCATCTGACTGAGTTGTAGCCAGTGGGTTGTGAGAAGGCAAGACAAGGGCTATTTCCAGGCCAAAGTAATTAAGAAATGGGTACATGCCCCCCCCCCCACCCGTTTCCTTTCTACCAATAGGATTCAGGTAACAACAATGCCTTAGAAGATAGTGAAACCGCAAAAGGGAAGGGGTCTGAATCCCTGAACAAGTACATGGAAGAGAGATGTCTGCTGACCAGGAATACTGAGACCTATTACATGAACGAGAAGTAAATTTCTATTCTGCTTGATCATTCTATATGTTGCATCTATTTATTACTGTAGTTAGTATTATCCCAACCAATACCCCATTTATCAGTGATAAATGATAAATACTAATCCTCAATATCAGCATACTGTTTTTAGTTGGAAGAGAAGACAATCCTATCTGCTTAAGAGTAAAATATGTAGGGTTTTTTAAATCTGTTATTTCATGAGAACATCATTATTACACCAGGGTCTTTGGGTACCTACCTAAGCTAATGTACAGCAGGAATCAGCTATACTTTCCTTTTGAGAAAATGTATTTCCCTTCCTTTCCCTTCCCTTCCCTTCCCTTCCCTCCTTCCCTCCTTCCCTCCTTCCCTCCTTCCCTCCTTCCCTCCTTCCTTCCTTCCTTCCTTCCTTCCTTCCTTCCTTCCTTCCTTCCTTCCTTCCTTTCTTTCTTTCTTCTTTCCTTTCTTTCTTTCTTTCTTTTTTTTGTGGACAGAGTTTTGCTCTTGTTGCCCAGGCTGGAGTACAATGGCACAATCTCAGCTCACCGCAACCTCCCCTCCCAGGTTCAAGCAATTCTCCTGCCTCAGCCTCCTGAGTAGCTAGGATTACAGGCATGCACCACCACACCTGGCTAATTTTGTATTTTTAGTAGAGACGGGGTTTCTCCATGTTGGTCAGGCTGGTCTCGAACTCCCGACCTCAAGTGATTCACTTGCTTTGGCCTCCCAAAGTGCTGGGATTACAGGCATGAGCCACCACACCCAGCCGAAAATGTAGTTTTCAAACAGTCAGGTGATTTGTCCAATGTAGTACAACAGATTGGTGGCAGAGCCTAGTTCAGGCCTCCTAACTCCCAAGTTGTATCAGTAAGAAAGTAAGCAGCTGATTGCTAAGCATTATGTTTAAAAAAAAAAAAAAACTTTAGTCATTTTCACTTTGGGGTTAATTCTTATATTCTTCTGATGTGAACACAGACTCAAGTCAAAGCTCAATTTACTGACTACTATTTTTTGGTCCACTTTTTAGAATATCTTGGCATGGAAAGCAACTGTGCAAATGTTACATCTCGAGAAATGGTGCTTTTCCAGACAGCAGCTAAAGTTAGAATATGTTGTTCATATGTGATGCTGCACATTTATTTTATGTTTAGAATAACTTTACATTTTATTGCAAAACAAATGTACACTTATTATAGAAACTTTAGAAAATAAAAATGAAGGCCGGAGATGGTGGCTCACACCTGTAATCCCAGTACTTTGGGAGGCCAAGTGGGACAGATTACCAGAGGTCAGAAGTTTGAGATTAGCCTGGCCAACATAGTAGAACCCCATCTCTACTAAAAGTACAAAAATTAGCCAGGCATGGTGGCGGGTGCCTGTAATCCCAGCTACTCGGGAGGTTGAGGCAGGGGAATCGCTTGAACCCGGGAAGTGGAGATTGCAGTGAGCTGAGTTCACACCATTGCACTCCAGCCTGGACGACAAGAGGGAGACTCCATCTCAAAAAAAAAAAAAGTAAAATGAGCAAAAAAAAAAAAAAAAAGTAACTCATATGTATATTATATGAGATATATTTGACCAAAACAGGGTCATTCCATATTCCATATTCTTCTACAACCTCAATTTTCAATGACTGCACAGTATTGTGCTACATGAATATATCAGTATTTATTGACTGAGGCCTTACACGTCTCAGCTATCAGTAAAACAGAACCACAGTTTAGAGTCAGGGCAATGAAAGTCGTAGACATAGCAGTTTTATTCTTTCATTGATTCATTCATTTAACAAACATTATTTGGGTACCCTCTTGGTGCCAGGCATTGTGCTAACTGCTGGAGGGCCTACAATCAAAGAGACCCGTGAAGCTTCTCCTTCCTGGGGCAGAGATCCTGCAGGTCAAAGTAACTGTGATATAACAACATTCCGTTGCCCCACCCCACCTTCTTCACCCTGCTTTCAATACAGCCAGTGCTATATAGAGAATGTAGAGGAACTCAACAGAAAGAGAGGTGTTTTTTTGTTTTGTTTTGCTTTTTTGCTAAGTGTCATATGTTTATATTAAATAGATAAAGCCCAAGAAACAGCAAAAATAGGTTAGGTTGCATTAGTTCTCATGATTTTTCCTTTCCTCGCTGCCCTTGCCTGTCTTCCTTGTGGCTGAAATATACTCCCTACTCCATTGACGTTGCATTTGGCCATGTGACCGAAAGGGATGTATGCAGAAGTAACAATGTTCTAGTTCCAAGCAGAGGCTTTAAGAAACACTGGCTGGGTGTGGTGGCTCACACCTGTAATCCCAACACTTTGGGAGGCTGAGACGGGTGAATCACTTGAGGTCAGGAGTTCGACATCAGCCTGGATAACAGGCTGGGGAAACCCCATCTCTACTAAACATAACAAAAATTAGCTGGGCGTAGTGGCATATGTCTGTAATCCTAGCTACTCAAGAAGCTAAGGCACAAGAATTGCTTGAACCCAGGAAGCAGAGGTTGCAGCGAGCCAAGATTGCACCACTGCACTTCAACCTGGGTGATGGAGTGAGACTCTGTCTCAAAAAGAAAAAAAAAAGAAAGAAAAGAAAATAAAAGAAAAAAACACGATAAATTTCTCCCATTAAGAAATGGATATCATCTCTTGTGCCCTTCCCTACACCACTAGAAGAGCTTTCAACCGGCAGCCGTTGCTCCTCCACGCTGGATCCTAAAATGAGAAACGCGTGGGGCTAACCTGCACCTAGCTTGTAGCTCAACTCAGAGCTGTCCCAGGGAGCCACAGACCTACAACCAAAAAAATAAAATGCTTGCTATTGTAAGTCATTGATATTTTGGCGTTGTTTGTTATACCAAATTATCATAGCAATCGCTGACTAATACAGAACAGTTCAAAATAAAGTATTCAGTTGTGAAGGTCTGTCTGAAATGTCCCGAACTCTAGGAAGAGTTTAAAGATTCTCCCACGTCAACTCTTTGCCTCGCCAGTGGAAATCAATCTCTCCTTTGTGCTTCCTTAGTATTTTGCTTGTGTCTCTGTTATAGCTGACATTTACCAAAGCCTGCTTTTTGTACACATTTAGTTGTATATGTGTCTATTTTTCCCAACATAAGATACTTTTTTGTTTTTGTGGGTTTTTGAGGGCAAGTACTCATCACAGTGTCTAATGCCTGGCATGCAGTAGATGTCAAGAGTATTTAATTGAATGAATAAAGGAGGTCTTCAGGAAATGAGGGTGGGTGGAATGAAACTGAACAATGGCATGTTAGCCTAACCTTTGAGATGCACCATGGTGTACAAAGGCAAGTACAGAAACTGCATCCTTTCTGGCAAGGGCGGGAAAGAATAAGCAGAAATTTAAACCAAGACAAGTTATAAAGGAGACAACATGCTATCATAGAAAGAGGAAGCTCAGTAACCAGTAGTCATGAGACCTACATTGTAGTTCTGATTTGGATCCTGAACAGCTGTTTTCCCTTAAGAAGTCCTTTAACCTCTCTGGTCCTCATTTTTTTCACACATAAGAAAAAAGAATGATACTTTTACTCACGAGCTCATTACAAAGATCCAGAAAAATGTACACATGTGACAGAAAATCAGCTGATTTTTTTCTAGGAATAGAACCTGTATTCCATCTAACTCCAGGAAGCCAAAGGATAAATCATGAAGTGACCGCACAGGTTCATGTTGAATCATTGTAGGAGTTGCTCACTTATAGTGATTACTGTTTTGTGCTGCCTGTTTTTCATTAACAGAAAGCAAAATACTAAACATTTCTAATGTTTTGTTGTCAGGAACTCTATTCAAATTGATATGTATTTTTACTTATTTTATCTTCCAGGCAAAGTTAATCCCTCCTCTCATTTCCCTCAGTCATAGTTGTTAGTTATTATTGTTGTACTTTGACATAGTACAATGGTGCCCTCAGAAGATAGCTTTTTTCTGAGATGAAGTTTCGCTCTTGTCACCCAGGCTGGATTGCAGTGGTGCAATCTTGGCTCACTGCAACCTCTGCCTCCTGGGTTCAAGTGATTCTCCTGCCTCAGCTTCCCAAGTAGCTGGGATTACAGGTACACGCCACCACGCCTGGCTAATTTTTGTATTTTTTTTAGTAGAGACGGGTTTCACCACGTTGGCCAGGCTGGTCTCAAACTCCTGACTTCAGGTGATCCACCTGCCTTGGCCTCCCAAAGTGCTGGGATTACAGATGTGAGCCACCATGCCCAGCCCCAGAAGATAGTTTTGTAGACTTTCCTGCCCCATATGAAGTAGTCCCATAGTACTGTACTTTTAGTTCTTATTTCTTGTTTTACAGTTTTCCCATCAGCTTCCCCACTGGTAGGCTACCAGTTGTCATTTCTAATGGCCATCAGTAAGAAATGACAGCTGCCTCTTCCTGCTGTCAGGCTGCTACCAACCAACTTTCTGCTTCAAATCTACTTGGAATTATATGTCAAATGGAATAAATAATTCTGAGAAGAGCCTAAAGATGCCTTCCATGGGGCTCAGTGAATGACATTTAGTGCACAGGCTTTGTTGCAGCTACTTTGGGGACTCAGTCTTTTTACCTCTGTATTCCAGTTTGTGTCTGTGTTTCCGAGGGCTAAGATTGCTGATGGAATAATATCCTAACAAACAAGGTTCTATTCTATTTCTTTACTGAAAAAGAAAACAATCTGGGAGACACATCTCTAGATAAGATGGTATAGATACAATACCTTTTAAAAGTTATTGTCATTGTTGTTAGTATTACCATTGCTTTGTAATCATTTTGCGGGGCTGTGAATGCAGTGGAAAGAGCACTGGATTGGGAGTCTAGAGTTTTAGGTTCTAGCCTCAACTCTATTAAATGACTTCAAGAAAATGACTTACCCTCTCTGAGTCTCAGTTCTCTAGTCTCAAAAAGTGAAAGGATTCAACAGGATGATCTGTGAGCCTCTATGTTCTATGAATCTATGTCAAGGTACCCAGACTATTGCTTGGCAATAACTACAGTATGTCTGGAAATAGACTTCACTTTATGGCTTTGGCCTTCGTGGTTTGCTCTAACTTGAGTATTCAGTTGATAGCCAAATTCTTAACACCATTTTCTGGTCCCTTTACTATTTCTTTTTATAATGATTTTGTCCTTAATTTGGACTTATTTCAAGGAGAAAGATGTTAACTATTTAAAAGTGATGGGATGTTTTAATCTGGGCTGAAAAGCCTGTTCTTTGAGAATGGCTTAATTAACATTTCCAGGTTCATAACATTTTCATTTATTCATCTTTTTGTTTTTAAATGGTTTTTTAAGTTTTCCAGAGACGGCAATCTCACGTTCCTAATAGATTATAAGAGAGAGAGTAGGTCTGCTGGGATCTGCATTCTTATTAGGTTTAAGATTCACATTAGGAAAAAAAAGAAAAGAAAAAAGGAGCTTAAGCAGAATAGGTCCACCATGCTAATAAAAAAAGAAACAGAACTTTAGTTCTACACAAGATAATATGTTCAGATAGCCAGGCAAATGCAGATCCAGCGACCTTGAAACAGGACAAATATTTTTCCTCCCTGAGCTCATTCTCAGCAGGGGAAACCATGTCTTATTTTTCTTCCCACAATGCCCCAGCAATGCAGAGAGGCTTGTTCTGTAAAGGAGGTCAGGGTGTTACTGAGACAGAATGACAGAAGCTAAAACTCACAGCTGGGTGGACTTTCATGACTTGGGGGATAGTTGGCCATCAGAAATTGGGGTAAGAAGGAAGCACATCTGGCACTGTGGTCTGCGTGTGATGAGTACCCCAAATACAAATTAAATTCAATTAAATAAAAGAGTACGGGAAAAGGAGTCAGGGGGCCTGCCCCACACCCCCTGCCTACCCTCTGTGCTATGGATAACAGCAGTATGCTCTTGGATAAGGACTTTCCAATTTTTGGTTCTATTTACACGACTGCAAAATGGGACTGTCAATACGAGCCCCACGCACTTTGTGAAATGGTTGTCATGACTGACGCACTAGATGAACATGAAATGTCTACATTTTAATATGATCAGCTGACAATAGCAACTTATTTCTGGCCTCGTTTAAAGATCATAAAGATTATTATGATCATGATAGCTGCTGAGCCTAAGAAAGAGGAGAAAGTGTAACGAAACACTACATACTGCTTTGTCCATGTTGGAAAAACGGCTTGAATCTGCCTTTGCCCTTGTCTTCAGCAATTCTGTAAAGAATTAGAAAGGGCGGAGGCAGGTGGATCACCTGAGGTCAGGAGTTTGAGACCAGCCTGACCAACATGATGAAGCCCCGTCTCTATTAAAAAATACAAAAATTAGCCGGGCATGGTGGCGGGTACCTGTAATCCCAGCTACTCGGAAGGCCGAGGCAGGAGAATCTCTTGAAGCCGGGATGTGGAGGTTGCAGTGAGCCGAGATCATGCCGTTGCACTCCAGCCTGGGTGACAGAGCAAGGCCCCGTCTCAAAAACAAAAACAAAAACAAAAAAAATTAGAAAGGGATGAGACTATCATGCCAGGTCTCCTCTAGGCCTCAGATTTGGTGTCTGTGGAGTTTTTTCCCTGAGTCACCCTCTCTGAGAGTGACAATCAGGAAAGTTCCCCAAAAACACTACTGTGGCATGGCTGACTCTCAGACTCATGGCAGAAGAAAGCATTGTGTGTGTGGGGATCAGTCCGAAGTAGCAGTTTGTCATGTCTTTACTCTCCAGAATATGAGCTAATTTTGCAAGAAGAACGGAGAGTGTGTTCAGAGAGTGGGAGAGTATTTCTAAAGTCACAAGCCAAACATACAAGAACTCCAGTTATGTACAGTTATGTACAGGCACCAGATAATTAAATGCCCTACTGTCTATTAGCTTTAATGCCTGATGCATATTCCTTGTAGGGGAATTTAAGGGTTAAGCCATCCCAACATGCCTCACTCCCAATTTATAAAATGGAAAATCTTCCATAAATCAAAAGTTACAAACAGACTTTGTAATGTCATAACTCTTGTGACGGCTCTCACCTTGATTGATTCCTATACATACATTCTGGCTGATTACCATAATGTGCTCTTGTGGGACAATTGGCACCGGATGGGGAGAAAGAAGCAGGCAGGGAAGTAAATAACAAATGGACCTGGCTCCTCCTCATCTAGAGTGATTTCACTCCACTGTTCCATCATATCAACTGGGAAAGAGAGTCGTAGGGTTTAGGCAATCAATTACAGATATGTGTAGAGGCAGACACAATCATTTCACTGATTGTCACCAGTCTCGAGCAGTGACACCGAAAAGTGATCCGTCACTCGATTTTCTCTGACACCCGAGAAAGATGGCAGACACTTGTAGACTAACAGGCCCCTGGATTGGTTAGCTTATAAAATTGAAAAATCGCTGTGTTTCAAACTTATCCAAACCTTTAAATACCTCTGTTGCTAAGATTTCATATCTTTCTGGCAAACATTTAGAAAGATTACCAATAGGCTAATGACATCATGCCAGAGTGGAAGGTACCATCTCCTATCACTGCAATTGATGGCGTCACTGTATCCAGCAGGAGAATTGGAAGGGTGATGGAGTAAGAAGGAAACAGCTACTTTCCTCCAACATGGGAAATGTGGCAGACACCACATTAGATGTGTTCCACCTGCTGGGACAATTGGTGGGAGGACCCCCAGAGGGCTGATGACCCCCTGCCTCTCTCCCACCCACATTTCCAGAGCCCTCAGCCCACCGGGTTTGCAGCCACTGGAGGCCTGGACTTAGTCCCCTCCCATTCAGCATGATTTCCCTGAGTTTCCCAGCCTTTGCCAGGTGGGATTCTATATTGTCTACATTGCAGTGATGGCAGCCTTCTTTCCAAAAGAGTCAGTCCATGACAAATAAAAATGTATACAGCCTTTGTCTTTCTTTTCATTTAAAGTGAGAATAGTTTCATTATGACCCATGGGTTCAAAAGAAAAAAAGGGCTGAACCCAGTGGTTCATGCCTATAATCCCAGCACTTTGAGAGGCCAAGGTAGGAGGACCACTTGAGCCCAGGAGTTCAAGACCAGCCTAGGCAACATAGCGAGACCCTGTCTCTACAAAAAATAAAAATAAAAAAAGAAGAAAAGAAAGAAAAGAAAAGAAAATAATTAGCCAGACATGGCAGTGCATGCCTGTAGTCCCAGCTACTCAGGAGGCTGAGGCAGGAGGATAGCTTAAGCCTGGGAGGTCAAGGCTGCAGTGTGCCATGATCGTGCTACTGAACTCTAGCCTAGGCAACAGAGTGAGACCCTACTTCAAAAAAAAAAAAAAGAAAAGAAAAGAAAAGAAAAGAGAAGAAAAAGGAAAGAAAGAAAGAAAAGAAAAAGGAACCAAAAAAAGTATTTTCTTACACATAAATGAAATATTTAATTAAATTACAGAATGTCATTGAGAAAACTGGCACTGTCTTTGAACCCTTAAAATATTAATACGTGAATGTATTTGAGAAGTGGCAACCAGAGGCAGCTTTTTCATCTTTTGTCCTGAGGTTAGGCTGCAGACCGTTTCCTGAGAACAGGCAGGCTACATGTGGGACCTCCACAGCAAAGGATGACGGGCAGGACTTCTTCCTAAGGCAGCCACCTCTGTGGAAGCTCCACTGTCTCCCAGCTGCAGCCTAAACTAATATTTCTGCCAGGTGCTTAAGAAAGATAAAAGTCAGTTGAGGCACCCTTCTATCCAAAATCCCACACTGCAAAGTCTTCCAGAAAGACACTGAGTAGGCCTGAAGATGCCATCAGCACCTTCACTGAGAGTGACTCAGCCCATATCTGCCATTTCTTCTGGCACTTAGAGTCTCTACCAGCCACCCAGGCACTATCCCTTCCATCAGCATATTTTCTCTTGGCACTGGAGGATCTAAAACGAACCCGGCACAGTCCCAGACTTCTTCGTGTAAATCATCAAGAAATATGACGACCTTCTGCAGAAATGATGTTCTGCATTTCAAAGTTCATCCACTTCTAAACTAAATCAGGGGCAGCAGTCTGGTGCTCTGCTGGGTTCTCAAATCGCTTGACTCTAAACCCCCTTAAATCCTTTCGCTCACACTGGCAACCCTCTTGTAAACTGCCCTTGGCAGTTAGAGAAGGCCCCCCTCACGCTTACTGACTGTTCACACTGGTCCACTTTCCACTTTTAAAAGGGCCAGAGAGCAGGTACCTGGAAACGATTTTAAAAGGACTAGTGATGTTCCTATGGCACTCTGTACGCCTCAAAGAGCATTTGTGTCTGTTAGTTCATTTGACTCCTGAGACAAAGGCCCCTGGAAGCAGCAGAGCATCCTAAGGACAGAGAAACAGAGATAGTAAAGGAGTTACTCAAGGTCATACAACGTCTTAGCAACAGTCTAGATTTTTGGACTCATGCTGTGCTAATCCTGCCCCCTAAAAAGAAGCAGCATGGTGAAAATAATACTAGTAATGGCAATAGTTGTCATAACCTCCTGAGCACCGACTGAGTGCCAGGCCCTAGCTGAGCCCCTCATCCCCATCACTGTATTTGCCACTTTCCACCCTCTTGGGGTCCCTCTTGCTAAACTCATAAAATGCTTAGAACCTCTCTGTATACTATGCAACTCCAGTCTCCTGACTTCAGGGAAGGTTTGGCACTGCCAGTGGTTTGACCTCAGAGTTGGAAAACAGGTAAAAAATCTGAGCATCGCCGAAGAATTCAGAGTAGTTGCAGAAAGCCCTAGAAGAAAATCTTTAAGCAAGTACAGAACTCTCATAAAATGCTATGGGCCTGGAAAATGATTTCATAAGTTATTTTGATGGCAAAAATGTATGAAACAGAATTGACTAATTCATAAATAACTTCAGAGTCTCATCTATTATTTCTCACATCATAACTTACAATGGAATAATTGTTTCTAATTCTGCTGAGTATTTTCTCATGCTTTTTTGGTCCCCTTGGTAAATCTTATTAGTTGGGTAACTCCTAAGACATTGTAGCTTTCTTTTATGACAATGAAAACAAGTAAATATTAATAGCAATTTGTTTTTAGTACTATGCAGCATTAATTTCACCACTAGAATCTCTTTTTTTTTTTCTTTCTAATTTCTCATCTCAGGGAAAATTGGCTGAAATTCCCCCAAAGAAGAGCTTACAGAAAAAACAACAACAAGAAAACTCAGTGTCCTGTGATCTTATACAAATCTCAACTTACATTTTATTTACTATGTACATTACTGCAAACCAATATGAACCATAACTCCATTTAGATAATAATAATCAAATTATCCAACCTGGGATAGCATGTTTTATAGATTTTGGTCTAAATTTAATATAAAAATGCAGTAGTCCTTGTTTGGAAGAGTTTATTAAGGGTTAGCAAAGAAAAAGCTTTTTCAATAGTCTATAACTCTCTAATGGCCTTTTTCAAATAAAATGGGAAAGAATTTGAAAAGAAACCTATATCAGTGAGCTGCAATTGTAACATTACAGTACAGGTCTATAAATCTTGACATGCTCAGAAGATTGCCTAAACCAGCAATACAATCTGTCCAAACCTCATTGTCTCCACGACCAGCCAGCCTCATTTTAAGAAATGTATGTGGTCTTCAACCTAATTTTATCACCTTCATTTGTAAACTAGTCAATCAATCAAAGCATCCTGGGAGTCTAAATAGAAAAAGGAGTGCATTTTCATGCATTCTGGGCGACAGAGTCAAAAATTAATCTTCACTTGATCAGACATTTCTTGCCCTCATCTCAATAGACCATCATTAGGGTCAGCAATGTATATTAAAAATAGAGTTACCGCAAACAGTTCACCAGCTGGAGTTTGCCGGCTGCCTGCCCTTTCCTCAGAAAGCTTCCTCTGTGTGAGCCTGAATATGTTCGCCAGATTCATCTGGAAAGAAGCAGGCTGGAAATAAAGTTAGGAAAGAAAACGCCTGCCGCCCTCGGGAAACAGGCATTGCTTTCCAAGTGCCTGGACCTGCAAAACACTCCAAGTGAGACTGTTACAGAGAAAATACTTCCTAAATGTATATTCATAAGGATCAGGCCCAGGTATTCTCTACACACTGGGGGTAAGGGCGGGAGCTTGCCCCAGGGCGGGACTGATAAATACCGGGAGGAAAGGCAGAGGGTGGCTGGGGCTCCAGGACAATGTTGATTTGGAGCTGTCTCGATTCTCCTCCCTGTCTTACCATTCTTCAGGGTTTCTGCTCTTCAGGCCAAGGCATCTCTTTTGTGTAAGGCCACCATGGCACTTCTTTCCAGGCAGTGACTCTATCAGGAGATTCCTTGGATCTCTGGCTCCTAAGGAAAGAATGACTAGATTTCTCCCTCAATATGTATTTATTGAAGGAAGGGAGGTGGCTGACAGCAATTTTATTTTCAGGCCATGAACCTGGGAGCCATTCTTGGCATCTCCTTTTCCTGACATCCATATTCAGAGCATCAGGAAATCCATTTGGTTTTACCTTCAGAGTCTAACCGGAAGCTGACCACTTCTCACCTCCTGCCCTGCTACCATGCTGTTGTGAGCCCCCATCATCCTTTGCCTCTCTTGTAATAAATAGCACCTGCTAGGTCTTCCTGAGCTTACCCTTCCTCCTAGTGTCAACACAAAAGCCAAAAGTGATTCTTTCATAACATAAATCAATCTACTTTTCTGCTCAACCCCTTCGGCAGCACCCATCTCATTGAGAGTAACAGCCAATGTCCTTTAAATGGGCTACTTAACTGAAGGCTAAGAAAATGATACTTATTACTTAATGACATTTACTCTGAGCCCAAGGTTTCCCTATAATTACCTCAGTTTGTATTCCCATGCCACTAACATAGCTGAGATTATTAATAATCAAACCATATATTGAGCACATTCTGTGTACCAGGCAATGAGTTAAGTACTTTACTTTCTTTATCCAATCTCTCTATAAATGGGGGGCATGTGGGACTCACTGAAGTTCAGGGCTTTCTGCCATTGTAGACATGGAAGGTGTTTACTTACATAGGCTAAAAAAGAACTGGTGGGATGTATAGCAGAAAGAACTAAGCCTTATGTTCAAATCCTAGCTCCACCAACTTGGGGCTGGAATGACCTCGGACCAGTCATTTAAGCTTCTCGAGCCTGGGCCTCCACCTCTAACATTAAGTTGGGCTGCTGTAAGGATTAAATGAAATAAGGCATTAAAAAATGGTCACAATGTCTGGCACAGTTCCTGGCACTCCATAAATATTCTCTTCCTTTTTCCCTGTTTGCCATCCCTAAACAAAATTGAGATGTGAGTGAGTCTGTGTTTGGTAAGATTTCCTCAGAACATCCACAAAGGGGCCTTACCTTGAGACAATCGAAGACCAGTTTATTTTAAAGGAATTAGAGACATCTGCGGTTTAAAAGGTAGAAGGCAATGCATCCCACTAAGGAATGGACTCCTCATCAGTGGGGACAGATGGTCTTCCAGGGTCCCTCAAATTCATGCCATGTGGGAACCTGCCAGTGGCCTCCATGGGTTCTTCTCAGAGAGGCTGTCCTGCCTGCACACTCTTTGTGGATAGTTGCCTATTCCTCCCTTGAGGGCAGGCTCTCACCCAATGACCACTACACCCCAGTCTTGCACTAGCGGTGTCATTAAAATCCACAATTTCCTATTAAGCTCTAGCTCCATGGCCACCAATTCCATAAGCATCAGAAAAACTTTGATGGAAGTCTAGATACTGTCTCCGAAATCCCGCTCATTTACTCACTCTCTGCTTCATTTACTTGAACATTTATTGAGCACACGCTATGTGCCAACAGCTGTGCTGGGTTCTGGGGATCTGAAGTCTCAGCCTTCAGGAAGGTGCTAGTCTAAAGTCGGTTTTCCCTAAGTGTTGTGTGTGTATCTCTGGTGGTGGTGAGATGGTTAGAGACAGCATAGCCATCAGTTTTTTTATTTAAGTAGCTAAGTATTTCTTTTAATATTTATATGAATATTAAATATTCATATAAATATATAATACATATAATTTTTTAATATGTATTAGAAAAAAAATAACTAATTCTTCATGCTCATAATTGCTGGAATATTATTCTTTAGGGCTATGCAAACAAAGAATGAGCTGAATTCGAGAAAGTGATGAAAGAAAATAACATATAGAGGATGCATGAATATGGAGAAATTGTATGAGAAATGCTAGTGTAAAGTGAGAGATACATGAACATCCAGAACACAAAGTGGTACAAGCTGGGCCATGGACCATACTCAGGGCATTTATTAGCTGTGAGCCTTTTGACAAGTTGACTAGTTGCCTTGAGTCTGAAATGGGAATAATCATATCTCCCTCCTAAAGATTTTTCGGTGTGAGCATTACATGTGTATGAGAAATGCTAGTGTAAAGTGAGAGATACAGGAACATCCAGAACACAAAGTGGTATAAGCTGGGCCATGGACTGTACTCAGGGCAAACAAGCACAGATAATGATAATGCAACTAAAAGTTATTAGGGTTATGTAGCACATAGTAAGTGTGCAATGAATGTCAGGGATCATTCTTCTTAATATTAGGTACTTACTTATTCCATTGCATGCTATTGCCTCCAGAGTGAATTATCTCATTTGACTTTGGTACAGTGCAATGCCTGGCACAGAAAAAGGTACAACAAATATTTGTTGATTTGTTGAATGAGTAAGTGAATGAATAAGCAAATACACATCTATTTATACACCGAATTAACTGGATAATACAAATACTCCCCTTTTCTTTGTAATGTTTGAGAATGCAATCTAAAAAATCAAAACAGATGTATTTAAAAGCTTGTTATTGTAATAATCTCTGCAGATGATTTCAAAGGTTGTCAAATTTTTCAAAGAACTTAAAACCCTCTAGGGCAAAAACCACAGGACCATTAAAAAGATCAGTGGCTGCCACAGGGGTGGCAGGAGTGGTTGAGGGAAGGGATAAATAGGGAGGATGTAATGGCAGACACAGGACATTGTACATTTGTCAAAACCAATAGAACTGTACAATACAGAGAGTGACCTCTAATGTAAGCTATGGACTTTAGTTAATAATAATGTATTAGTATTGGTTCACCAATTGTAACAAATATACTACACTAATGGAAGAAGTTAATAATAAAAGAAACTGTGGGAGCAGAGTATGTGAATGCTGTACTTCTTGTGCAATTTTTCTCTAAACCTAAAATTGCTCTAAAAACACAAAACCAAACAAGCAAGCAAACTCTCTAGGGACTAAAAGAGATGATACAGGAAGACAATACTTAGACTACTCTGAGGCTCAGAGAGGAATCCCAGGCTGGCTCAGAAATGAAAGAGGAGAGTTTGTTGCCACTGTGGTCTGTAACAGAAGCTTGCACATGAAATAAGAGAGGCCACAAAAAGATGTGTGCCCATGCCTGACAGATACACCAAGAATGCTTGTGCTTAATGTATTGGAGAAATTTTTCAAGGACAAGCTGCCCTCATGTGAAGATTACATTTGCCACTATGCCAAGGTCAGCAAGACCTAGTGATGGAGCCTTTCCTATAGGTGTAGGCAGAGATGGACCGCTTGGAATGGGTGGCTCCAAGTGTTCAGAGGCTTTAATCTGAGCAAGTTCCCTATCCTTGTACCAGAAGTCTCCCTGCTTTTGCAATGGAGGCTCCCTGAAGGTAGGAAGTAGACTGCCTTCCTACCAGGATGTTAGAAGCCCTCAGTTGGGTTGGATTACCATGCATTATCAAGCAGCCAGGGCTGGCACCATGCACCTACGATGCTGGTCATTCCTACCTCACCTGCACCCTCAATTCAGTCTTCTGTCTCCTCTTCTCTGGGATATTCCTCTTGTCTGTTATGTATACATAACACTGCTATTTCCCTTTCTGGTCTTATTCATTCATACATTCATCCTTTATTTCTTATTCTTCTTTTTAATGAAGGTATCCCTGCATATAGTGAAATGCATATCTCTTCATTGCACAGTGTGGTCAGTTCTAACAACGGCATCTACTTATATAACCCACATTCCTTTAATGATTTCCATCACCCCAGAAAGTTCCCCTCTGTCCCTTCCCCGATCAATCCCCCTTCTACCCTAGAAATAACCACAATCCTGATTTCTCTCACCATACATTAGTTTTGCCTTCTCAACTCTGTATGCCCACCAGGAAAACTTCTTATTAATCCTTCAAAACCCAGCCAGATATTACCACTAGAATTTATTACTTCCCTCCCTGGGCTCTCTCAGCAATTTGAGTATTTTTCTTATGTGTCTCTCTCCCCCATTAGACAGTGCACTTGTGAGGAATCATTATCACCATATCTTATTCATCTTTCATAACTAGTGCCTAAAATACAGGAGATATACAATGCATGTTCTTTGAATGAATGATGAAAAATATCTTCCAGAAGAACATCTTTCTTTGTCTTTGTCTTTTTTAAATTCCTAATTCACATAGTGTTTGTTTTTCTGTTTTGTTCCTGCATTTTTAAAAATTGTAAAACCAATACAAGCTTACACAGAAGGGTATAAAGTCAACAATAGAAGTCTCACTCCATAGATTAATTGCTATCTGTAGTTCCTGTACATCCTTTCAGAGACATCTATGCATTTGCTTTTACACACTCTACATATCTTCTTGAAGTTTGCTTTTTTACATAGAAATATGAAACCACAATAATAAAATAGTACTTAAAACTAACACATAGAATCTACTATGTGCCAGCTAGTCTGAGCATTTTATATACATACATTAACTTATTTTTTTCTCATAATAGTCCTTTAGGCCAAGCATGGTGGCTTATACCTGTAATCTCAGCACTTTGGGAGGCTGAGGCCAGAGGGTTGCTTGACCCCAGGAGTTGAAACCCAGCCCAGGCATTATAGTAAGACCTTATCTCTACGGGGGGGGAAAAAATTGCCAGACATGGTTGTTGTATTAGTCTGTTTTCACACTGCTATAAAAACATACTCAACACTGTGTAATTTATAAAGAGGTTTAATTGACTCACAGTTCCACATGGCTGGGGAGGCCTCCAGAAACTTACAATCATGGCAGAAAGGGAGGCAGGCACGTCTTATATAGTGGCAGGTGAGAGACAGCCAGCAAGAGCACGGAAAACTGCCTCATAAAACCATCAGATCTCATGAGAACTCACTCACTATCACAAGAAGAGCATGGGGAAAACACCCCCATGATCCAGTAACCTCCCACCTGGCCCCTCCCTCGACACATGGGGATTATGGGAATTACAATTTGAAAGGAAATTTGGGTGGGGACACAGAGCCAAACCATACCAGTTGTGTATGCTTATAGTCCCAGCTACTTGGCAAGCCAAGGTGAGAGGATTGCTTAAGCGCAGGAGTTTAAGACCGCGATGAGCCTTGATCATGCCACTGCACCCCAGCCTGGGCAACAGAGTGAGACCCTGTCCCAAAAAAAAGTAGTCTTTTGAGGTAGGTACTTTATTATAAATTTTGATGTTTATCATTTATCATTATATTTTATTATTATTCACTATTAAAGGTTGTCATTTTACATATGAAGTAACTGAAATACAGATTAAGTAATTCGCTTGAGATCACATATTGTAGAAATTATTTTATATTTCTACATATATACCTACCTTATTCTTTTTAATAGCTACATACTATTCCATTGAATGGCTGTAACATGATTTATCTAACCAGCCCCTTCTCATGGACATTTAAGTATTTACAGTTTTTAGTAAGTAAAAATTAGATTGCAATAAATGCCTTTATACTGACAGTGTTACTTTCTTGCTGAAATATATTCATCTTGGCATGGAACTAGGTCCAAGATGTACACATTTTACATCTTAATAGTTATTGCTAAATTTCCGTCTGAAGCGATCACACCAAATCATATACATACACTTGGCATGGGAGTGCCTGTTTCCCTGTGCACTCTCTCTCTCTAATTATTAAACTTTAAAAATTATATCTCTTTGATAAGTATGGTATATCCTTGTTTTGACCTGCATTTTATAAAACAGGTGTGAAATTGAGTATCTTTTCCATATGTTCAGGACCATTTAGAATTTTTTTCCTATACTGTTCATGCTTTTCTTTCTCTCCTTTCTATTGGGTTAGCCTTCTTCTTGATTTGTGAAGGCTCTTTGTATATTGAACCACTAGCATTTTGCCTATATAATGCAAATACTCCTCCCATTATCATTAATTGTAGTATTTTTTATAATACAAAGTTCTTAATCAATTTGTCAGCCTTTTCTTTAAAGGCTTTTGAACTTGGCTCCATCATCCTTTCCTCTTTAGCCAGAGAACTTCTGACATTGACACCACGTAACTTTCACAGTGAGTCTATGTTGTAACTAAAACCAGCAACCAAGGGAAATTAATCATTTGGAAATAAGGCCACAGGGCTTCAATGGATGCTTCATAAGGTGATAACCGTTTGCTGGATGTGATGCCGGTTCAGTGGGTGTTTCACATTGATAGATAAATCCCTTTCCCTAGCAGATGGTGTCAGAGTGGAAATTTTTGTAGTATGGGACAAGTTAAGGGAGTACATAAATAACATTGCATTTGATTCCCAACTTCTTGTGAGTTACAACATGTGGATGGCTTAAGCAGGTGCAGCCATGTTAATACACTGGCAGAGAATGATTGATATTACCAGTGTCAACTCCAGGCAGCAAGCAGGATGAATAAAAACATTTCATCAGGGCACTGAGGGACAATCAAGATCCCCAGGCCCTCCGAAAGGTTTTCACTGAACCAAACTCCAGGCATCTTGATGTAGAAGACCTACTCCCACACTTTGTGGAGGGGGCGGTGCACACAGGGATTTAAATAATGGATAAGAGCCTTCATTTTTCAACTCTCGTCAAAATAATCCCCACACAGTTTTATATAGTACTTTGTTCCACCTAAAGGACAAAGGTAAAGGTTGTAGAGAAGTTTTCTGGGACTTGCACGTGTGATTCAAAAGTGTCTCCTCTGGGATGTATTTTCTGACTGGTTCAAGGTGGGCCCTGACTTCTATTCTGTTGTTCAGGATTTTTAAAACACTCTCTCCACCTCTCAGGAGATGGATGGTGTACAAAGGAAGGAGACAATGAAACCTTATCCATTTCCTGCTTGTCTTGCTTGTATAGCAAGCTTGTTCCCCTCCTTTCTTTCTTAGTTCCCTTCTAGAAGATGAAAGATTGAAAAAGAAAGAAAGAAAGAAAGAAAGAAAGAAAGAAAGAAAGAAAGAAAGAAAGAAAGAAAGAAAGAAAGAAAG
>NC_045434.1:159226284-159251284 GCF_002776525.5 Piliocolobus tephrosceles
AAGGAAGGAAGGAAGGAAGGAAGGAAGGAAGGAAGGAAGGAAGGAAGAAAGAAGGAAAGAAAGATATGCTGTTATAACCTTTATCAGCAAGAATCATTAGTAAAGATTAGGAAGCCGGTTTTCCCCTCCCCGTTATTGGAAACACAGCAGTAGAAGTAAAACACGGCTTTTGGAAGAGAAGCGGTGGAAAGACCTTTAGAGAGAGGCTATTTACCTCCTCCAGCCCCAGATACGTCAACTATTTAACCTACTTTAACAAAATGAGGGTTTTTTTTTTTTTTTTTTTTTACAAAATGGTGACATATCATGTAATGCTGAAGTCAAATAGTACCACATCTTACCACTTTGCAGTAAGAAAGGGACATTTCAAAGCGTGTAAGCTCAATACAGCAATGACTCAAGTGAAACTGGATATTTTTGTAAGTCACAAAACTAAGGATTTTTGTGAATAGTGCTACTTAGGTAGAAAAGAGAACATACAAGAGTTTGATTTTTTTTTTTTTTTTTTGTTCCCGAGGCGGAGTTTCGCTCTTGTTGCCCAGGCTGGAGTGCAATGATGCGATCTCGGCTCACCGCAACCTCCTCCTCCCCAGTTCAAGCGATTCTCCTGCCTCAGCCTCCCGAGTAGCTGGGATTACAGGCATGCGCCACCACGCCAGCCTAATTTTGTATTTTAAGTAGAGATGGGGTTTCTCCATTTTGGTCAGACTGGTTTCAAACTTCTGACCTCAAGTGATCCGCCCGCCTCGGCCTCCCAAAGTGTTGGGATTACAGGCATGAGCCACCCCATCCGGCCTTAAGAGTTTGATTTCTTTAAAAAAATACAACTTCACAAAAAATAACCTTTAAACTAAATCTTTCTCAAGTTCAACAAATAGAAACATTTGACCCATAAACACCAGACTCATTTGCCAAATATTCCTATTTGATGATATTAAGCTTAAAAATAAAAACATATCACATCTAACTTAAAGAGTAATCATATAATTAATAGGTGAAAAACAGAGAGAAAGATTGCTGGAGATTAAGATTAAGCCCTGCAGAAGCGAATGTTCTAACTAGAAATTGGTTTAATTAATAGCACATTTTACATAATGATTACAGTGTAATTGCGCTGACTAGCAGAGTGTCATTAAATATATCCGTGCTCCTTTACAACACCCTAAGGCTAAAAATAATGAGTTACATTGAAAATCACTGTGCAACAGGTTCATAAATAACATTTAAGCCTATACAAGGCGAATACTTATAAATAATAAATATTTGCCTTTTGTAATTGAAGAAAAAATGACAGCCTTCTTTTTCTACTACCTTGTAGATTGCCATGTTATAATGCTGAAAAGATTTTTCCCCTTGCTTTCTCTAGAAGGTGTTGAATAATTTATTCAAATGCTAATATTCCACGTAGTCTGACTTTGAGGAACAAATATTCCTACATAAAGAATAAATGCCAAGATGCTTATTACTTCTCTTGCTTTACTTTACACCATGTATCCCCCCAAAACCACCACAGTCTATCACACCTGTCAAATGAAGTTAGTGGCCACATTTTCTTGCAGAGAAGCAGCATTTTTCTTTACGTAAAAATTACCCCTTCTCCCAAAATGTTCATCATGTTTGGGATTGTTACGGGGCAGCAGCTGCTCCGTGACTTCAGAAAGGAAGTCAACCGTGCCTGAGAACTTTCTATCTTCCTTTTTCTTTTCTTTTCTTTTCTTCTTCTTTTTTTTTTTTTTTTTTTTTTTTTTTGAGACGGAGTCTCGCTCTATTGCCCAGGCTGGAGTACAGTGGTATGATCTCAGATCACTACATCCTCCGCCTCCTGGGCTAGAGCGATTTTCCTGCCTTAGCCTCCCAAGTAGCTGGGATTACAGGTATGCACCACCACGCCCAGCTAATTTTTGTATTTTCAGTAGAGAGAGGGTTTCACCACTTTGACCAGGCTGGTCTCGAACTCCTGGCCTCAGGTGATCCATCCCCCCTCGGCCTCCCAGAGTGCTGGGATTATAGGAGTGAACCACCTCACCCAGTCACCTGATAACTTCTTGATCTCTCACTTTTCTCCTGTGAACCAATGACATCCGATAGCAAAGGATGCTGCTCCTTTGATCCAGGTAGTTTATACTGGCATAGGCTCAGGTCTGCAGAAGGTCAACCTTCACGAACCTCCTCTTCTTCATCTCCTCAGTCCTGAAATGGAGTCGTGTTCCCCCAGGGCCTGAGAGAAAGCAGAAGGCAGAGCTCTCTGGCAAGGCAGCCTCTGGGGAGGCTTCCCGAAAGCTCCAGAGTGCGGCTTTTAGCCCCTGGCTTCTCTCCAAGGACTGTGGGAAAGAGAGGGTCTCCAAGCTATAGGAGAATACGACTCTGTGGGGGGTGGTGATCTTAGGCAGGAAGGAGGACAGAGACATCCGCAGCTCCCTAGGAAAGGACACAAGGAGAAAAGCCTCTTTTTCTCAGAGTCCAAGCCATGTCCAGGTGCGGGTGAAGCAGGTCAAGCACTGTCACTCTTGGAAATGCAAAAGCTCCCAGGACAGGAAGCCCTTGAAGGAGGAGGTCACCGCTTTTGCCTTCCCACTTGGGAGAGCAGGTCTTTTTTTGGTGGAGGAAGGCATTGTTGCCTAGCGATGAAGAAAGGACTTTGGCAGTACCCAGAACTCTGTTCCAGTACTGGATCTACCACCCATTGCCTGTGTGATGTTGGGTAAGTCACTTGACCTCTCTGAGCCTCATTCACTAATCTGTAAAGAGGCATGACACCAGTTTCTACCCTCTAAGATTGCTGTGAGAAGTGTCTCCCAATTACTAATGGCTGAATCTGTGATAGTTCTTATTTATCTCATCATTAGAAAGTTTTTTCTCATATTTAGCCAAAATCTTTCTTCTGACAAGATTTTGTCAGAAGATTCTGTCACTCCCTTCCATGGACTCTAGTCCCTTCCGGAGTGATGAAGAACCAAGGTTTTTCTATTCACCCCCGCCCACTTGCACATTCAGTATAACCAAAGGGAATTTTTCACCATCCGAGTAATACCTCCCCTCCGATTACAACCCATCATGATGACCCATGATTCTTAGGGAGCCTAAGGCTGAGAATCCTTATTCTGTATGATCTGGCCTCTGCCTGCCTCACCAGCCTCATCTCAGGCCACTCAAACCCTCATGCTCTGTGCTGCAGAGGCCCCAGGCCTCTTTCTGCTCAGGTAGGCAACTCTCCCACTGGCCCCAGGGCCTTTGCATAATGCCTTTGTTTGAAACTCTCTTCTTGTCTGCTTTTTCTAATTAGCTCTTCAGACCTCAGCTCAAACAAGGCTTCTTCAGGGAAGTCTTAGACTAACTCCCCAAACTAGATTAGGTTTCTGCCTCTCACAGCTCCCTCTACTGTTTCTTCATAGGTTTTATCATTACTGAAAGTGGTATAGTTTTGTAATTATGTGATATATTATTATTTCCATTCATAAACTGCTCATTTTATGAAGGCAGGGAATCATGGCTGCTTGGGGCTAATAGTGAGCTCACCCATTACCTGTCATACGGCCCCTGTCAATACTTGGTGTGAATGAATGAAGGATGGGAAGAACTAATATTCATTTCCACATAAGAGTCCTGCACATATTCGAAGATAGTTCTTGTGCTTCTCTGCTTCACAATTTAATTATCACAAGATGAATGATCACAGTGCTCCTGTACTCTCATCATGTTGAGTTGTAGACCCCTCAACAGCCCTGCACTCACACCCAAGGGAGCTCAATAGAGTGAGAGGATTGCCTTTTAGGATCTAGACATTCTCCTTCCACTACTGCACTCAGAGGCTGCATTAGCTCCAAATATACACACGTTTGTGTCTGTGTGTGTATTATGTACACACGTTGTTCTTTTGTTTAAAAGTAATAGACTTATGAAAGCAAATTTGGAAAATAGAGACTAGAAAAATGGAACAAAAATAAGCCTTAGACAGTCATGCAAAAAAAAAAAAAAAAAAAAAACCCACTCTTAACAACTTGCAATAATTCTGTGAGTACCTTTTTGCATGTGAATAAGTTATTGTAGCATTTAAGGAAGGATTATATAGTGGAAATACCCCTACAGACTCATATGTATCCTGCTTTTTTACCAATATTAAATTATAAAGATATTTCTTTATTATCAAGTAAACTTTACAAATACCATTTTACATAGTGCTGTATCAGAAACATTTCAGACGGTACTTACAATAATGCTTGGAAGACTATTTTCTCACACCCTAAGAAGTCTGAAGGTAGATGGTTGCTGACATTGCTTCAAACAGGTTTTCGCTTATGGCTGCAAAATAATTGCTGTAGCTCCTACCATCACATTTATATTCAAGGCAGAAGGGAGAGGAAAAGGATGTGTCATTTCTATCTTTTTTTCAATCAAGAAAAGTCAACTCCTTCCCAGGGCCCTCAGCAGACTTCCTTCCAGTTATAAATCCCTGCCTAGATTCTGTCTATGATCAACACTAGGTACAAGGACATTTAGAAACGTGAGTATTTCCTTTTTCCAGCCTATAGGGTTGAAGCAGGCAAGGGAAATTGGGCACCTTTCCCACCTTCTATCAGATTAATTTTATTCCATTTGATTCTCAGCTCTTTAAACAAAAACCTTGGCAACTTGCTTCCAAAAAGATCCTTTCCTCCTTTTGCCTCCTGGTTTATGAAAATCAACCAGATCACAAAGGGAGTTAATAGAAGTGTTTTTGGTTATCATGATGTTTATGGGGGTGCCAAGGCTAATGGGCATCATCCAATGTGCAGGAAATCTGCACAATAAAGACCTGCCCATCCCTAAATGCCAATAGTGTCCTTGTTGACTTTCATTCAGTGACTATTATGGGAACTATTTAATCACAAAAAGGAAAGGAAGGAAGGAAGGAAGGAAGGAAGGAAGGAAGGAAGGAAGAGTAAGGAAAGAGCATTGTGTAATTAAATATCACAAACAACAGAAGACAGATAATACTTATCAATGATGGGATACAACCCTATGCATACTACTTTCTCCTTCCCAACCCACAATTTATATCGTGTCCTATATACAGACAAGATTATTTAAATTGCCCTTCGAGTGAAGTATTTAAGAAAAGGCATGGACTTTTTTTGGTTGGTAGGCTATTAATTATTGCCTCAATTTCAGAGCCTCCTATTGGTCTATTCAGGGATTCAACTTCTTCCTGGTTTAGTCTTGGGAGAGTGTGAGTGTCCAGGAAATTGTCCATTTCTTCTAGATTTTCTAGTTTATTTGCGTAGAGGTGTTTATAGTATTCTCTGATGGTAGTTTGTATTTCTGTGGGGTCGGTGGTGATATCCCCTTTATCATTTTTAATTGCATCTATTTGATTCTTCTCTCTTTTCTTCTTTATTAGTCTTGCTAGCAGTCTATCAATTTTGTTGATCTTTTCAAAAAACCAGCTCTTGGATTCATTGATTTTTTGGAGGGTTTTTGTGTCTCTATCTCCTTCAGTTCTGCTCTGATCTTAGTTATTTCTTGCCTTCTGCTAGCTTTTGAATAGCAAAGACTTGGAATCAACCCAAATGTCCATCAGTGACAGACTGGATTAAGAAAATGTGGCACATATACACCATAGAATACTATGCAGCCATAAAAAAGGATGAGTTTGTGTCCTTTGTGGGGACATGGATGCAGCTGGAAACCATCATTCTCAGCAAACTATTGCAAGAACAGAAAACCAAACACCGCATGTTCTCACTCATAGGTGGGAACTGAACAATGAGATCACTCGGACTCGGGAAGGGGAACATCACACACTGGGGCCTATTATGGGGAGGGGGGAGGGGGGAGGGATTGCACTGGGAGTTATACCTGATATAAATGACGAGTTGATGGGTGCTGACGAGTTGATGGGAGCAGCACACCAACATGGCACAAGTATACATATGTAACAAACCTGCACGTTATGCACATGTACCCTAGAACTTGAAGTATAATAATAACAATAAAAAAAAAAAAGAAAAAAGAAAAGGCATGGGTGTAGATCTTTACTCTTTCTGGCTTTCAAAGGGTTCACCCAGGACTTTGGGACCTGATATTGTTTGCAATTTGCTCTCCCCGGAGGAGATTAGGAAAAATAGAAAGGCCCAAGCGAGGTACTGCTTGGTGTTTAATGATGACAGGCAAAGGTGAGAAAGCACAGATCAGCTTTTTCCTCTCTGCAGAGCCTGAGCTATTAGGAGAAGGGAATTTAGTGTTTGATTTGCCCATTCTCCATTCCTCATCGAGGTTTCGGTCCCAAATTGCTAAACCTCCATTCAACAGTTAAATTAAACATAACTAACTTTGTTGATATTATTTCATAGCTGAATAACTTGATATTCATACTCTTTGTATGTTCAATACGTACAGAGCTCAGACACATTTTTAAGTCTCAGCTGGTGATGAATTCTGCTGAGCTAAACTTGTGTTTCACAGGATCCTGCTCAGCTGAGACGGGGGACGCTATTGCACTGTAAAAATAAGCTTCAAGCCATAATTTTGATGGGCCCCTCACAGCAAGGAAGCATCCCTCTTCTCCTCCTCCCTCTTCACGGTAGCAACTGCCATTTGCCACTCGTACATCCTAACCTAAAGGAATCCCTTGCAGACAAGTCTCTCATACCAATGCCTCCAATGTGGAAAGAGCACTAAACTCAAACTCCAAAGGCCTCTGTATTTACCCCCTGTCTGCCTATTTCTTTATGAACTTGTGACTGTAAGCAACTCACTTAATTTCCAATAGCCAGATTCCACATTTGGGAGGGATGAGATAAAAAATCTGTCTTCCTATCTCACACACTGGCTGTAAGCTCGGGTTGAGAGAGTGCCACAAACTGTCAGGTGCTGTTCACTATGATTTACATGTTCACCTATAATCTGGATGCCTGTCCTTTAAACATGATAGGAAGAGCCTAATAAATAGTTGAATTGAATAATAAATGTGTGTGCTTATTTGTTCATCCAACATGTATTAGGCAGCTTCTGTGTAGCAGTCGCAGTGGTAAATACTATGGCTGTAAAGAATGAAATTGTGCTGTAGTTTGAGAGAGAAACAAGTGAACAAATAATTATAATATGACAAAGATTGTACTCTATAATGGAGACACTGACAGGGGATTTGAAAACATGACATTCTGCCTAGGTGAGCAAGGGTTGCTGCACAGAGAGAAAGGGGAACCATCTCAAATGCTCATGAGAGCCAGTGCTGGCCACTCTTCTGAGGATGTACACACATTCTGTCCTTTCGTGGTCACAGAGCCCTGTGGAGTGGTTTACATCTACTTTATAAGTAAGAAAGCTAAGGCCTAAATAACTTCCAGAAGGTCACAAAGCTGGTGAGGTGAAACCTGGATCCCAAAGCCCACACCCTCCAACAGGAAGCCAGATCCTCCTTGGCACCCCAACACCTCCACACGCTTGTCTCACAGGCTGAGGAAAAACCTGCCAGGCTTCCTTTCCAACAGTGGTTTAAAAAGTTACCCAAAACAAACAACTCCATTAAAAAGTAGGCAAAGGACATAAACAGACACTTTTCAAAAGAAGACATTATGTAGCCAACAAGCATATGAAAAAAAGTTCAACATCCATGATCATCAGAGAAATGCAAATCAAAACCACCACAATGAGATACCATCTCACACCAGTCAGAATGGCTATTATTAAAAAGCCAAGTAATAACAGATGCTGGTGAGGTTGCAGAGAAAAAAGGACACTTACACACTGCTGGTGGGAGTGTAAATTAGTTCAACCATTGTGGAAAGCAGTGTGGCGGTTTCTCAAATAGCGAAAAACAGAACTACCATTTGACCCAGCAATCCCATTGCTGGGTATATACCCAAAGGAATAAAAATCATTCTATCATAAAGACACATGCATGCGTATGTTCACTGCAGCACTATTCACAGTAGCAAAGACGTGGAATCAACCTAAATGCCCATCAGTGGAAGACTGGATTAAAAAAAATATGGTACATATACACATGGAATACTATGTAGCCATAAAAATGTACAAGATCGTGTCCTCTGCAGGAACATGGATGGAGCTGGAGGTCATTATCCTTAGCAAACTAACACAGGAACAGAAAACCAAATATTGCATGTTCTCACTTACAAGTGAAAGATAAATGATGAGAACACATGGACAGAAAGAGGAAAACAACAGACACTGCAGCCTACCTGAGGGTGGAGGGTGGGAGCAGGGAGAGGCTCAGGAAAAATAACTAATGGGTACTAGGCTTAATACCTTAATACCTGGAAACGAAACAATCTGTACAACAAACCCCCCTGACACAAGTTGACCTATATAACAAACCTGAACATGTGCCCCTGAACTTAAAATAGAAGTTAAGACCAGGCACAGTGGCTCACACCTGTAATCCTAACACTTTGGGAGGCCAGGGTGGGTGGATCACCCGAGGTCAGGAGTTCGAGACCAGCCTGGCCAATATGGTGAAACTCCATCTCTACTAAAAATACAAAAAATTAGCCCAGGCATGGGGGTGTATGCCTGTACTCCCAGCTACCCAGGAGGCTGAGGCAGGAGAATCACTGCAACCCAGGAAGCAGAGGCTGCAGTGAACCAAGATCGCACCACTGCACTCCAGCCCAGGCAACAGTGAGACTCCATCCATAAATAAATAAAATTAAAATAAAAGTTAAAACTACTTACCCTAAAATATCTTAGGTAACATTAAACATGTGTTTCCAAAATTTATGCAAATTAGCTTAAGAGCGGAAAAAATGGGGTACAGAGGTTATTATAGGTGTAGGCTGATCTCTCAAAATTGGGTCTCCTAAGGGACTGCAACTCAGTTCCAGAAAGCTCCACCAACAAGGCAAAGTCTCTCCCCCTCTCTCTCTGGCTATATTCCATTGTCTTTGTTATCTTTGTGTTCACTTTGCTCTCTTTAGATGAGCTTTTGTTGCTCCTCCATGAACAAAGCAGGAGACGGCCACTCCACCCCTCATTATACCAGTTTAAGCAACCCAAGGAGACTGACTAGCATCTCTACATCCCAATTCCAGATTCCAAGAGGATGGTATCTGATTGGGTTAGCCCAACTTGGGTTAACTGTGTCCTTCAGTGTGGGCTATGTATAGTGACTTCATTCCAAAGAGTACAGCCTGCAGGGACCTGGCGGGTAGAGAAACATGCCAAACCCCACCTCAGCCAGGTGATCAAGGTCAACATCAATGGTGATAATCATGTTGAAAGTATGTATCTTTGACATACAATGGAATAAAAATGGCACATTACCTCTGTAGTCTTCCTCCCCGAAACACATAACTTCAATCTATTCATGAGCAATACATCACACAAATCCCGAATGCAGGACATTCTGCGAAACACTTGACTAGTAATTCTCAAAACTGTCAAGTTCATAAAAAAAAACCAGAGAGGGCTGATAAACTGTCACAGTCAGGAGGAGGCTAAGGATGTAGGACAACTAAATGTGATGTGGTACCTGGATGGAATTCTGGGACAAAAAATAGATATTATAAAAATCTAAGAAAACCTGAACAAAACATAATGTATAGATATTGGTTTATTAATTGGAACAAATGCACTATGTTTATGTAAGATGTTAATAATGGGGGAATATTGCAACTGGGCCAGGTGCAGTAGCTCGTGCCTGTAGTCCTAGCACTTTGGTAGGCCGAGGCAGGAGGCTCACTTGAGTCCAGGAGCTTAAAACCAGCCTCAGCAACATAATGAGACCCATCTCTGCAAAAAATGTAAAACTTAGCCTGGCATGGTGGCACATGCCTGTGGTCCCAGCTATTCAGGAGGCTCAGGTGACTGGATTGCTTGAGCCTGGGAGGTCGAGGCTGCAGTGAGCTATAATCCCACCACTGCACTCCAGCCTGGGCAACAGAGCAAGACCCTGTCTCAAAAAAAAAAAAAAAATAGGGGAAACTCAGTGTGAGGTACATAAGAACTCGATACTATCTTTGCCATTATCTAAGCCTCTTCTTAAATAAAAAATTTATTAAAACAAAGGATTGTACGCTCACTCTGCCCCAATTACCATGCTGGGGACTTTAGACCCTGCAATAACTAAAATAAAAAGTCCTTCTCAAATTACCCTGTCCCCTTTTCTACATACCCCAGTATGCGTTGCAAGCCCTTTAAGATAAGGGAAGCTGTCAAGACCCAGTACAGTCCTGACACACAGTATGCAGTCAGTATATCTGTGCCGATGTGAACTAACGTCTGTTGCTCACAAGACAGAACCTCATCTTAACATTCAGAGATGTGACCTTGTCCTGTCACATATGATGGGGTCACTGTCCTTGGACATGGAAACATGGATGACTTCTTTTTGCTCACTCTCTCTCTTTTTTTTTTTTTTAAGACAAGGTTTTATTCTGTCACCCAGCCTGGAGTACAGTGGCACAATCTTCACTCACTACAGCCTCGAATTCCTGGGCTCAAGCAATCCTCCCACCTCAGCCTCCCAAGTAGCTGGGTCTATAGGTGCGCAGCACCACACCTGGCTAATTTTTGTATCACTATGTTGCCCAAGCTGGTCTCGAACTCCTGGCCTCAAGTGATGCTCCTGTCTCAGCCTCTCAAAGTGCTAGGATCACAGATGTGAGCCACTAAGCCCAGCCACTCTCTTCTTATAGAGCAAGTTAGTCCCTTCCCAGGTGGCCACCATCAACCCCTAAGAGGTCATGAAAGGGGCCTGGGCCAGCCTCTGAAGGATTTGCCTTCCAATAATCCTTTAGTCCTGGCCTGGCAACTCCAAATGGGACCTAGACTTCATCAGTGTTTTATGCCCTTTAGGGGACCTATCCTTGCTTCTCTCAGGACAGTCTTATAAAACCTTTCAAAGGATAAGAGCCTCTTGTCATGATTAACCTTTGGAATGGGCACTAAAAATAATTTTGCATTCACTTTAACACTTCAGGTTTTAAGGGGAAAGACAGATGGGTGTGGCTAATTTAAGTATTTTCTTTCCTAAAGCAATGGAGAGGGATAGAAGACCCAGAAGGAGTTTTTGGCAGCTGAGCTGAGATTTGGACATTTTAGCCCTTTTCCACCCACTTTGTTCTCCCTTCTGAGTCTCCATTCAGTCATTTCAGTCCTATGAACTGAGTATTAGCTGATTAGCTAATTCCTTTAGGAAAAATGTCATTAATTCATCAGTCCTCTTGATTTCACTTTATAAAACTGGCTTTGAACATCTTTCATTTTAATAAATGACTGAAATCTGTGCTGTGGTTTGCAGAGTCATAATGAACATGCGAATTCAAAATCCTCGCTGTGGTTTACTTTCAGGCCTATCACAAAGAAAACCATACTGCTCCTCACAATCATGCCAGAGTTTTCCCATAAAAAGGGACCATGCTAAGTCCTTTGGCTTTGGGCACTAATATCACCACCCACTGCGTGAGCTTTTGTAGCCTGAAATCAAGAACAGCCCTCACTGCTACCTGCACACCTGTGCCATAGGATACAAAAGCAGCCCCTGTCCAGCCACACGCCAATCGAGTAATGTGGACCCTTGAGGCTGAATAATTCCATCCTCAGTCCCTTCTGAGACTTTTCCCCAGGTGCTACAGCCTTAGCTTATGTAAGCACACATACTGGTCCTCTCTCAACTAGAAGCTTCCATAAGGGTCATGATTTAGTCATCTCCATAACACCCGTAGTGCTGGCATGATGCTTGCATGTCATATACACAAGCACATTACAAAAAAGGAGGGCAAAGATACACAGGGCTTCCACCTACCCTGGGTGAGCCAAAGTCACTCTACAGACATGGATGGCGCTTGACATGTAGACAGGTAGAGAGCAGGGATTAAAAAAGAATGTCTCCCCGTTTGCTTGCTCTGACTGGGCAATGATATAATTTCCAGTCTCACGTCTCTATTTCAGACCACATATGGCAGTAATATTGGCTCTTCCCCACCTCAGCCTAACCATGACTAAACAGGTTGATGAATGTCATGCATCTTATCATCATACATGCATATTTTTAAATATAATTCACTTTTGATCTGCACCCTTGTGCAGTGGCGAATGAAAACAGTTAAGATTTCTTCCACTGTCTGCCTTTAAATGTATTAAACAGCCCTGCTGTCAATAGATTATATTCTTGTACAATGATAATAGCCCCCAAAACTAAGAGGCCTTGTCAGGAATTGCAGTTGTCACAGTTTGATGGGAATGATTTTACTTGGGGTTCGTCTGCCGCACAATCATCTCATAATCTGGATATACATCACAGCATGACATGTAAATTTCCTGCTACTCTGCTTTCATTTCCAGAGGCAGCAATCAAATGAAAACCACTCAACCTCACCCAAATGTATAAATAATTTTCATTCAAACATATTAACAGTCAAAATATGAGAATTTATCACAGAGTGCTAGGCCTTTTAAGAAGCAATAAAGACTTTACTTTTTAAGCATATTTCTCCTTAGAAAAGTAATACGAATAGTAACTCGCAATTTAAAAATCGCATTTGAAAGTCCACATAGAAACTACCTAATCTGCAAACTTAAGAGATGTGGGTGTTTTGCCATAGATTTGATGCTTGCAGGAAAAGGGCTGCAAGAAATATCGGGTAGGAGAATTGCATGTCGATTAATAATCACCTACAGGAAAATCCCAATGCCTAGAAATGCGAATTCTTTCATCTTTACTAAGCACACCTTTTGTGCTGCAAAACCAATAGTAGATCACTTCCTTTAAAATGTAAACACCGGATCCCAGAGCAATCTGTATACTGCGGCAAATGACACCGGTTTTTCCTCATAAACATCAGATTTTAACTGAAAGCAACCTCCTAAAGCCCATCAAATTGCAGCGGTGGACATGGCTGACTCTCCCCTGCCTGAGGCTGAGTTCCAGCCACACTGGCTGGCAGTTACCATGAAAGGGAGAGACGCATTCCCAAACGAACAAGAAAAAATATTTGTACTTGGTGCTCTGTTATGAAGTTGAGTGAGAGGAGGGTGCTGGTTTGCTCCTTAGCCTGGTTGAAGGTGAGTGTGGAGTGGCCTTGGGGAACTGCACTCGAGGAAAGGACTTGGGCTGCTCACGAGAGCCTGGGGACTCACCAGCTTGTCTATAAAGCTCACCCTACACCCCGCCGAAGGTGCGTCCAGGCTACGCCTTCAGATGGGAACTTTCTCTGTACCTGACCAGACAGAGGTGCTAAAAGACATCAGTTGACCAATAAGACGCCGTGTTGACAAGAGTTTATTAGGTAAGGAACAAAACCCCAAAAGGCGTATAATACTCTGACACATTTAATTCAATAATCAATCCACTCATATTTCCAAAGGTACCTTCCATATTTTAGAAAGGACAGCGCTTTTTCTCTGGATAAAGGCTAACTTAAAGGTTCCTATCATATCCACTGGGACAAATGACATGCGGAGGGTGGTCAGGAAGTGTGGGATGAGAAGGCGGGGTTCAGGATGGAAGACAATTGATTTTTCCTATTGATGCCAGCATCTAAAAATTTTGCTGCCTCACTTTAAATTTTTATACCCTTTTCTTCTCCCCGCACTGCCCCCTAACATGTGCAAAAACTGCTAAGACGACAGTTTTTCCCATTTCCCCAGTAAGTATGCCTGCAGAAGTAGAAGTACCATAACCCGGGGTACAGCAAGCTCAGCCATTTGAAATAAAACTTTGCAGTACTAATGTTTTTGTAACTGCTTCCATATTGTAATGATATTTTTCCAAGCACTGGTTTTATTTGATCTTAAATACCTTTTTGGGAAAGTCCAGTGAGCTGACTCTAATAAAATCATGCTATTGAAAAAAGGTTTAAGTAGAATGTTCAGAATAAATTACAAAACTGCATGCAAGAATACCAGCTAGTGCTGCAATAAAAAGCTGAAAATGAGTATTCTTGCAATATATTTTAAAGAAGTAGTATACTTTTTTTGTTCATTTTTTTTCATTGAATGTTTCATAACAGAATGCCTCCATGTCATGAAAGGAGGGGAATGCATACCAAATGAACAAACTGCGGGGAAAATTGCATCAAAGGGGAAAAAAAAACCTTGACTTTTTGGGGGAGTATAGAATATATTTCATTTCATTTTCAATAACTGTTGGAAGATAATAGGAAATGTAATTTCTTTCCATTTGCTATGCCAAAATACTTAAATTACATCATACTTATCCTGTCATATTTTTCCCCAACATATTCAGGACCCTTTAATGGATTTCACATCCCTATATATGCACTAAGGAATCGTATCTGCTTTAAAAGACAGAAACTCTTGGAAGGCCTGAGTGAGAGACACAGCAACCGTATATCTGTCTTTCTCATAGTGAAGCAGAAGTCAGGAGTTCCTCATAAGGGATGGAGAAAGGCATCCTCCCAATTACTCATGAAATCCTGGGTCCCAAAGAAACCATGAGCCCTCTCCATAGCCCTTCCACTCAATAGGACAGTCACAAAAATTGGACGCTGAGAGTCAAGGACTGCAGATGGTGAATTTTGCCTGCCATGTGAGAGTCAACTGTGTTTTGGGCATTGAGTCAAGCATTGAGCTTCAGGTTCTATAATGAACAATATTTATTCAAATTGAATTAGTTTATAAATCCAAGTTCACATCTCTCATCATCAAGAAAGACAAAAGCAATCATTCCCATCCTATGAGGAGAAACTGGGACAAGGAAAATGTAGCTATCGGCCCGGTACGGTGGCTCATGCCTGTAATCCCAGCACCTTGGGAGGCCGAGGCAGGCAGATCACTTGAGGCCAGGAGTTCAAGACCAGCCTGGCTAACATGGCAAAATGCCATCTCTACTAAAAATACAAAAAATTAGCCAGGCGTGGTGTCACGTGCCATAATCCCAGCTACTGAGGAGGCTGAGGCATGAGAATTCCTTGAACCTGGGAGGCAGAAGTTGCAGTGGACTGAGATCGTGCCACTGTACTCCAGCCTGGGGAACAGAGTGAGACTGTCTCAAAAAAAGAAAAGAAAAGGAAAGGGGGGGGGGGGGAAGGGAGGGGAGGGGAGGGGAGGGGAGAGGAGAGGGGAGGAGAGGAGAGGGGAGGAGAGGAGAGAAAAGAAAAGGTAAAAAGAAAAGAAAAGAAAAGCTATGGCATGATGAACAAAATTTAGAATATAGTGGAAACTGTTGGTTGCCTACCCAGCATTCCTTCTCCCCACCATCTTCTTTCCTGGCATAACTTGATTTTGTTCAAGAACCTATTTTTATACACAGCCATGCATCTCAGTGGACGCTGACCTCTTTGTTTATAAGAGTGGTGCATTAGTGAGCTTAGGCTGCCATAACAAATATCATAGATCGAGTGGTTTAAACAAGCAGAATTTATTTTCTTACAGTTCTAGAGACTGAAAGTCCAAAAACAAGGGGTTGGCAGGGTCAGTTTCTGGTGAGGGCTCTCTTTCTGGCTTGCAGATGGCTGTGTGCTCACATGGCCTTTTCTCAGTTCATGCACACAAAGAGAGAGGAGAGATATAGAAAGATTTCCATTCTCATAAGGTCACCAATCTTTTGGATTAGAACTCCATCCACTCTTATGATCTCATTTAACCTCAATTACTCTTTAAAGTCCTATCTCTAAACACAATCATATTGAGGGGCAAGGCTGCAACATACAGACTGGGGGAAGACAGTCCAGTCCTCACCCAGTGGGTTTAACTGGTCATAGGCAACCCTATTCCCTTTGCCATTTCTGAGTTTGAGGAAAGGCATGGAACTCTGACCAGTGAAGTAGGAGAGGAAGTTGGCTGGGGCCCCTACAGAGAAGAGTATTCTGGCCAATCAAAGAAGGTGAACATTTTGATATCTGGATGTGACTTCTGAAAGTGAAGTAGCCATCCTACCTCAAGCATAGGATGAAACCAACACCAACGATGGCAGAACACAACAGTGTTAGTTTCCTAGGGCTGCCATAACAAAATAACGGAGAGACTTAAAACAACAGAATCTCACAGTCCTGGAAGCCAGAAGTCTGAAATCAAGGTGTCAGCTGAGTCTTCCTCTCTGATGGCTCTAGAGAAGAATCTTTCCTTGGTCTTTTAGCATCTGGGTTCCCCGGGTTAAAAAATGCATCACTCCAGTCACATGGCCATCTTCTCGCTGTGTGTATTCATATCATTTCCCCTCTATTTTTCTGTCTCTGTGTCTAAGTCTCCCCTTTTCATAAGAACACCAGTCATATTATATTAGGGCTCACCCTAAAGACCTAATTTTAACCTCATTACCTCTATAAAGATCCTATTTCCAAATAAGGTCACATTCTAAGGTACTGGGGGGTTAGGACTCAACGTTTCTCACTGGGGGGACACAATTCAACCCGTAAATTGCTTAAACTTGGACAAATGCCAAGATGGAGTAGACATTAAGACCCTGATGACACAACTTAGCCTCTGAATTAACCAACTCTGAAACCCATCCTGACTCAGGACTTGCTGACATGTGAGATATATATAAGAACATCTTTCTGTATTGTTCAAGTAATTTCTCATTGAGATATCTGTTACTTATAGCTGAACACATCATTCCTGTGACGGATGTTGTGTAAAAACAGACCTCATTCTACCATTTAATAATTGTATATACTTGGAAAAAAATCACTTGCACTCCTGAGAATACTTTCTGTATCTCTACATTGAATCAAATATTACATGAGAGTTGTCACAAGGATTAGATAATGCCTTTCAACAGCATTATACAGAGGTGTTCAGTAGATTGCTGTTATGCTCTTTTTAAAAACTACCCATGTGACTTTGGAAGAATAAAAACAATATCATATAATCTATTGCAAAGAGACTAATGAGAACCAATAGTTCCTTATGGTTATTACATTTCAAAATCAATCATTTTGCCCATGTTCTTCACTTGGGAATTCTGCACCTTTCCAAGTCTTTGTCAGTCTTTTCTGAAAGCATCATCTACGAGAGGCAGTGAGCACAGCGGTTAAAAGCATAGACTTTGGAATCAGGCCACATGGATTCAAATCTTGCCTCCACAAGTTACTTAACCTTTCTGTACCTCAATTTCCTCATCTTTAAAACAGGGAAATGATGATGATAATAGTTTCTCTTGGTACACCTAAGAGGAGTCAAAAGATGTAAGGTGATTAGTGGAGTTTCATGTAGAAGCATGTTAAACACATACTCTTTCTTCCTTTCAATCTTCATTATTGTCTGCAATCACCTTGGGAAGCGACAGCAGTAGTTTGCAAACTTCGCTAAGTGTAAAAAGCACCTGTGATGCTTATTGTACACAGAATCGAAAGACTTCTGCCTCTCCCACCCAGAAATTTTGATCCAGCAGATCTGAGATGCTAAAAAACACTCCAGGAGAAATTGATGCAGATGCCCCCTTATCATACATTGAGAGACTCTCTATTTTACTGATTGGAAGTCAGAAGACATGGAAGTGGTTACTCATCTTGGAGATAGGTACTTCCCTTATCGTCCCTACTAGTCTGAAAGCTTCTAAAGGCAGAGACATCATTATCTCTCTATCCTTTCTCTCACCAGACACCTAACACAGTACCTTGCTCACAGCTACTCAAAAGTATTTATTAAGTTAAATTTAGAGAGGGCTCAGATGACATAGAAACTGAAGTGGTTGAGAAAGAGAAATGGAGATACAGGCAAAAGGAAAATACAATCTGCTAATCATTTAGCAATCCCAAGAAATTCAGTTAGGCACAGCTGCCCTGAACCAGCCCCAGCGCCCAGTTTTCTTACTTTCTTTTTTTTTTTTTTTTTTTTTTTGAGACAGGGTCCAGGCTGGAGTGCAGTGCCACCATCAGGGTTCACTGCAGCCTCTACCTCCCCCAGCTTAGGTGATCCTGCCACCTCAGACCCCAGGTAACTGGGACGACAGGTCCACCACCACATCTGGCTAATTTTTATATTTTTTATAGAGATAAGTTTTGACATGCTGCCCAGGCTAATCTCAAACCCCTGGGTTCAAGTGATTCACCCGTCTCAGCCTCCCAAAGTGCTGGGATTACAGGCATGAGCCAGAGAACCAGACCCACTTTTGTTTCTATAAGCCCCACTAACAGTGTGACCCTGGATAGCAGAGTCACTAGGAAACTCTGGGATTCCATGCTGGTTTCACTTTTCAGACCTCTGCCAGTCTGGGACACAACTCCTTGAGCCCAAAGCAACCTAGAGACCAAGTGCAGGAGGATAAAGGGGCAAAAATGTCCATTGAGAAGCTGAATTTAGACTTCTTATTGTTACTGCGTCACTCAACCAGTTAAGCTTAGCTCTTTTTGGGCAACAGTAACAAAAAACATTTTCAGGTTGTTTTGTAAACTCATTAATGTTAATCATGTAGCAATGTATAGCTACTATTTATTGAAGGAAGCATCTACTATATGGGGTAGATGCTTTTCATGAATTATGTAATTAAATTCTCAATAATTTGTTCAACTAAGTTTGTGGATCATCTACTATATGCTGGGCTATCAAATAAAAACCAATATGATATACCTATCAATATATACAACTATATAACTATACCTTTGTCTCATTTATGACTGTAGAGAAAGAAATTTCCTAAAAAGACTGGGTGGCTGGTAAGTAGAAAACATTGGTATGGTATCTGATGCAGTAAGCACTTAAAATGTAAGTCATTATTATTATTGTTGTTATCTGTTACTAGAGTACTGCTATTGACTCCACAGAACTTTCTGGAAACATTCTGGGTGAATGTTTCTTCATCTTGCTTATTTGTACTTACTAAATGTTCTACAATAACTATGCAATATTATTGTAATAAAAAATAGAAGTAATACACTTTAAAAGCAAGGTATTTTCTGCCTCCCACATCCACAAATGAAAATCATTGTCTTTGACAGCACCACCTAGTGGTTTCCAGAGAGTGTGACGGCAGATCCTTTATTTGCCCTCATCCACATCCTGTGGACACTTTCTTAGAAATCTTCATTCTCAGAGATCTTCATATCGATATCTATAGCAGGTGCGATTATGAGAGGTTCCAACATTCACACGGTATCCTCCACTCATGTCTGACCAATTACTGACATGCTTTATTTCTGTGCCTTTACTGATCTTTAGAACTCACATTTTTTTCATGATGGGACGATTTTATTTCTTATGGGACTTTTATTTCAATACTTTTTCCTCACAGAAATACAACTTAGGAATCCAAGGAGACCTCTAACATGCCAGCACATACACAATACAAATCTCCTAATATTTTAGAGATATAGCTGGAGTTATAAAAATCATTAGACAAAAATGTTTAATAGTACAAAAAGCATGTATTGAGGACCTACCTAGTGGCAGTCATCATGTAAGATGCTGCAGTGAAAAGCTAAATAAAACATGCTCCTTCAGTGTGGCAATTCCTCAAAGACATAAAGACAAAACTACCATTCAACCCAGCAATTCCAGTCCTGGGTATATACCCGGAGGAATAGAAATCATTCTATTATAAAAACACATGCACATGTATATTCATTGCAGCAGTATTCACAATAGCAAAGACAGGGAGTCAACTTAAATGCCCATCAATGGAAAACTGGATAAAGAAAAAATGGGGGTACACAGACACCATGGAATACTATGCAGCCATAAAAAAGAACAAGATCATGCCCTTTGTGGGAACATGGATGGAGCTGGAGGCCACTATCATTAGCAAACTGACTCAGGAACAGAGAACCAAATACCACATGTTCTCACTTACAAGTGGGAGCTAAAGGATGAGAACTCATGGACACATATAGGGGAACAACACACACTGGGGCCTATTGGAGGGTGGAAGGTGGGGGCAGAGAGAGGGGATCATGAAAAATAACTAACTAACGGGTACTAAGCTTAATACCTGGGTGATGAAAATAGTCTGTACAACAAACCTTCATGACACAAGTTTACCTATGTAACAAACCTGCACATGTACCCCTGAACTTAAAAGTTAAAAAAAAAATGCTCCTTGCCCTCAACAAACTTTTATGGGAAACTCAATGTTTAATGCAATATACTGTGACACAGCAACTCATGAATGCACCCATTCATTCATTCCACATGTATTTTTTGAGCACATATTATATACAAGGTACCGTTCTAGGCACCAGAGATACAGAAATGAATGAAATAAACAAAGTCTGCCTCTAGAGCTTCCCGTCTAATGGGGGAGAGATAATAAACAAATGAATATAAGACACAGTCATGATGAGAAGTACTCCAAAAAAAAACTAACTGGTTAAAGGAAATAAAGCCAAGGTTGCTTTCAATATAAGATAGACAGCAAAAGCCTCTCTAGTCAGAGGCTATAAAGAGACTTTGAGGTAGTTAAGGGAGCAAGCCGTGCAGATATTGCAGGAGCAGTATTCCATGCAAGGGTGCTGAGATGGGAGTGTGCTCCCTGTGTTGACAGATCTCTGTGGCTAAGCAAAGTGACTAGGGAGAGAGTAGAAGTGAATGATTTGGACCAGAGGCTGTAGATATGGTGGTCACAGTAAAGACCTTTGATTTGACTCAAGAGTTAATGAGAAGCCACTGGCAGGTTTTAATCAGAGGAGCAACAGGCTCCAACTTACATTTGAAAATGGTCATTTAGTTGCCGAGTGGATATTATCATAGAATGTAGGAGGACAAGAATAGATACGAGAAAATGATGCAATAATCAAATGGATGAATGTGTGCAAAATAAGTGAATGTATGGATAAGACGTAAAAGCAGAATAGAAGAGGTAGTATTTGATTACACCCGGAGTGGCAAGAAAAGGCTCCTCCTTTGAGGTGAGGCCTAGACAGGGATTTGCTTTATATTTTCCAGTTTGATTTTTCCTTTTTCTTTTTGGCAAACTGTGTCCTTTCGTCTGGAGACATAATACCAGTGTCTCTCTTTTGTGATGTTAGTAGCTTAATTAATGCCTCAATCCATTCATTCATTAGAGGTTGCAAAATGTTGATATTCTCTTTCTATCTTTCCGTCTTTATTAGCTGGAATATGTTTACAAAAAGAAACTTTCCTTCGTCTTCAATTTGGTTATCTAGTTGTATAATTCACATAGAAAAGGCAAGCCAAATGCTTCATTCTTTCCCTTTATTTTCAGTTTTCAGACAGCATATTGGTCCAATGGCATCTTTTCATGGTGACCCACTACTTGCTTTCTCCCTCTCTTCCTTTTTGCCACTCCTTCCTCTTTCCACCTTCCCTTTACTCTCTCTTTCTTTTTCTTTTTTGCTATCATTGTGAATTTATGATTTTTAATTATATCTGATAGGTTTTAATCAATTACAGTTATTACCTTTATGGATGCTTAAATTGTCCCATCTTTAGCCAGGAGCCTCTTCAAATTGGCTCCTGAGTCCTTTTCACCAAATCCCGATAGGTTCTGATCACCTCCTTGCCACCTAATAGAAGTTCTGACAAGCACACATTGAACATTCCTTGTCACTAACTTGGAATCAGCTATTTCTCTAAGGAGCCTTGGTTCCTGTTAATGAGCAATGGTATTTCAGCACCACAGTCTAGTACTAGGGGTGCTCAGTGTTTCTGTGTTGGTCATTGTTTCTAGGACTTTTCACTGGATAGAGTTGAAATTCCAAAAATAAAATTAATTACGATTTCCCATTGATACTTTAATTTAAACTATGAAAGTTTTATTCCTTTCTCCCACACTGACAGCCCCACTTTCCAAAAACTCCAGAAATGATAGAATTATAATAATTCATAATTACTAATTCATTTTATTTCCCCCACATATACACAACAATCTCATAATCTCATAACCACCAATAGGATTACTGTAAATAGTTTAAGATTCTTTCCGCAGTTCTTTTGTCCTGAGGATATCTTGCCCATATGAGGCACAGACAAGTTTCTGAGGATTCAATTATTTGGAATTGTTCATGTTATGGGGCTTTAGAGTTTACTGTGGAAGCATATATTTAATAAGTGATTATAAGGCAATAAATGTTACAAAAGAAGTACAGGGATCAAAGTGAGGTTCACCTGTCTGTTACATGTCCTGCCTGAGGAAGCGATGCTTAAACTGAAACCTGAAATATGAGTTGGAATTATCTTAGCAGAGTATGGGTTGTGGAGCAGGGAGGGAGTGTTTCATACAAGGAGAAGAGGTCCCTAGACTCAATTTATAAGGCACTCTGAAAATAAAATGCCAAAAAATAAAACCCCATCGCTTTTTAGAATTTTCTTTTTAAGTCATGCTTTCCAAGAATCAAAAGATCATCATCCAAACCAGATCTAATCTCTTCTTTGGGAGTGAGTTTCAAGCAAGAAGTCACAAAGAAAGTAACCATCGCACAAAGCCATCAACATGCTTTCATGGCAACCCAAAACCATATTGCTTAGCTTAATCACCCATTTTATTTATCCTACTTAGCTTCCATTTTCCAAAGTGAAGGCCTCAGAGCATAAGGACTTGCCCCTGTCAAGAATATTTAAAAAGAAGAGCTTTGGGAGGTGAAGGGCATTCCCAGGAGGGAACCCAGGGAGGGTCTGAAGCTGCAGAAGAAATTACAATAAGCCTGGAGGGTTATTCTGTGGATGGCACTGTATTAACGTACATCTAATCTAATCCTCAAAACAACTCTGTAAGTTAGATGCTGTTATCTCATTTTAGATCTAAGGAATCAAAGAACCAGAGAAGGCACAGACAAAATTCAGAGCTACATAGCTGCTAAATGGGAGGGCCAAGATTCAAAGTCTGGTCTACTGGATTCCAAAACCAAAATTCCACCCATGACCTTACTGAATTTCATTAGCTTATTCTCTAGAGACACAGCTTATTGGAATAAGACACTGTGGTTTATAAAATAAGTTATATTAGCCTCGATTCACATCTCAAGTGTAAAGAGCAGTCACCATCAGAACTAACATTTGGTTAGCCCTTTACAGCTTACGATGGAATCTTTTCTAACTCAGTTGATTCTCATTATTCCCATTTCAGAGGAGGAGACTGAGATTCACAAAGAAGTTAACTTGCCCAGTTAGTTAAGTGGCAGAACTGGGGTTTAAACCCAAGGCTTACGACTCTAAATCCCAAGGTATCTCCACCCTTGGTCATCCCTGATTCTTGGTTGCCGGACATCATCAGCAGGAGGGCAGAAATGGAAAGTTTGACAAGAAAAATCAATAGCAGTAGAAAAAGCTTTAAACTACACCCTCTCCCCCAAATTATGATGCCAGTTATCAACTAAATGCCCCTGCTTAGTTATGAAATTGACCATAAGAATAATACAATTTTACTTGAAAAATCTTCACTTTTTAAGCCTCTACATAAAAAGTCTACAAATTCAGAACCTTCAACATCATAGCAAAAGGAAAAGAAAACTTTGCTTTCTTGATTTTCCTGTAAATCTAGAACTGTTCTAAACGATAAAGTCTACTTTGAAAGAGTGAGAGAAAAGAACTTGACCACCCATTGTTTAAAATTTTCCCCTTTCCTTTTTCTCTCATAATTTTGCCAAAAAGAAGCAAAATTTCTATGCTTTTGATAAATTCTTACTGCTATTCCCAAACAAGGAGGCCATTCTAGGTTTTTGAAGTTAGATGGTATTTTCAGACCTCGGCTTTGCCTCTTCTTAGCTTCAGTTTTCTCCTCAGTAACCACCTTCAGTAAGGGTGTGAGGATGAAATGACTAACTTAGGCAGGCCAAGCACTTAGCCCAGTGCCTCATGCATAGTAAGTGCTCAATAAACAGCAGCTGTTATTCTTTGCTGTGTCCCATCCCCTCTCCTTGCACTTATGGAGTAAAGGTTGGAATTTGGAAGTGGGAAAATATGAAAAAAAAAAAAAACCCTTAATATTCAATCATAGTTTTTTTCTTAAATAACAAAAATTACTAATTCAATTTTAATTCCTATATTTGAAATATATAGGCTAAGGACTAAAACAACCCAAAGTTAAATATTATTTTTATCGTGTTGCTTAAATTAAAATTTTAAATAGAAAAAATTTTTTTTGCCTTTTAAAAAATGAGAACATTGATTGTGACGTTTTCATCAATCTATGAAGCAGAAAACACTTAGAACACACAGTTTCACTGACTCAGGACCACGAAATCTCTGTTCCAAAGCATCAGCTTTACCCATCCAGCTGCTGCAATGTGGCTGTGGATCTATGCCGGGGAATCTCTTAGGACCACCCAGATTCTCATACATCTGGATCTTGCTCACTCGTGACTGAGCCTGATAGTTGCGGTTCCAATACATAGGGTGCCACCAGGGCAATCTACTTAGCAACCCACAGACTTGTGCTATGATAGAAATACCAACACTGAATTCTCCTCAAATCACTGTGCACCAACCACAAGCCTGTCTGCTATTTTTGACCACTTTTAATTGCTCTGAACACTGGCCACACCTTTCTTTTTAAATCAGAACGGCAGCTACCACACAAGGGGCTACGTGAGCTGTTGTTGCCTTTCACACACTTCAGGGGGCGCAGTGGAGTTTGGCAGAAGGTTGTAAAGTATTTAAATTTCAAATTTTAAAAACTGTACATGATGTCAAATTAAGTTTTTATTTTATGGCTTACCCAGTTTCTGGACCAAATAGGTCTTTACTTCCCTTCCCCCTCCACCCAGTCGATTGCTGATGTTCTAAATGTCCTGCTTCTTTTATTAGCATCAGCTCGGCATGGAGGATTAACAGTAAATATGAACTTTAAAAAGGAGGTATATTTTGCTCCTTTTAAGCCACACTATCTGGGAGAGACAATACATTTTTAAAAATTGTTAGGCAAAACTCTTTTTAAAACATGATCTTTAGCCGGGCGCGGTGGCTCAAGCCTGTAATCCCAGCACTTTGGGAGGCTGAGATGGGCGGATCACGAGGTCAGGAGATCGAGACCATGCTGGCTAACACGGTGAAACCCCGTCTCTACTAAAAATACAAAAACTAGCCGGGTGAGGTGGCGGGCGCCTGTAGTCCCAGCTACTCCGGAGGCTGAGGCAGGAGAATGGCATAAACCCGGGAGGCAGAGCTTGCAGTGAGCTGAGATCCGGCCACTGCACTCCAGTCCGGG